>NC_141247.1:3716891-4094391 GCF_054856555.1 Leptonotus elevatus
TCTCATCCATCAGATTACAACAAACCACCCTCTCCATACACTTGCAAATAATGGATGTCAAGGCCAGTGGTCTGTAGTCGTTCAGTTCTTTTGGCTTCGTCTTTTTGGGGATGGGAATGATGGATGATTCCTTCCACTGGTAAGGAACAACACCTGAGTCCAATAGGGGCTGAAACAACCTGGCAAACACTACGCCTAGCTGGGCGGAACAGTCCTTGAGTGTCCTGCCTCGTCCGTCGAGCCTTATTGCGCTATGCCTGCATTTGCCCTTTTGAAATTGGTAATTTCTATGTCCGGCGACGCAGTCACAAAAACAATCGTGTCCGATAAGCTCATTTTGGGTCTCGCCGATCTCTGGCTTGCCAAGAGTGGGACTTCCCACAATAACTGCCAACATGTGCACGCCAAACTGTGTCAGATAGGTCTGCTGGCATTCCAAGCGATGGATATTGATCCACAAAGCAGCCTCACAAATATAATCAACCCACGGAAGTATATGCTGGTGGTCGAAACAGCCAAGAAAATCAGTGGCTACGATGCGCTTCAATCTCAGTTCTTATCACCGTCTTTGGTGTACATCGGTCACATTTTGTGCCGAGCTGGCCAGCTATTAGGCGCGTGCGCGCTCATGGGCATTGATGAAGCAGTCGGCCGGCAAGCAAATGCATTCCGCGAGATACATGGGGTGTTGTGGCACCCGTTAGCTGCTTCTACCGCCCACCTGAATTTAAGCAAAGCCAGCCGCAGGAAGGTCGCTGCCCTCCCGCTTAAAGACGACATCACAACGCTGCACCTCTTCCGTGAGACCCTGACCATTTACGCAAGTCATTGACGCAATGCGTAATACCCATAGTTTGGCGCGAACTCTCCAAGGTTTGTCTGACTGAATGCATCCTTTTCAACCGGCGCCGCGCGGGCGAGGTATCCACAATCCACGAGCGGCAGGACAACTTTGATTGGGCGTTGAACCAGGGTGAGAGAAAGTTACTCCACTGCTTGAAGCTAGTTGTTATCTGTGGGAAATTTGGGCATCTTGTACCGGTTTTCATTAAGCCGAATATGATGCACTGCCTTCAGCTCCTGGTTGAGCAAAGAGCAGTTTGCGGTGTACAGGGAGTCCTCGAGTTACTGCCGAGCTCCGTTCCCATGCTGGCGATGTAACCCGAATTTTGACTTAAGTTGGATTTCACCGTTAACTCTTTGACCGCCATAAACGTTATAAAACGTTTAGTATAAACCTACGGAAGGGCGCCGAGGACGTTAAAAGACGTTCACTATGTTTTTTTTGTTTTTTTTTTGGAAACGGGTGGATGAAAGCCTTGGGCAGCTGTGCTGAAAGTATCAGGCAGATCTCGTTAGTATAATGACTCGTTTTGGCCCCTAGATGGCAGCGATGACTCTCTTTGCACAAGGTTGGGTGGCCCAGTAGAAGACGTGAGGCGGAGCTAGAGTGTTGAGGAGACGATGGCTGATCATGCAACAATGGCTGATGAAGCAACCGGTTGCAAGCAGCTCACGCTTGAGCATTTTTTTCAAAGACGGAAAGCATCGATCAATACTAAAAAGCGCATTGATGTCGACGATGATGATGACTCCGAGCTTGACGCCAAAGTTGGAAGCCTTGACGCGACCGTTATGATCATGTAGTAAGCCTCACCGGCTAGCGCGGCTAGCGCTGCTAACGGCGGAAAACGCGCAGCCAGCACAACCGACCGGGTACTTCTGTACAAGCGGAGATTTGATCGGGCGAAGGAAGAGTTGTCGAAAAGCATCGACCAATTCACATTGATGATGATGATGATGATGGTGAATCCCGAGGTTGACGCCACAGTTGGACGCGGCCTTTATTCTCACGTCATAAAGCCTCACCGGCTAGCGCTGCTAACGCCGTAGCTGCACAAGCGGACATTTTGTCGGACAATGAAGAGTACCCCGAGTCCAATGCATATTCATCGGAGGAGCGGGTACAGTCTGATCACGGAGAAGACACTGGTTCTGGACTACGATGCCACCATGAATGGAGTGGATAAGATGGATCAGAACATCTCTTACCACCTGGTATAGCAACTGAAGGACATGAGGAAGCCAGACGTAACACCACCGTAACGTAACCGTAAAATGATCCTGATATTAGACTTTATGGCAACACACACTGCAGTATATACTTGCTATTCCCCGGAAAAAACGGCCTGCAAGAAAGTGTAGCTTCTGCACGCGAAGAGGCAATCACAGTGATTTGTTGTGCAAATCATGTTGCGTCTCCTTGCACGCAGGGGAGTGTTTCACAAAAAGAAAAACTATCGTTGAAACATCCACATAATTGTAAATAGTACCACAGTTGCACACATTTGTAAATAGTTTGCCAAATTGTTGTCAAATTGTTACACTGTTGAATGTAAATAAACGTATTTTGCTATCAAAAAACACTTTTTCATTCTTGGTGGTAGTGTTTTACAGAAGTAAAGCACTGTTTAGGTGTTTGTGGCATCATTCATGGAAAAAAAAGGTGTCAAATTCACTAGAGTGCATGAAATAATATCGTTTCACAAAAAGCTTGATTTCTCCGTATTTTGGTCCAAAACAGAGCATTTGGGTGAAACTAACCTATTTTCTATTGTTGATTACTAAAAACTGAATGAGGTAGAAACAAACTTTTTTTTCTGATTAAAGTCCAATCTTTCATTTGGTAGTATCTGTGTTTCCATAGTCCAAACACAAAATTTTCTGTGGACCTTGAAAGATCAGTCAAAATGCTTTAAATCAGCTGGCACCCACATGTTCTCTTTTCTGAAAATGGTTGGCAGTCAAAGAGTTAAGTGGCTACAGAAATTCACTTGATGTCAGTCAAGTACATAGAGTCCGTGTATATCCCGAATTATGTAGACTTCAGATTAAGTAGGAGCGGCAGGAGCTGTTGTACCATATAACTTCCAAGGGGCATTTTCCCCCCAAAAAAACACATGGCTAATTCCTGTGAATAGACGAGACCATAATAGATGGGCTGGGGACTGATAAGCAGTCTTATCGCTAGTTTGCTTGCTTCAGGTCTGTAGGAGCTGTGGTATGCGTTTCCTGGGGGTTGTAAAACGAAATCCAGTTCCTGCTGGAGGGAAACTCAGAGTCCTTTTGAACTGAAAACACAGAGTTAAGACGCACACACACATTCCCCAGGGGGAAATGTTTAACAAGGCAAATAAAATGGAAAAATTGAGGTTGACGGGCAATATTTGTTACACTTAATTATCTTATTTGATCAAGCAGTCTTGGCATTGAGTGTTAACAGCCAGTTTTAAGTACTGTGAGGATTAAAACAAGCAGTAACAGTAACAGGGTTAGCTTTCACTAAGAACGCTGGAGTGACGACCGGGGCCTTTCCCCGCTGGGCCTGGGGTTCGGGGGTGCTGCCCGTCCCCCGGTGCCACATCTCCCCTTCTGCCCCCGGTGTTCCATCCTTCTACGCGGCGGGAGGTGGGGTGGGCGCGGGTGCCCTCTCCGCTCCGCTGTCCGGCCCTCTTCGGCACCGATGCCTGGGTACGGGGGGTCCCCGGGGTTTGGGGGTCGGGGGCTGGCGGTTGGTGAGGTCGGGGAGTTGGTGGCTTAGTTGGGGGGGGGGGTGCTGTGTTGTGGGGTGCTGGGTTGGGGTGGATGGCGGGGGTTGATGGGGGGCAGGGGGGGGTCGTGGGGGCTGTGGACCGGTGGGGTGCCTGGCGGGCCTGCCGTGCCTCGTCCTGCTGCGTTGGGTTGGGGGTGCGGGCCGTGTTGGGGTGGGGGGGGGGTGCTCCTGGCTCCTGGGTTTGCTCTCTGGCCGGTGGCCCCTGCGGGGCCCGGGGGTTGTCCCTTGGCGCTGCCGTGGCCTGGGGTGCCCTGAGGTGTTGCGCTTGCTCTGTCCTGGCAGGAGTCGACGGCTCCCCTCTTTGGTGGAGATTTTCATGCATGCTAGATCCACCACACCAGCATCTATCTAAACTCAAACACAATCTGCTTCTTCCTCTGGTCGTTGAATCGGTGGAGGCTGGTGTCTGTGGATCTCACTCTGCTTCATCTGTCCTTCCTTCCTTTCCTCAGTCTCTCCTTTGGTCTCTTGAGGTCTCCCTAATTGGTTGGAATTTAGATGTTTCTGGGGTTGAAGAAAGATTCTGGTTGGTAACCCGGAGGGTAGTAGGTAATGTCTGGTCGGTGCTGGATTTCGCTTTCCTTTCTTTTCTTTGATCCTTCCTCGGGTCTCCTGACAACCTCGCGACTCTAGCTGGATTCTGAAGTATTCGGTTTAGGTGAACGGTATGGGATTTTTAATAGGTTTTAGGTGAACTAATGAATACACACTCACACGCACGCACACATGCACACACGCACATACTCACCCACATACAAAATAAAAAAATAAAATAAAATTAAAATAAAATAAAAGAGCAATGATGATGACATGTCAAATCGGTAAAATTACCGAATGAACAATACTGAGCTCTCCTGGAGAAAAAATAAATAAATAAATAAATAAAACAAGCATTTCCCACATTTTAAGATAACAACTAACCAACATCAAAGAACCTGAACTAGGGTTTCATGAGTTTTCTTATTTTAAGATTTTTGCATAATCTAGTAATAAGATAAATGGAAAAAAAATACAAGTATGAAAACAGACGAGTGCGATATGGTTCATTTCGTTATATCAGACTTGAAGGTTGTGGATTCAATTCCTGGCCAGGTCATGACAAAGAAAATGGGACCTGTTACCTCCCTGCTTGACACTCAGGCTAAGTTATCCACATGTTAAAAAAAATACTCATGTATTTTAAGAAAATAGTTCTATTTATTACAGCTTGAAAAAAGTCAACATTACTTGTTTTTAGTCTAAAAATACTATTTTCAAGACCGCAGTGGTTGATATGGGGCTCGTATTATTTTCTTTTTCTTTTTTTAATCTTACAGGTAAATTTAATTAAAATTTACTTCTTCTGTTGGCAGATAATTTTGTTTATTTGAAGTAATAATTTTCTTATTTTACTATATTTTTTTCTTAAATTTTCTACAGTCCTTTTTGCAGTGTACATTAAACACCAAACGAGGGTTGAGCATTTTCTGGCGGTGCGATTGCACCTTATAGTCAATGTAGTTTGCACGGGGACGGATGCGTGCGACGGGACAAGGTGCGGCGCACTTAAAATCGGCACATTCACATATTCACCAACGTTTCAAAATAAATAAATACATTTGTTCGCACCAGCTAGTCGGACTGCAAAGTCACACACAGCGTCCTGTACAGGTCTGTCGTCACCCGGAGATAGCGGTAAGTGTTAACGTGTTTAAAACTGTTGATAGCAATAGTGCTAGCATTAGCTAAAGTATTTAGCATGACCACCAGGATGCCGATGAAAAAGTAGAACCATTCGAAAAGAAAGAAAAGTGAAATCCATCACCGACCAGACATCACCTACTACTACTTCTGGTTACCAACCAGAATATTTCACCAACCCCAGAAACATCAAAATTTCAACAAATTAAGGAGACCTCAAGAGACCAAAGGAAAGACTGAGGAAAGGAAGGAAGGATAGATGAAGCAGAGTGAGATCCACAGACATCAGCTTCCACCAATTAAATGACGAGAGGAAGAAGCAGATTGTGTAGATGCTGGTGTGGTGTATCTGGCATGCATGAGAACTGCGTCACCGGTCACGGAGCGACGGACCGCATGGAAAGCACCACATTGCAGCACCCCCCTAGAGACCCAGAGAACAGCCAAGACGCAGCCGCAACCCAGCAGCCAACAGAGGGGCAGAGCTGCCCACGCCCAGCCAGGGGGGACAGCACCTAGAAAGTTAACCCACGAGCATGCAGTGATTCAGAATATTAACCCTTAGTGCCCATAGGAAGTGAATCTTAAGGAGTTGGTGACTGTAAGGTGTCATTTGATGTGGTCTACTCGATCCTGCTGGCAGCAACTGGGTTCCTGACAATAAAAACACAACCATTAGTTACAAATTGCCAAATACAGAATAAGCAATATAAGTTATTGCGATGTGGTGGCTCATGCTAACAGGCAGAATTAAGTGGCCAGATTTAGATTAAAAGATTCTATATACGTAGACCATGTTTGTATACATTTTGATATTTGGTTTTTATTCGAAGCAGATATTTTTTCCATTAAAATGTGATTCATGAGGAGGTTTGACCATTGGTCGATATTCAGAGTTTGTTTATTTTTCCAGTTAACAAGAATTGTTTTTTTGGCAATAGTAAGGGCTACAAATGTAGATTGAAATTGTTTATGTGGTAAGCTTAGTTGTTGTTAAGTTACCTAGCAAACAGAAGTTTGGAGATAAAGGTATCCTACAGTCCAAGATAGCGGAAAGGTTTTCAAAGACTTTAGTCCAGAAATACATAACCGGAGTGCATAACCATAGAGCATGAAAATAAGTGTCGGCAGTGTTTTGTAAACACTGGAGACAAATGTCAGAGTCCGAGAGTCCCATTTTCTTCATCATGTATTGAGTAATGTATGTTCTATGAATAATTTTATATTGGATAAGTTGTAAATGTGTGTTTTGTCATTTTAAATACGTTTTCACAAACTTTAATCCAAAAGTCAAATTCCGTAGCTAGAGACATGTCTGTCTCCCATTTCGAGATGGGTAAATACAGTTTATCTGTATACGAAAGTAAATAATTAAGGGTTTTTGATGTCGGAGAAAGCTTTGTAATATCTTTAGCTAAAACAGGTGGTTGGAGCGTACCCCGAAGTGTTGGAATTTGTTTCTTTATCATATTTTTAACTTGCAGATAATGTAAAACATTTTTTATTTTTGGAGCAAGTTTGTATATGATATAAACATATTATCTGAGAAAAGATGGTGGAGATGTGTACTTCATTTCTGTTCCGACACACCTAAATAAAACGATTGGTTGTTAAATTGAAAGTCGGGGTTATGCCATATGGGAAAAAGCCCGCAGGGCTCCAATTGGACTTTTGTAATTTCTAGTGCTTTCCACCAAGCGGTCAGGGTGGCGGAAATCATTGGGTTTTTAAAACAATTGTGTCGCTTAATCGATGTTGTAATAAAGAGTCAATCTAAAAATCTGAGGTTGTTACAATCCTTCTGTTCTAGTTCCAGCCAACAGTTAGTATCTCTGTTGGGTTGTGCCCATGGAATAATATTGTAGCTGGTTAGCTATATAGTAGCGCATAAAATATGGTGCCTCTAGACCTCCTTTGGATTTACTTTTCTGAAGAGTAGAAGTATTTTTTTTTTATTCCAGTAGAATTTTGTAACGGCCGAGTCCAACAACTGGAAGTTGTTAGGCGTAGGTTTAAATGGAATCATTGAGCATTTTTATTTTGGGTAAAACTTTCATTTTAATGGTG
Organism: Leptonotus elevatus; assembly: GCF_054856555.1. Classification (NCBI taxonomy): domain Eukaryota; kingdom Metazoa; phylum Chordata; class Actinopteri; order Syngnathiformes; family Syngnathidae; genus Leptonotus; species Leptonotus elevatus. The sequence continues at coordinate 3,724,252 of NC_141247.1, forward strand.
GCTATTTGTCCTATGAGAGAAATGGGAAGATTATTCCAGCGCTCCAACTCACTGTAAATGCTATTGAAGTGAATCAATTTGATTATAATGGTTTGATTTAGTTAAAACTATTTAGAATTGGACATAACTGCTTTAATTTACTCAGTATGGCTCTGTGTGAGAATTTAAGTTGATGTGAGGGGGTGAAGCGAATGTGTTAATTAGATTCCTTTGTAATTTACAACCGGTTGAGCAGGGGGGATTTAGTGCCATCTCTTCTGGCTCTGAAAACAACGTTAATCTTTATCTTGTGACTGGGGGGGGGGGGGGGGCAGGAAAAGAAGAAGAAGGAGGCGCATTTGGCGATGTGTATTGATGTATCATGTGTCTGAGACGGGGAGGAACGGCTGAGGATTGGTGGAAGAAGACGGGGAGGGCTTTGTAGAGTGACGGAAGGATATGTAGAGTCACGGAAGGATATTAGTGACTTGTTTGTGGGAGGAGCGTTACAGATGAGGTAGAACATGGCGGCGCTTCAAATAGGTATATCTTCTTTGGTGGACGGGCTGGAGGGAAAGATGTTGCAAGGGCCTTCATCAGCGCAACAGATAAAACCTTCAGACCTCCATTTCGGAGGATGAGAATGTATTTTTAAATTGATAATACTTACTTTGATACATTGCATTATTTGATATGCCGCAGAACTGAGACATCGAGCAGAAATCCTCCAATCTCTGTTTAACTTGATTTATGAACTTATTTTGTGGATCCAAAATACTATGCTGCACACCAAACACCAAAACATGTTTCATTAAAAAACAAAAATAAAAATCAATTAAAAAATATATTGATGATGCCAATTGTATTTAATGACCACCATAATTAATTACTTAAGTTCTTTCAAACAAGGATACACACTGAATATAAGGACAGCTCTAGTGTCTTCTTTTACGGACCAGTCAATGCTCACCTTCCTTCGTGCTGAAGATCTAATATCTGGGCCTCTGTCTTGGTTCAGCTTTGGCTTCTTACACATATCTTGCAAGGTTTAGTAATGTAGGGCTTGATTAAGCAGACTATCCTTGTCAGTTAAAATAGAGACACGTACAGCATTATTTTTGTATTACACTCTTTTAAAAAAACAACAACAAATAAATTAACTGTTAAAAACATATCAGCGATACACTTGTCTTGTATCTGTTTTCCACCCTCCAGTTAGTTTCATATTAATGTTGGTTATGGTTATTGTTCATCATGCGGTTTGCCAAGTGTGTTTTTTTTTTTTTTTTTTGTAATTGTTTGTCCTGGTTGTTGGTGACTCTCACCTGCGAGCCATTGCCAATGGGGTTGTGAAGATGCCGGAGGGATGTTTCTCGTTTGCCGTGATGTCCACCCCGGGTGCCAGGGCCTCCGAGTTGCGTGCTGAGGTGCTGAATGCTGTTCTGCCTCGGTCGCCCGAGGTGGTCTGCATTTTGGCTCCCAGCAACAACTTGGGCCGCCCCATCGCTGAGGCAGCGGCTGACTTTGGCCAGTTCTTGCACACCGTCTGCAGCCGCTGGCCCAACGTAAGTTCACACATTTCCTTCATATAGTTCATACATTTACATTTCAAGTATGTACTTGCATGATATGTCAAATATGTTCTGTTTAAAATACATTTCAGCCTTTTCCCGTAGTTAAGCAGTTGATGAATATTGAAGGTTGGAATATTAATGTAAGTTCATCTTGCTCCAGATGTATATTTTATTGTTTTAAACTTTGTGCAGGTTGTTGTCCTGGACTTCCCCCCTCGTCTGAATGTCGAGCTGGCCCAGCAGGACCTTCTTCGCCAGGAGTACAACCGGGTGGCAGCACTTATGGGTACGTTCCATGTTGAAAATTGTTTTCACACACACAAAGTTCTACTTTTCTTTACGTCACCTCTTGATCTGATTTCATTGGTGTGTCTCAGCGGGACTCTTGAACTAATAATGTTTTTTTCTTTGTTACTGTAGGTATTCGCTACCTATCTGTTGCTGGCCACTTCCCGCTGTCACATCTCCACTTGTGGTGTAGAGACGGGGTAAGTACATTAGTTGCTGCAAAAAACAAACAAACATTTTATTAGTGCTCCTCCTATCAAAAGTATGTTTGTAGATATATATATATATAATATTTATTTCTGATCATGTCTGGAAGGTACACCTCAGTGACAGCGATGGGATGCCGGTGCTTGCGCGGTTGCTGTGGGCTGCCGTCAACCTGCAGATGGAGAGGACTGCACCACCTGTACCGGCTGCTCCTCAGAGTTCGCAACCAGCTCGAGTGTTCAGACCAAAAGTGGTTGTTAAGGGTGAGGTCATTGCACCTCAGCCTTCCAACCCTTTTGACTGTACACTCGTCGGGAAGGCCAAGGAGGTAAACTAAAGCCTAACATGTTTTTGAAAACCTTAAATTTTATGAATGTGTGTGTTGCAATAATGTCACTTGTCATTTCAGAGCAGCTCGGTTGTGGACTCTGAGGTCACCTGTGGGCCCACTGGGTGGATGGGCACTCTCCAGGTTTGTGATGGTGATCATGGATTCATTCAGCCTTTTAGCATGGCACATGTTAAATTTCAATTTCTCTATTTCTTTGTTTGTTTTGTTTTTTTACAGTGCAACATCCCATTGAACCCTCTCTGGTTCAGCCCACCCATGTTGGAGGCGATGGACAAGCTGGCTCCAGCTCATATTTCCAGCCCTGAGGACTGTCCAGTGGTTCCAAAGGACAAGAAGGTATTACAGTTTTCCTTTTTTGTTTGCCCGTTATGTTTACATATCTATCTTCATGGCCAAAAAAAAAGTATGGGGAATTGTCCATTCTTGTAATAACGATGCTTCACAGTAAATACAATTTCTTTATTTAATTATTATTTTTTTCTCTTTCTTGTTAGACATCCACCGCATGGCACAGACGACAGCGGCCAGCCCATAGGAGGACACGGAGGGAGCACCAGGTTTGCATTGCATTCTTGCCACCACAGCACATTATTGCAGCTGGGACTGAGGTATTTTTTTATACTCACAACATTAACCATTAACATATGAAATGTTAAAATTATATTCGTTAGAATTTAAGATAATTAAAATGGTTTCAATCATTTCAGGATTCTGCTGTGGGACTTGCTCAACGCACGCTATCCGTGAGGGCCACACATTTGCAGATGGATGAGAGGTACTCAAGTTTTTCTCGCAACCACCAGTGTACTTGTATGGCTCTCACTTTCTTGGCCTTCCACGCTGAGGGGTTGCAGTTTAATTTGCTTGACCTTGACCAAGTGCTTGAACACGGGGATTCACTTTACGTGGGTGCTAAACAGCAATTGATTTTAGACATAACTTTTAGAATGATCACTTGACTGTCGAGGAAATGCCAAAACAAGTCATGACGGACACCAATGTCTATAATGTACAGATGCATGAGCTCAGCGTTGGTTATGTCATAGATGACGGTCATTCCCAAAATGACTTGGGATTGTCTCTTGGAGCTCAACTTGAGTGCTTGTCACAAAATGTCACTCTTGCTTTCTTGATTGTGAATCCAGAGTGTTTTGCAGTATTCCGTGACAGATCAGGATACTTTGGGTTATTTGATTCACATTCCAGATCTGAAGTGGGCTTGCCACACCCAAACGGAACTGCAATTATGATGACTTTCTCTCACTTGTGTGGCTTGGTTGAGCATTTGCGTCAGCTTTTTGAAGGACATAGCCGTTTTGCAACTTACGAGTTTGTGCCAGTCTCTTTTCATATTGACGGCAGTTCCAGTAACACACATCAGGATTCTACTACAACCATCTCAAAGGCAATGGAAGAGCTACTAATTGAATTAGGAGATTCCCAAACTAAAGCGCTACAAATTGAGGTCGGTTTTGTACCACATCAAGAACTACATAGTGCGGTACATGTTGAACCAAATAGCCACGCAATCCAAATTAGGGTCAACATATTCTGGACCCTCAGCAAGGACTCAAACTGCTGCATGTTAATATAGATCTTTCCAAATGGAGTAAAAGTCAGCGTGCAAAACATTTATATAGAGAACGTCAACCCATTCGTAAGTGCCAAAGACAACTTTCAACTACATCTAATACTAAATATCACAGTGATCCGTGCTTTAAGGAAAAAAAGAAGCTCTATCAGAAGAATAGATATAACAGTGATTCTGCTTTTAAGGCAAAACAGCAGCAATATCTGATTGGCAAATACCAACACAATCTTGCTTTTCAGCAAAAGCAGAAGATGTTGATGAAAAGGTACGTAGGAGAGAAGTACAGAAATTACATTTCTTTTCAAAGTAAACGAAAACATTACTTGCGAGACAGGTACAGGAAAGACATTTCTTTTCAATGTAAACATAAACATTACTTGCGAGACAGGTACAGGAAAGACATTTCTTTTCAATGTAAACATAAACATTACTTGCGAGAGAGGTACAGGAAAGACATTTATTTTCAAGGTAAACAAAAACATTACTTGCGAGAGAGGTACAGGAAAGACCTTTCTTTTCAAAGTAAACGAAAACGATACTTGCGAGAGAGGTACGAAAAATACCTTTATTTTCAAAGTAAACGAAAACATTACTTGCGAGAGAGGTACAGAAAGGATATATATTTTCAAAGTAAACACAAAAATTACATGCGAGAGAGGTACCAAAAAGATTCGGCTTTCAGGCTTTCTCATATTAGGCTCTGTTTACAAAACAAAAAGGACAGGCGTGATTCAAACGCGCTGCAACGTGTTCGCCACAAGTTAAATTGTGCTGTGAAAATAATAAGGAAATATAGTCGCATCATTCCCCAGTGTCAGGAAATTGAGCAAGATCAGGCAAACACTGTAGTAGACGCCTCTGTGGAAATGAAGCAGGCACTCTTCCGGGAAAGGGTTCGGCATGGGCCGACTTATATCTGCACTGTGTGCCACCGTGCGCTTTTCCCCAATCAAGTAAAGCATTGCAAACGAGCCAGATACACCAAAAATGTTGATGTGCCGTTTGCGTGCTTGACAGGCCAGTTTGTTCACGCTTGTAGTTGCCCCGCCCCATGTACCGTTCCTCAAGAACGCATGCAGGAGTGGATTTGTCATACCTGTGACAACCATCTGTTCAGAGGTGGCATGCCACCCCAGGCGGTGGCAAATAACTTGGCACTGGCACCCATTCCCGAAGAGCTGTCGGAATTAAATGTAGTTGAACGACAGCTAATTGCAAAAATCATCCCTTTTGCAAAGATTGTTGCGTTGCCCAAAGGACGGCAAAGGGCCGTACACGGTTCTGTGGTGTGCGTTCCATCAGAGATGGAAGCCACAGTGAACTCCCTTCCCAAGGCCGCGCAGTGAGGCCCAGCTTCTCCAGGTGAAGCTGAAGCGCCGCATTGTGTACAAAGGTTACCAGCATTTTTACACTGTCAACATGACAAATGTCTTGGCAGCACTGAGGACACTGAAATGCATTCATCCAGAATACAAAACTGTATTTATAGATGAAAGCGCTCAGTTTGAAAGTCTCCAAGAAGAGGAAGACGAGGGGGTAGGAGAAGAGAACATCCCTGAGGCCAATGCGCAGCCAGAGAGCAGCGACACCCCCGCAAACAAAGAGCAACAGACACCCCAAGAGAGCAAAGAGGAGCTCAGGCCGGGCTTGACGCTCGACACTTGTATGCAGCCTCCTGACATCGCGCAAGAAAAGCTGTCATATGGGGACGGCATATTTAGCATTGCTCCTGCCCAAGGAAACAAGCCGGTGGGATTTTTTGCCGTGCCAAACCTCGAAGCCATGGCCTTTCCCGTTCAGTTCCCAACAGGACAGAACTCACTCAATGAGGCGAGAGAAATTAAGCTGTCACCGAGTTTGTATTTCAATGCGAGGTTATTCTCCGTCGACACTCGATTTGCCAAAGATCAAAGTTACCTTTTCTTTGCGCAGTTTGTGACAGAAACGCACCTGGCCACTAACAGCATGTCCATTCAGGCACGCAAGGGGAGTGCCCTCACTTGGGATGGGAGGAAGATTTCAAACCGGATGCTTAAGGACAAAGATGAACTGGAGAAGCTCATCCAAAGAGAGCATGCGATGCGCTTCATGCAGCCCTTGAGAGGCACACCGGCTTTTTGGGAGGGTGCCCTTAGGGACCTCCATGCAATGACCAGGCAGTTGGGCAAGCCGACATTCTTCCTTACCTTTTCTGCTGCGGAAATGAGATGGCCTGAAGTAATCGATGTCGTCAAAGCGCAGCAAGGCGAACAAGGGGACTTTTCCCATCTTGACTGGAATGCCAAATGCGATGTTCTTCGCAGCAATCCAGTCACAGTGATGCACCTTTTTGAGAAAAGGATGGATGCTCTTATGGCATTCATCCTGTCTCCTGCACAGCCCCTCGGTCCGGTAGAAGACCACTTCTATCATGTAGAATTTCAAGCCAGAGGAAGTCCGCACGCTCACATGCTGCTCTGGATTAAGGGTGCGCCAGTCATCGAAGAACCCGACCCCAGATGTTGTCAAGAAGCCATTGACTTCATCGACAAGTACATCACTTGCAAAATACCAGACCCGATTGAGGACCCTGAACTGCACGACATTGTCACCAGCGTTCAGGCACATAGCAAAAACCACACAAAGTCTTGTCGGAAAGGAAATGTTTCTTGCAGATTTGGGTACCCCAAACTGCCGATGGACCAAACCACCATCACGTTGCCATTCCACACGGAGACTGAAGACGTCGCAACGGACAAGAGTGTGGAAGGCCAGCATGGGAAGCAGGCAGCCAAATCGGCTCGCCTCACCGAAAAACAAAGGGAGGCTAAAGAAGAGCTCAAACGCATCAGAGAGATGCTCATGGACGCGGATGTCCCGCAGGACTTGCCGGAGCTTCTCAAAAAGGCCAATTTGACCATGCACAGTTACAAGGACAGCGTCACTAATCTGACCTCCGGAATGGTTGTCATGTTGAAGCGTGCTCCAACGGAAAGCTGGATCAATGCTTACAACCCACATCTGCTGCGGGCATGGAACGCCAACATGGATATTCAGTACGTGCTCGATGACGTCGCGTGTCTCATGTACATGATGTCGTACATTTCCAAACCGGAGCACGAGATGTCCGAGTTCCTCACGTCTGTCGTCAAAGACTTGAAGACAAAGCCTCTTGTCGACAAAAAGGACGAGATGAGGAAAATAATGGCGGCGTATTCCAAGCACAGAGAGGTGAGCGCTCAAGAAGCGGTGGCCCGGACATGCAGTCTCCCTCTGAAGAAGTGCTCGCGCAGCGTAGTTTTCATCCAGACTGCTGAGGATGGCATGAAATTGAGTCTACCCATGAGTAGACTGAAGACCATGCATCCGGACGCAGACAACGTGTGGATGTCGGGTCTGCCAGACAAATATGTGGCAAGACCTAGAACGGCAATGTTTGAGCGGATGTGTCTCGCCGAATTCGTATCCGAATACCGGGTCGTCTACGGTCAGCAGATTGAGGGCAAGAATCTCATTCCCCTCTCACACGGCAAGGGATTCATCCAGAAGCGGATTGGAAAAGATGCCGTCATCAGGTTCACTCGCTTCTCAATCAAAAAGTATGCTGAGAAGTATTACAGGACCCAGCTTAAATTGTACCTCCCCCACAGAGACGACACTGAGCTCAGGCCTGAAAACCTCAAAACGTACGAGGAGTTCTACGGTGCCGGGGAATCAAAGTTCGGTCGGGTGCGGGCTATCGTCGACCGCAATCGGGGGCGGTACGAAGGACGGGGAAAGACCGTGGACAATGCCTTCGAAAAAATGAAAGAGCTTCGTGCGGTTCTCAACGCGTGGAGCACTTTTGCGCCGGAGGTAGAAGTAGAGCATTTGGAGTGTGCCGCCGAACGCGAATCGAATCCTTAACAGGAAGACCCGCAAGATGAGGTTCCGGCCTACCAGGACGCTCCTGGTAGCGGCGCGGTCTTGCCGGCGTTTGAGGCGCCAAAGTTGAGCGCCGAATTTGTGAGGAACATGTACCGCAGTCTCAATGAAACGCAAGCTTTCCGTCTTCTACGCTGTGCGCGAGTGGTGTTTGAAACGCGTTTCGGATCGTCTCCTCGAGCCCTTCTTTTATTTCATCTCCGGAGGAGCTGGCTGCGGTAAATCGCATGTCATCAAGTGCATTTACCAGGAGGCCAGTAAGATTCTCCGCCAGCTTCCCAGGTTCTGCGACGAAGCCGATATGGCCAAGCCTGCTGTGCTGCTGACGTCGTTTACTGGCACGGCGGCTTACAACATCTCAGGGAAAACGCTTTATTCCCTCTTGAAACTCCCCAGGACTCTAAAGCCTTACCAGGCGCTGGGGAATACGTTGGACGCGTTGAGAGCAACCCTTTGCAACGTGGAAATTTTGATCATCGACGAGATCTCCATGGTCTCCAAGGAACTCTTTGCCTATGTCCACTGGAGATTTCAGCAAATCAAGGGCAACAACAGACCATTTGGGGGCATTTCCGTTCTTGCAGTTGGGGACTTCTACCAACTGCGACCCCTCGGAAGGTCCAAACCCCTCTGCGTTTCTGACAACGATCTTCTTGACCTCTGGACAGATTTTCAGATGGTCAAGCTTACTCAAATCATGCGGCAGAAAGACGACGTCGCTTTTGCCGAACTTTTGAACAGGATCAGGGAGAAGGGGAAGGCTGATCCATTTGGCGATGGTGACAGGGCGTTACTCACCACGGCTGTCACGGATGCGCGAGACCTCCCTGCGGATACTCTGCATATCTTTGCCACCAATAAAGAGGTGGATAGGCACAATGCAGCAACTGTGGCTGCTCTCAAATTGACTGTGGTCAATATTCCCGCAGAGGACTACAGGAAGAGCCCACGGTCGGGGGCGATGGTCACTGTGACCAAAGTGATCATGGGGACGAGAAGGGATCTACCGGATACCCTTCTAGCTGGTGTAGGAGCACGGGTTATGCTTCTTCGGAATTTGGATGTCGAGGACGGACTGGTGAACGGGACCCAACACAATAGGCAACATTGTTCAAAGCGCCCCAAAGGGGTCGGCGGAGAAAGTGACCTTGCTCGGACTGAGGCTAGACAATCCCGTAGCGGGCCAGAAATTGCGCAAGAAAATTCTGGGGCCGACGGATGACTTGGTCTATATCGAAAGGTCGGAGGAAAACCTGGGCATAAAAGGCGTGGTCCGGCGGAAATTCCCCATGAAGCTTGCCTTTGGATGCACGGCTCACAAAGTGCAAGGCATGACGATGACCTCTGCAGTGGTGTCTCTTAAGCGTGTGTTTGAACCTGGAATGGCCTATGTTGCGCTAAGCCGCACGACGTCACTTCAGGGATTGAGGGTCATAGACTTTGACGAATCCAAAATCAATGCCAATCCCAACGTCACGACGGCAATGGACAGTATGACACACGCTTCTTTCCAAAGTACAAGACCTTTGTTGTACTTCTCCAAAATGCCGCAAACTGCTTTTCCTACCTTGACCATTGTTCATCACAACACCGAGGGGCTTCCATCTCATATTGACGACTTAAAGTCTCATCATGAGTTGAGGCTGGCAGATGTCCTTTGCCTCACTGAACACACATTTATCTGGATCCTTCTTCCCCCATCCCTTGCAAATGGAGGGATGCAGGACTTTTGTGCGCAACAGACAAGTTTCGTATTCAAATAGACTGGACATGGCCCAAAAAGAGGGTGACGGAGTTGCAGTCTATTATCGCGATTGTCTTCGAGCGGAGCCCCGTCGGTTCATTCAGAATGTGCTTGACCTTGAATTTGCTGTCATCACGGTTGACGCCCCCGTCCAGGCTTTGATAGCTACGGTCTACAGGCCACCCAACCTGAGTCTTGCCACATTTATTCCAAACCTTGGAAGTCTCTTGGACGCCTTGGCGATGATGGACTGCCAACCTATTGTTTGCGGCGACTTTAATGAGGATTTGCTTTCAAAGGGAAATAAATCCATTTGGGACTTGTTTCATTCCAGAGGCTTTTCACAGCTGATCACTCAGGCCACAACTGGAAAGCAGACACTGATTGATCACATTTACATATCTCACCCAGATTGTGGTGTTCAATCAGGCGTTCTGCACACTTATTACAGTACGGTCTACTGTGTGTTAACTTCTTGTGTCAGCTCATTGTAGATCGCAAGGGCACCATTGTCATAAGTGTGCCATTGCAAATGTTATTGAGCCTTTCATACCACTGCTAAAAAAAGGGGGATACTGTACTTTAAATTGTAAAGGCTGAAAAGTTAAATCCTTTGCTCGTTCAACATTGGTGTCATAACAGAATTACACTCAAAATCAGAGCGGCCAATCCTTTTTTTGTAGACATATTTATCATTTATTTAGTTCTAAACGTATTGAGCTTTATATTGAATTTGTTAAGACATGTGATATGTCATTTAAGCGCTCCCTTATTTTGAGCAGTGTTGTATGAAGGTACTTTTAATCAGTGTGCTTTTCTGTTAGCAGGACATCGTGCATTTGGACTTGAATGTTTTGTCTGTCCTTATTGTGATTGTGACTACAACACAATGAAAAGTGTTGGTGTCAGTCAGCAACTGCGATGGTAAGTGAGGAACTGCGATGGTAAGTGAGGAACCGCCATGGTAAGTGAGGAACTGCCATGGTAAGTGAGGAACTGCCATGGTAAGTGATGATTGATTACTGAATTGATCTAGGCAAACATGAAACACTCATTTTTTATTTTCACATGCAATACAGGTGGATGGAGCACAGCAAGGGGCGCTACTTGACATGGCCAAGGATATTAAGGTTGTTATGTCCAGTACAACTGGTGGAGAGAAAAGAAGAAAAAAGGGATCCCACAAACGTAGACCAAAATGAGGACGAATACAATTTATTTATTTACAGAAAAAAGTTTGTTGAACTGGAGCTCAAGCCTTAAGTAGTCCCCTGATTGCCAATGTGCTGCAGGTGCGGTGCAACAGGACACGCCCACCGGCCTTCAGGCACTGAAACAGAACAGAGGGCAGAACCATAACACGGGTTAGTCACATAACTTCACCCTGATAATTTAACCATTTTGAAATTGGTCATTTGACCTTGTCTACTGTTTCATTCTACAGGATTCCTCACTGAAAAACGTCACATGTGTATTGGCTGAGTATTTAGATTAAGTTGTAACTGTTCAGTTATGCTGCCTATTTTCTAACAACTTGTTCCTTTGTGTGCTCAGGAAACGAAGATGCTGTGTAACAAAGACCCAAAACGGCTCTTTTAAGAGCCATTTACATGTACTTTGGAGTAACATTCCTGCAATATTGATCAGCACCAACATGTCTTTTAATATGCAATGTCAAAATTAAACACTGTGCATTCATACTGTATTTGGTCCATGATATAGTATATTGCATTTTATATTTTAGTTATTGGATTACACTATAAGCAAATAAAACACTTAGCAAGAAATTAAACTGATTCCCTTTTGATATGACTAAAATGTCAATCAAGACATCAGGAAAGCCATTACACATGTAATAACTGCATTAATTCTTTTTTAAGCAGTTATTACAAATTGTCCTGAACTCTATTCCTGTTGACACAGATTGAGAGGTAAAGTACACCAACATTTGGCAAAAAGTTCAGTGCATGCATCTTTCCACCTTGCAAGAGTCAGCAGGCCCATTCAAAATGTCCGCGGAAATTTTTCTAGTTTCAATATGTTAATGGTTGTTTGCGCTTTCTGATCAACAAATTAAATCCCAAAAAATCTGTTTGTCAATCACCTCAACTTTGTCCCTCCAGACAATATTCAGACTGACTGCTTGAGCAAATAAACCATTTTGGACAAAGATGAGAGCAAATATTAATGATCAACATCTACATTGTATGCTATATGCTGCAGAAGAACTTCAACATTCATTAACATGTCAGAGCCAATTACATTTTCGTGTAAAGGGGAATTAGAGTGGCTAGTTAGTATTCAGCTGCTCTGCAAAGTGATGTTATCATTTTATGGCTGAAAAGATTTTACTGTTTCCCTAGGCACTGACTGTATTGTATGATAATCATCACATTAAATGGCAGAATAATCAAAACACGTTCACATGCTTTTAAATTCTGAATTTTTCCGCTCAGGAACGTAGTAATAAGTTTAGAAATCTAATAGAAAACAGTTTGTTTGACTGGAATTAATAGAATTGACTTTGATCTCAATGAACATGTTTTCCAATTGAAAATAGAGCACACAATGGTGGTAATGCACCACATATATATGTAACCTTCACTGCGAGATGTACTGACACTGACCGCACAAAGACAATGTCACGCTGGCCAAATTGGACTATTAGGGGACTAAATTCAAGAATTAAGCCGGCCTGCTCCACAGCCTTGTCCAGAAAGCTGAGTTCAAACAAGGTACCTTTTCTGAGCAGATGAACAGAAGTGGGGTCGTAAGCAGGGCCGCCTTTACCTACTCCCCAGATAGCAGTCAGTTCTGGGCTGATTCTGGCTGTCTTCCGCCAGAGTCGGCTGACAGCCGGACAGATTAACTATGTATGCGCCAGATGAGGATACCGCATGCTTATAATCCTCAAGTGAAGTTTTTACTGGGCCAAGGACCTTCATACCGTTTATGGCCCATGACCGTGATATAACTTTTAGCCCACAGGGTTTTCTGAGTGTGACAATACTGAAGTAAGATGCCGTTGCTGGGCCAGAGCAGATGAACAACACATTCAGCCGCCAGCCCGGCAATTTTTTTAATAGGCGGGATAATATGCGCATGCTCCGTCTACAACAAACGTTGGTCTTCCAGGTCTTTTGGACAAGGGAGTACTTGTGACGCCGGATGCTGCTTCCTCGCTGGATCGAGAAGTGAAGCCACTGGAGGCTAAATTCAATTGAATACCGTATTTTCACGACCATAAGGTACCGCATTATTGGGCGCAGACACGGTTAAACACGCTAGCTCAAAACATATGGTAGCATGCTATTATGTTAAAACATATGCTAGTGCTAGCGTATGTTTATAAAAAAGCAGCGAGCGGAACAAAACTCAGTTTGGCTGAAGTAACAATGTAAACAGTGAGTTCAGTTGTACTTGAAGTATATAACAATGTTCTCACGTTGCTTTTGATCAATCCTAATCCAAAATCCTCATGATCTTCTGTATCTGAAACAAATAACTCTGCAAGTTCTCCATCAAACACGCCAGGCTCCGTCTCATTGTCAGAGTCAGTCTTGTTGTATTATCCTCGGAAATGATGCCAGCTTTTGCGTTCGCCCAAGCATTCACGATCCATTGACAAATTGTGGTGTAACTCTGCTCGGTGCTACCTCCCAGTCTTGGAAAAGCTGTGTTCGCCAGCCTCCCGGAATGATAGCAAGCTCCGCGTTCATTTGCCGAACTTTATTTTACACAGCGACTAAGAGATGTGCGCGCATTGAGTCACAGAGATAAGGAAGGAACGGACGGTGATGCGTGGGAAAAAACAATCTGGTGTCTTCAGTATGTGGTGTGACTTGTTTAGCTACACTGTGTACTTTCACTACTTCAAAGTGACTTTTGCTGTGTCTGTTGCTGTAAGTGCACGTTGTTCGATAAAACATTTTTGTTTTAAAGAAAGGGAAAAAAAAGGAAACGATACACTACAGTATGTAGTAGTTTAGCGACACCCCTTTGCATTTGGTATGTTCCATCTCCCTCACTAGCAGACCGTTCACTTTTGGAGGGAGCTGTCAATCAAACAATTAACTTGTAAGTGTCTCGCTTAATTTACTCAACGGCGTCGTCGATCAAAGTACCGGTTATTCCCGGGCGGTAACGTTTTATTGACCGCCCATGCGGGACACAGTATTCCATCGAGCGTTCCCCACTATCCTGTTTAAAAAAAAGAAGAAAAAGCCATTCATGCCATTCAGTGAATGGCATTCACTTGACAAGACCACATCGAAGAGGGACGCTATTAGGTGTAAGTGTTTTCTAGATAGTATGCCAAATGGCAAAGCACCTGGCCCGGATGGTTATCCGGCTATATTTTTAAAGCACTTCTGGTCAATGCTTGATCCACTATTCTTAAGAGTAGTAACAGAAATTAAAACTAATGGTCACATACGCCCACACATGAATACAGCAGCAATTAAACTTTTATTAAAGCCAGAAAAAGACCCCACCCTTCCATCAAGTTACCGTCCAATTTCACTAATTAACACTGATATTAAAATTATCACTAAGGCTTTTACATCTAGATTAGAAACAGTAATCCCGACAATCATTCATAGCGACCAAACAGGCTTTATTAAAGAGCGTCACTCTACTAATAATATTACAAGGCTTTTTAACCTTATTAGTATGTCACAGCGGCATGATAAAAAGGCAGTTATTATATCATTGGATGCAGAAAAAGCTTTTGATAAAGTTAACTGGTCCTTCCTCTTTGCTGTTTTAAATAAATTTGGCTTTGGGAAGTCATTTATTCACTGGGTGTCAGTATTATATGATTCTCCTAAAGCTACTGTTACTACTAATGGGATTATATCTAAGAGTTTTACTCTACAGAGAGGCACAAGACAGGGATGCCCACTGTCGCCTTTATTATTTGCAATATTTATTGAACCGCTTGCATTAGCCATACGCCAGGAAAGAAGGATTCAAGGAATTCACTCTGGGGTAACAGAACATAAAATTAATCTATATGCCGATGATATTTTACTTTATTTAGAAAAGCCTGCTATTTCGTTAGGGGAAGTATTTAACTTAATAACTAAATTCTCACAGTTAGCAGACTATTCTATTAACTGGACAAAATCAACACTTCTACCTATTACAGAAAATTCATGGAACCCTGAAAGCCAGGACCCACACTACTCATTTCCTATAGGTAATTTAAAATACTTAGGCATAAAAATCTCACCTAAATTAACTGATTTAATTCATTTAAACTTTACTCCACTTCTGGATAGCATTTATAGTGACTTGGAGCGCTGGAATAATCTTCCTATTTCTCTAATAGGACGAATAGCCACTATTAAAATGAAAGTTTTACCCAAAATAAACTATTTTTTCTCAATGATTCCATTTAAACCTACGGCTAACTGGTTCCAGTTGTTGGACTCAGCCGTTACAAAATTTTACTGGAATAAAAAAAAAGCAAAGATTAGTCTATCTACTCTTCAGAAAAATAAATCCAAAGGAGGTCTAGAGGCACCAAATTTTATGCACTACTATATAGCCAACCAGCTACAATATATTATTTTATGGGCACAACCCAATAGAGATACTAACTGTTGGCTGGAACTAGAACAGAAGGATTGTAATAACCTCAGACTCCTAGATTTACTCTTTATTACAACATCGATTAAGCGACATAACTGCTTTAAAAATCCAATGATTTCCGCCACCCTGACTGCCTGGTGGAAGGCACTAGAAATGACAAAAGCCCAAGTGGAGCCTTGCGGGCTTTCTCCCCTATGGCATAACCCCGACTTTCAAATTAACAACCAATCGTTTTATTTGAATGTGTGGGAGCAGAAAGAAATTACACATCTCCACCATCTCTTCTCAGATAATATGTTTATATCATATACATCCTTGCTCCAAAAATACAAAATAAAAAACGGAAACTTTTTACATTATTTGCAAGTTAAAAGTATGATAAAGAAACAAATTCCAACACTTCAGGGTACGCTCCAACCGCCTGTTTTAGCTAAAGATATTACCAAGCTTTCTCCGACAACAACAAAAAAACTCTCAAAAATATATGTTACTTTCATATACTGATAAAACGTCTTTACCCATCTCAAAATGGGAAACAGACTTGTCTATAGCTCCGGAATCTGACTTTTGGATTCAAGTTTGTGAAAACGTTTTTAAAATGACAAAACACACAAATTTACCACTTATCCAATATAAAATTATTCACAGAACATACATTACTCAATATATGATGAAGAAAATGGGACTCTCAGACTCCGACATTTGTCTCCAGTGTTTACAAAACACTACAGACACTTATTTTCAAGCTTTATGGTTATGTACAACAACTGACTTACCACATAAACAATTTCAATCTATACTTGTAGTCCTTACTATCGCAAAAAAAACAATTCTTGTTAACTGGAAAAATAAACAAACTCGAATATCGACCAATGGTCTAACCTCCTCATAAATCACATTTTAATGGAAAAAATATCTGCCTCAAATAAAAAACAAATGTCAAAATTTAAAGAAACATGGTCTACGTATATAGAATTTTTTAACCTAAACCTGGTTACTTAATTCTGCCTGTTAGCGAGAGCCACAGCAGCGTGATAACTTGCATTGATGTTTCTGTATTTGGCAATTTGTAACTAATGGTTGTGTTTTTATAGTCAGGAACCCGGCTGCTGCCAGCGGGATCGAGCGGATTCGCCTCCGATAGGCACCAGGGGTTGATATTCGGATTCACGGCATGCCAGTGGGTTAATTCTGTGGGTGCTGTCCCCCCTGGCTGGGCGTGGGCGGGTCTGCCCCTCTGTTGGCTGCTGGGTGGCGGCTGCGTCTTGGCCGTTCCCTGGGTCTCTTGGGGGGTGCTGCGTTGCGGGGCTTTCCCTGGTGTCTGGGGCAGCGCCGTTCCGGCGCGGTCCGTCGCTCTGGGCCCGGCGACGCGGTTCAGGGCCTGTGAGCCGCCGGGGTGCCCGGTGGTTCCCTCTCCCCTCCCCCTTCCTCCCCCTTGCTGCCTCTCCCTCCTCGCCTCTCCCCGCCCGTCCTCCGCCTCCCTGTCCCTTCTCCCTCGTCACCCTTCCTCCTCCTCTCCCCCTCTCTCTGCGGCCCTGCCGCTGCCCCCTGCCCTTCTTGTCGTCTCCTTCCCCCCTCCCTTCCCCCTCCCCGGTACGGCTTCCTTCCCCTCCCCTGGGCCGGGGGCTCCATCCATGGCCCGGGTCTCGGTGCTCCGGTGGGCGTCCTGGCACCTCGGGCGGGCCCCAGTATCCGGGGGGCGAGCCCTATCGCCCCGCCGGGCTGGTCCCATATGCCCGCCGGGGTCCCGGTGGGGTGGGTGGGGGCCCCGCTGGTCGCTCCTCTTAACTCACTACACTAGGTTTGCACAATACACTTTTATAGACATATAGGGCACATAACACACTTTGGGGGGTGGGGTAGGGTGGAAACACCGTTTTCACCCTACAACTCCCCTCCAATTTTAATGCACCACACAACTGGGGGGGGGGGGGCTTGTGGGGGTGCCATCGGTTGGGGACCGCGGTATAGAGCAGTGCTGCGGTCGGGGCACTGCCTGGCGGGCCTGCAGTGCCCCGTCCTGCTGCGTTGGGTCGGGGGCGCGGGCCGTGTTGGGGTGGGGGGCGCTCCTGCTCCTGGGTTTTCTCTCCGGCCGGTGGCCCTGGCGGGGCCCGGGGGTCGTCCTTTGGCGCTGCCGCGGCCTGGGGGGCCCTGAGGTGTTGCGCTTGCTCTGTTCCGACGGGGGTCGACAATCTGTTTCCTCCTCAGGTCATTGAATCGGTGGAGGCTGGTGTCTGTGGATCTCACTCGGCTTCGTCTGTCCTTCCTTCCTTTCCTCAGTCTCTACTTCGGTCTCTTGAGGTCTCCCTGATTTTTTTTTTGGGGGATTTGTTGGAATCTAGATGTTTCTTGGGTTGGGGAAGAATTCTGGTGGGTGGCCCGGTGGGTGGTGTCTGGTCGGTGCTGGATTTCACCTTCCTTGGTTTTCTTTGGTCCCCTCGGGTCTCCTGACGGCGGTGTTCGGTTTAGGTGAACGGTATGGGATTTTTTCTAATAGGTTTTTGGTGAGCTAACAAATACACGCACGCACGCACGCACATACACATCCTCACCCACACACACACACACAAAAATAATAATAATAATAATAATTATATATATATATATATATATATATATATATATATATATATATATATATATATATATATATATATAAAAAATAAAGAGCAATGATGATGACATTTCCGAATGAACAATTCTGAGCTCTTTAGAAAGAAAGAAAAAAAAGAAAAAAAAAAGTGTAAGTGTTTTCTCAACTTTAATTTCATATACCGGTAATTGAAATGCTGTCACGAACATTTGTGGTTGCCTTTGTTTTAAATGCTGGACATGAATATGCCAGGTGAACATTTCTTTCTGAGCTAAAATAACATCTACTCCGGTGTTGTAAAGCTAGATAGCTATCTAGCTAGCTCGGGTAATAATCCAGTTCCTGAAGTTCCTCTGTGGGGATTAATAAAGTAATCAAGCACTTAAACTATTGAGGTGTAGCCTACTCACACTAACGGTACAAACTGCCTAGCATGTAAATCATATTTCAAATCTTCTAGCTTGTGCAAGCTAGTTTAACAAATTTGGCGGGCAGTCACAGGTGCACCACCATAACATATGTGAGTGACATTATGGGCCACAGACGATGTATCGACTGTTACCCATTAGTGAGTTGCTGAGTAAATTGAGGTGTGGGCCAGTTGCGGAAACACTGAACCCACATGAATATAACATTAAGAGATCAATTGCAAATTATTTTGTATGGCAACCAGCCCAAAGACGGCTGGCATGGGCTCTGGTGATGATAAGTGGTTCAGGTAAGGAATAGATGGCTATATTGTGGGTGATTTTTTTTAGATGGCCTACTAGCCCGATCACAAAACATTTTTGAGGGCATTTCTATTTTGTATCTATGGCTTTGCAATTGCACATTGCTTTTCAATACCATGTGTTGTAAATATGTTCCCCATACTTTTAATTCATTTTGTTATGTTTTTTTTTCACATGCAAATTTATCCTTCAACCAGCACCACCATATGCCATCATATTAAAGGTGTTGCTTTTATTACTAGTTTGTGCATGACTTTTAACCATCGATAGAAGGAATGTTAGAAAGCGGGCTGCAAAAAAACAAAAAAA
The DNA here is from genome assembly GCF_054856555.1 of Leptonotus elevatus. Taxonomy (NCBI): domain Eukaryota; kingdom Metazoa; phylum Chordata; class Actinopteri; order Syngnathiformes; family Syngnathidae; genus Leptonotus; species Leptonotus elevatus. The sequence goes on from NC_141247.1 coordinate 3,743,118, forward strand.
AGTCAGCTCCTTGATAGCTTCCTTTTAGAGTGAAAATGAGGCAGTGCATGAGGAACATCATTTTGTAGTTGAGGTTTATCAGGCTGATGAAGCAGGAAAGTTCAGGAAATCACTTCTCCTGAATTTCTTTGCCAAAATGTTTGCATTTCCCTATCCTCTCTAACTGTATTTGCAAATGCAATGATTGCATAAACTTGAGTGCAAATCAATGCATATATCATGATTAACAAATTATTTTACTGCTAAAATCTAATTAAAAAATATATATAATCCTAACCCATGGTCCCAGCCAATACCCACACCACCAAGGACTCCTCTAGGACCATTAGAAATCCCAACGTACAACCTGTAAGTGATTCTTGGTTACATTTTAATCATGTTATATAATATGGGGATGCTAAAAAGTAGACGGTTTCCCTTGTCTGGGTCACGTTCATTCTACACAGTAAATTTCATAGAGTACATTTTACTCTAAAAAGACTATATTCAGTCCCACTCTAAACAGAGTAAACTTTACACTTGGAAGTATTATATATAATCCTATCCAATCAGAGTACGCTTTCGTCTGGCGACGCCACTTCCCCAAATTGGGCCTACAATGAGATGCATACCAAGCCTTTAGGTGGCAGTAGTTAGCCAAATACTGCTCATCTTTTGACGTCACTTCACTATACGTCACACAAGCACCGGCTGTCTGTATATAGCGCACACAATACTTTTTAAAAAATTATTATTAATTTAAAAAAAATACTTATAAACAGTCAATGAGTACATCATAAATAAATAAAACAGCTACGTGTATACTTGGCCTCAGTGTGTGGGGGATTTATTTTTTTCTGGTTGTCCGAGCTCCTGCTGCCCACCAGTACCTGACCATTGGAGGCTGTGCATAGACACGTCTCCATTGATTAACATATTCATGTATCGTATAGTTCACTCCATTCATGGCGCCTTGGGCGCAAATGCGGCAACTTACCCCACGCCAGCCGCGGCCCGGCCTGGACCAGGTTGAGTGGACGTGGAGCAGGAGTGGACCACGGCGGCGGCCCCGCGGGGCGGATGATCAGCCTCTTGGCCGAGCCGCCACCACCTGCTTGTCGCAAGTGCCACTGCCAGTGGTCCCACAGCTTTGGGCCAAGCCGCGGCCCGGCCTAGACCAGGTAGGGTGGACGTGGGCCGGGAGTGGACCGTGGCGGCGGTGACCTTGCGGGGCGGATGGTCACACGGCCACTACCGGTCGTCCCACAGCTTCGGGGCGGCTGGGCTCCCGCGAGTCAGCCGCACCCTCGGCCTTGTTCACCGCAGGTGCTCGCTCTCTCTGGTAATGATCCTTCCGCAGGTTTACCTACTAAAACCTTGTTTGTTGTCGCCGCCATTTCCGCATTACGTGCACCCCTTCGATTTGTGTTTAATTCCTTCGTTCCCGCTGCTTGAATCAAATAAATAACATCAGCTTTTTCTTCCTTCCCTTGCATTGGTGATATAAGTGGCTAAATTAAAAGTACCCTGTGCGTCCGCTACGCTAAAGCCTTAAATAAACGAGTACTCTAAGCAGGAAAAACCCCTCAGATTTTTCATACTCGAGGTACCTGTGGCGTTCAATAAATGCAAAATAACCATTTAAGCCGTTAGTTCCTAACCGAAAAACAGCCACAAGAGCAGGACCAATACCATTATCGATATCCATCGCGAGTACCGATACCATGAAATATGTCTAGTATCGGCCTGTTAGAGTAGACAATATTAAGTATTGTACTCTTTGCGTGTTCAATTAACTGAATGGTGAGATTCTGTTGAAGAAGTTCCTTTGCAAAGGTATTTATTAATTATCAGAAGCTTCTGAGGACAAAAAGCTGATGACACTCAAGCCGTGTTCTATCAGGTTGTCTCCCCCTCCAACGTGGTACATCAATACTTATTCAGAATAGTGGGAGACTAGAAGTCTCCTCCCATCAGCCCACAACACAGTATAAACAAGAAAATCCCTCTCTCCTCCCTTCTGCAAGTTCAGCAAGTTCCCATAGCTATAAATCAGATTAGAGAAAAACAATCAGCCTGTCTCTTCCGAAAGAGACAGATACCAGACACACACTCCCTTATTTTCTCAGGAGTGTGAGACACATAAAAATGCTATTCATTTAGCCATACTGAGTTAACTAAATCTAAAACGGCTAAAATATAATTTAAAACTGAAAAACAATGTTAATAACTTAACAATCCCTCATTTGAGCTCATAAGAGCTCAACACATTAAAACATTTTTTTTCAATGGTTGTGTGGTAAAAATAATTATCCTTAAAACATCCCTTTAGCAGAAGAGGAGGTAGTTTAGCAATCATATGACATTAAAAAACAATTTGATACATTTAAAAGATTTTTAGTGGAATAAGCATAGCATATGTGAGGCTTAACATAAAATGTTGTTCATTAAAAAGTGTCGCAATGTATCGGCAGACGAATATGTGTTCTTTGAAGCCATCTTGTGATGAAGTTTTGTTGAATGAAAAAAGTGACGCAATAGTTCTTTCTTCTTTAAGAATCTGGGGTAGACTACCCAAATTCTTCGATTTGTCACGGGATTATTCTGCCCGAAAAATTTGACTGTTCGTGAAATGATTGCCCAAGAAAAGGCACTTGACTTGATCCGTTGACTGATGTCCTCAAACGGTGTCGAATGATGTCGAAACGGCCGCTCCAGAACGATCACTGGGTCAGCTGACGTGGCTCCAGGTCGGAGGTGATAAGATTGATGATCATCAGTTGATGAGATAGCCGAGCCTGGCACGTCTCCGGAAGCCTTGTAGACCAGATGTGGAATTTTCTCTGTGCAGAGAACTGCACAAGATTTCCTCACCAACCCCCTGGGGCCGTTCTCCTGAGTGCAGAAACTTTTCATTTTTAGTTTCTCATAAACTCACATAAATTTTATTTGGAGGAAAAACCCTGATAGTTTTTGTTAGTTGGGATTAGTAAATGTTATTTGATTAAGATCCGTAGGTCCTGTGCTGTTGGAACAGGAAAATATCTATTTTTGTGACATTAAAATAGAGCCCAGCCTTTGATTGAGTTGAATGACATTCGCTCATTCATTAATATAAGACAGAGCTTGTAAATATTTATCTTTTAAATAGGTTTTGTTCAATAATAGGTAATTTTTTACCATGACTAAATTTGTTCTAAATTTGCATAACTGTGCCTTTCATATCTCTTATTCTCTTCCCAGAATCCCATGACCGGCCGAATCCTGGCATGCTGGGAAAAACTCACATATATTCATATTATCTATACTCTTTTGCAAACACTGGACTCCAAACATTACATTTTTCAAATGTGATTCTGAGATAAAAGATATAATATAATATAATTACCTTCATTCGGCGAATATGCATTATTGTCCTTGCTTGCTTCAGACTTACTTTGCGATCGATTTCCTCTGGTAGATTTCTTCATATTCAAACTGTGGATTATCACTTTCAAACTCATCCTGTCAATTGGAGTGTAGGCCGATACCCCACAACCTTTTTAATTTCGTTTTTGAGTTTGATTTTAATTTTCTAACTCGTCTACATTGGTTAAATTCTTAAACATAAACTCCCTCATTTGACAAAGATCCACTGATTTTTTCAAACACGTCAAGATAAAGGGAGGACAAAATAGAGACCTCATAACTCAAAAAACGTCATAAATAACTCAACCCTCTAAATCAGGCTATGAGATAAACAAAAGAGCTACAAAACACTATAAAACTGAGCATAAGCAGATACAACTTAAGACACTAATATATGATGACTTTGGGGCCATAAAAAATAAAGGTAACCATATTACTCTAATTCTCCTAGAGTCCCGAAAATTATTTAAACTGCCAATCAACCTCACCTCTTTTACAGATTAGTGGGGCTGAGGATAAAATCACACAAAATTTACAAATATCTACCATTTCCTAGATTTAATCAAACTAAAAATCATCTTCAAACTGCTAATCTTTCACATATTAGCGGGGCTCATAAAAAACAGAGCACACAAAATATTTCTGGGATTTATAAATCACAGTGCTGTTAAAAAAAAAATCTAATTTAGCCATCAAACTCTTAGTTAGTCTTTTACTTGTTACTACTCATTTTATTCTATTATTTATTTTATACTATAGCTGCAGCTGGACGAAGTCCAAAAAAGTTCCTCACGGGGAAAATAAAAATATATCATATCATAACATATTAATAAAATTCCCATTGTACCAATTCAGAAACTGATTCTCCCAAAAATATAGGCAAAAATTTAGTAGGCTATAGATTGAAATAAATTTTCTCAATCCCTCATTTCAAATTCACATATGTCGTTTCCAATTTTCTGAAATATCTTGCTATAGATCACAGTTCCCCACTCAACACATTAAAAATGCCCCGCATACTCCGTGCAGCATTTTACTGAACAAGGATCACATCTCATTCCGACCACCAACTTTCTCAGTCCAGACCCCCAGCAAAAGGCAGGACGGCAGCTGTTGTCAATGTTCAGTCCTGGCCAGCAGGGCGGCTGCTGTGGCAGCAATGTTCAGAGCAGGCATTTAGATTTCCTCTGGATGCAAAACAGCCATAGGGGAGAAGTCACTATAATGAGGCGTATACACAGTCACTGGGCATTGAGGAATTTGAACATCATGTTTTTCTTAGGCACAGGACGAGAAGACTGTTGCTCTGCGGCTTTTGACCTTTGATCTCTGCCACATCCATTCAGACGCAGTCTGCAATGTGAATCCGATGACACACAGTCTTTCTGAGAGCTCACCTGATCAAAAAAAAATGCACACTCGTTGATACAATGCATTAAAAATGCCAGACTGAGGATATGGGATCATAGCAAGACAGTTCACTCCCTGCTTTCTCAAAAATGTTTCGTAAAAAACACAGCCTCTTTATTCATTTCTTTTTTATTTTTATTTTTTTTATTTCAATACCCCTTCAAATAGCTACTAGCCATACAACGTATCAGCAGCTGGGGCGCATCCCGTTCGCAGTTTGTAATCAGTGAAGGCCATCAAACCCTCATCTGCCTTGGAACTCAAACATCAGTTTCTGAAATGACACACTTAGAGAAAAAACAAATATTAAAAATCATTATCAACATGTCAATTTCAAAAACATTCATAACTCCTTATTCAACTATCTTACTTCCAGCCACAGCTATACAGATGTAGGCATAATTATATCAACTCAACATAGCTCAAACAAAATGCCATTATTTTATCATTACTCTTTATTCATTTGTCCCGAAAAGGGAAAGTTAACAAATTAACCATCGTCATCAATCATTAAAGTGTAAAGATTTATTAGCTCAGTCACTAAAAAAAATAAATAAATAATAAAACACAAATTTAATAGTCTTCTACAAAAACTCAACAATATCTTTCAAATACTATTACTTATTTTATATTGTTTATCATTCCTCTCTTACCATTTTAACAAAGAAAAAGTCCCATTACGAGGACACATTATGCTCACAGCGCACAGCCCAGCCCCCACCTTTTTTTTTTCTAACCTAGAAACGGGGGGGGGGGGGGGGGACTTAACATTATAAATCGCAAAACCTATTTTATCACATTCCCATTAATAAAACAAACGCCACTATCACAACAGTCTCATCTCACACAAAACAACACCAAACTTAGTTAAAATATTGAAGAAAAACAAACAAAATCCCCATATGCACACTTCTCACTTACAAACCCCCACCTTTTTTTAGAAGCTAGGTCACACACTCAAATGCATACGCACACACTCTTCAGTCATTATAAAAAAATAAACGGTGTTATTCTATCAATTCGTTGTCTACAAATCTTATAGCATTTAAACCACAGTTTTATACGGTGATTTCAGTAAACGGGTTAACTTCGAACAAACCACCCGTAATAAACTGCTCCAAAAATGCCAGAGTCATTTCAGCATCAAATTCAGCCTTATTTCATCACCAACAAAGAAAATACAAAAGTCTGACATACCATTTTGTCCAGCGAAAGCTTTTTATACAATCGATCCACAGTTCGTTTTTTCATTGTTCATCGACGCTTTTATTTTTCCGCTGAACCGGAAGCGCATTCAGGACAAACCATTCTGTATCCAGGTCAAAATCGCCTCCATTTTGTTTATAGGCTATTTATACTTTCGGTTTCTATTTTACGCAAGTAGTATTAATATTTATCAATACAGTGACGTCTCACTTTTAGTATTAATAGTTCAATATGTTAACACATATGGCCACACACCAGACAGACATAAGAATTACGTGACCTCTCGTTTATACACAGCGGTTACCCAATCCCGCTGAGCTAAACTGTTCTCCATATATTGCAAAATTTCTGCAAGGCGCTCATTTTCAAAATAAATTGTCACGTACCATCGAATTCAACCGTAGAACAAAAGGTATTCATACGGTAATCCTGACCCCAAAACTACAAAAGTAGGAACGCCATAACTAAAATAAAATCTTTCACGTAATCTCTCGATTGCAAATACAGTAAGATAAATCCAATTATTACTGTAATCAACCTGGACCCCTCAATACTGTTCAATTTCAAACAGGCGCTTTTTCAAAAAACATATTACGTGTAACTAGGACTTTTTCAATAAGAGCCATGAACAAATATGATACTCGTCCCCAATCCGGTCAAAACTGTTATATCATTAATATAAACAGAAACGCTCACCATAATCTTCGCGATCCTTAGTAAACAAGAAAGACTTGTTACGTCATCCGGCAAACCCTTTTATTCAATATATATTATGGTCTAAGGATTCTTCATAGCGTTGACGAGAAACAAAACAAATCAAAAAATTAACCGCTATTTCTTCCTGTACAAAAAAAGCTTCATCACTTCGAGTCTGCATCACGTCACCTTCAAATGCACCACTCCACGACGTGTTTAGTTCAACATCGTCGGAATTATCAACTCTCCAACGACATCAAACTATAACTTGTTCACACAGATCTCATTTAAAATTTAGACAATTTGCAAGACGAAAAACCAGTTGCAACGGACCAGACAGACAGAACCTCTCTACGTGGATAACAGTCTCCACTTACCGTACTTTATTTTTTTAGGCCTAGAAGTTCCGCCCGTCCTTGAACGCCGCATCTAGCTCCACGTCCGTTCGGTTCAACGGAGGAGACCATTCGTTATAATTCAGCGTCGGCGGTCACCATTTGTTAGAGTAGACAATATTAAGTATTGTACTCTTTGCGTGTTCAATTAACTGAATGGTGAGATTCTGTTGAAGAAGTTCCTTTGCAAAGGTATTTATTAATTATCAGAAGCTTCTGAGGACAAAAAGCTGATGACACTCAAGCCGTGTTCTATCAGGTTGTCTCCCCCTCCAACGTGGTACATCAATACTTATTCAGAATAGTGGGAGACTAGAAGTCTCCTCCCATCAGCCCACAACACAGTATAAACAAGAAAATCCCTCTCTCCTCCCTTCTGCAAGTTCAGCAAGTTCCCATAGCTATAAATCAGATTAGAGAAAAACAATCAGCCTGTCTCTTCCGAAAGAGACAGATACCAGACACACACTCCCTTATTTTCTCAGGAGTGTGAGACACATAAAAATGCTATTCATTTAGCCATACTGAGTTAACTAAATCTAAAACGGCTAAAATATAATTTAAAACTGAAAAACAATGTTAATAACTTAACAGGCCCGATACCAATACCAGGTATCGGTACTCGCCCTTCCCTAATTGTAATAATAATAATAATAATAATTACAATACTAATAAATAGGCTTTACACAATCAGGATTTTTGGGGTGATCACCAATCAGCAAGTTTAAATTTTTTTAACTATTACTGAGATTGGATGGTCGGGCAAAGCCTTTTCGCATCCGCTCCCGTGGCACGCAAAGACACTAAAACTAGTTTAGTTATCGGGCACCCATGTACACTAGCACGGAACAACTTTGAAGTGCATAATTGCTTAAAATGCCAATTATCAGCAAATCAGATCGGAGTAAAGTCTAATCATAATAATAATCATCATCATATTTATAATAATGCATCAGATTCATATAACCCTTTTCTGGACACTCAAAGATGCTTTACAATGGATACATTTATTCAGATGCTCACACATTCCCACTCTGGCGGTAGTAAACTTTGTATCACCAATCATTCGCACCACCTGTATGCCAGTGTGAGTGACACAAAGTAGTACCATGTCACATCAATATGCTAAGTTGCGAGATCTAAACACAGCAGCGGAATGTATGTAATTCTGCTGACCTTAAGCTTCCTTTAAAGCTGTTTAATGACACTACTGTTGGAGTTAACTGTAAAACAAAATGCACAATACACATAATTAACACGTTGTAGATTTAAACAAAACATATTTCGTTGATTAAACCTCGCTAACACGAAGGCTACAGTCAATTAAGGATCACATTCAAATTCAAATTCGGGAGTGATATTCCTTCAAAAAATGAATATTCATTTTTGCTGTGATTTCTGGGGAAACACTCCCAGTTAAGAGAACACTAAGTTATATGCATTAGGCCATGATAATACGTTCAAGTTTTTATTTATTTATAATTGAATAATGTTTTTATTAATTGTGATTTTAATCTCAATTAAAATCATGATTATATCTATATATTTTTTAATTCATCCAGCCCTACCAGTTTGCAGCAACACTTTGGGGGAAAAGAAACAAAAATAAAATAAAAAAGAACTATGAAATAATTCACATTTGGATCAATAAACTAAGTTCGCAATTTTTCAATTATGAACCATTAACTGAACTAGTTAATTTTAAAATGTGTGAACTGAACTTTAAACTAGTTTGTGTAGAAAATAAACTGTCCCAACACTGTATATAGGGATGCTTAATTATGAAGAAAATATTAATCACAATTCTTTTTGGTAATAATTGAAATCAAGAATTAGGTTGATCATTATTTTTTGAAATGTTTGAACGTAAAAAATATTAAGACAAATAAAATTATTTGAAACACTTATTACGCAAGTTCCTTTTGGACGAAACAAAATTTATTAAATTAGTTATTTCAAAAATTTTAAGAAGGTGCAAATGCATAAATTTAAGCAACTCAAAATAAGTATTAATAATCTATTTTTTTCACAATTATGCTGATTTTGTAATTGTTTAGTGTAATAATTGTAATTTAATTTCAATTAAAGTAATTTCTGGACTATAAGTCACTATTTTTTTTTTTTACTTGCATTCAACCCTGTGGCTAATACAAAGGTGCGGCGTATCCATCAGATCACAAGGGGGCGCACTATAAAGGAAGCACAAGAGTGTCAGGCTGAGCAAAAAAAACCAAGTGAGCCCAAATACAGTAGGGGAGACAGAATGAGAGGGAGACAATTTGCGCCCTCATTATGGAAAAGAAAGTAGCGGGAACCCGGTGCGGTAACATTAAAACACCTGCGGCTTACAGTCAGGTGCGGCTTATATGTGTAACAAACTCGAATATTCCCCAAATTTAGCTAGCGCGGCTTATAGTCGGGTGCGTCTTATAGTCCAGAAATGACTGTAATTGCACAGCCCTAACTGTATATTTGTATACTATATCATATGTAGCAATTCTAATTTTTTCCAGCCCTCTGGCCACATTGACCCAAATTACAGATAATAATTAATACATGTTGCAGTACACTCTCACTCAACTTAATGATTTGTCATCTGACACAAAAAAAACCTACTTGATCCTTTCAGATATAACCACGTGAGTCTTATTGGAGGTTGTGATGTCAAACACACAGTTTGGCGTCTAATGAAACAATCTCAGCCTGGCAGAGGAGACAAATTGGAGAGGAGTGAATGGAGAAACATCTACGCCGCCCCTTGACTTAAAGGCTGTCCTAAATGGTAAATGTTCAGATTTTTCAACCTATTCAAATTTCTGTTTAGTCATATAATTTTGCCACATTGTATTTGCCTTGAACTAACAAAATGTTTATTTATTAAATGGTTGTCTGTTTCAGCTGCTGTCATAAATAGCTGAGAGGTCACAACAGCCTCTCAACATGAAATTGGAGCTATATGAAGAAATTGTTGCTCGCAGCAGACAGAAGAGGGAAGAAAATGGTGAGTCAAAATGAGTGACAGTTTAAAATTGGGGTTCAAGTCTGGAAATTTGCATGTTTTTAATGTGTTGTTTAACACTAACTGTTGTTGTTTTGAGGAATAAATTAATCACCTATGTGATAAAAAGTTAATTGAGTATGGTCTATTCATGTATATTTTTGCTTTTCACAGAAACACTCATGTACATACACATATTCCAGGTGTTTTGTTGCACTAACTTTTGTTTCCTTAAGTATTTCTGCATTTTTCACTGGTGTTTATTTATGTTTAACCGGAAAGTCATGCCGTGTGTGGTCCGGATTCGGCCCGTGGAACCAGCCGTATACTGGGCCAGAGGAAACGCAAGCATGTGGCCCAAGTATGAGCCGGATGAATTATGCTACATAGGTCATAGGCCTATATATATATATATATATATATATATATATATATATATATATATATATATATATATATATATATATATATGTATATGATCTGATTGAGATTGAGTCAAAACTAATGGAGAAAGATTTAACAATTTTCACTTTACCAACAATTTAAGCTTGCACTTTTTTACCCATCAGATCCATAAATTTCTTGCACACATTTAAAGATAAATATGAGGGTGTTCCACTTCCAGCATTTCCATATTTTTCCATGTGGGATTTCAAAAAGGGTCAAATTGGCTTAACAGTTTCATACATACCAAATAGTTACCATTGTGGACATCACCAAACTGCTTCCTTTAAAAGCCAATGCCCGCTCTGACACATCAGCACATCAGACCAGTACTGACATTCATGATTAAATTGTCTTTTTAGTTCAGTATCCACCACACCGCGTTGATTGACAATGATTAGTATTCAATATTACGTTTGTACTAAAGAGTGGTTGAAACAAGTGCGCCACTGAGCAGTATCAGAGATAATGGTAATGATGATCAGTTATATGTATGGAAGTGGGCGTGGAAAGTGGGACTTAGAAAATGTTCAATGTCAGTCCCATTGAAAATGAATAGGGAAAAGTTGATATTTAACATTAAATTGTGCGAATACTGTAAGTAATGTGGAATCAGATGATAAATACCCCGGGAGGCGAGAATTTTTGAAGCAAGTTGAAATTTGAATGGTGTAAATCGGAAGTATTATGTGGGAGTTGTTTGACGGCAAAAAGGTGTGGAGAATAAAATGTGCCTGAAATAATAATAAATAATCCAAATAACATGTAAGCATTCCCACAATAAATATCTTCCCTATACTTCCATATTTTTGCTCTAGACTTAACTGCTTCAAACAGAGACTGAGGGCTTTGTGATATAGCGTGAAATTCATATCATGGTAATCATGGTATATTTTGGTCTTTTTACTGTAATGGTGACAGTAAAAGTTTAAACATCATAATGGGGTATTTTTTATTGCTGTACTGCTTCATCGAGCAACTGTGAATGGCTGTGTATTGGAGTGCGCATGCAGTGAGGAAGAAGGCCAAAGGGAGTTGAGGCTGTATGTACTCGAATGTTGAGATGAAATGAGAAAGTGAAAAATAAAGAGAGAAAATAAAACACCAGACCTCCTGTCTCCTGCAGTTAATTTCGTCTACCCCACCTGGACCCCATTTTTTTGCCGGCAAGTGCTATATGCGGAGACGACCCGTACTCCGGCTGCGAGACTGAGCAGGAATGGGTAACAAAATACTGCCAGTATTTGCACTGCGTAAAACAACACAGGACTCCGGAAAATGGGATCAGCGAAGGCACATGCTTAGGAGGCACAATTTAAACTGCAAACTCTATCGCGGTTGTACAAGGAGGCGCAAGAGAATTCCACATCAGTGGAGGAAGCAAGAAAATAAACTCTGAGTTTGTCATCATTCCGGGAGGATTAACGAAGAAACTCCAAGACTCCAACTGCGTTCAAATTGAAGTTCCGAGCAGCGTTTGTGCGCTGGATGAGAGACGGCGAACACACTTTCAAAAAATAACGTGAGTACATTGTTAAATTGTTGAACAAAGTACAAACAAACTCACTGTTTTGCTCCTGTTGTGTTGCTCCTGCATGCATGCTTACCCTATGTTTTAGCATGCAAGCTACCATTTGTTTTAGCAAGCATGCGCACAATAATGTGGTGCGCTTTATGTATGGGTTACATTAGATACCAGTCAGTGTGTTATGGATAACATCTAATGCTGATCTTCACATAGCAAATTATTTCAGTTGTCTGTGGGCAAGGATTCAATAAATTTTTTTGCTCTGTTTATAGGTTCAATAAATCTGTGCAAGCAAGATTTCATACATTATTTTTCACATTTATTTAAATATGCACCACATTATTTTAAAATGGCATACTTTCCTTTTTTACTTTGTTAGTATTATACCTTATATTTCTGAGTTGTTGTTTTTTTAATACCAGGTCAGTTCTCTTGAAACTTCAGTGGCGGAACATGAATCAAAGAGAAAGGTAATAAATCCTGGACCCGATCAAGACATTTTCATTAAAGTCTTAGGAAATATTGAATGGACCTTGGTCGATGTCTGCACTCTCTTCACTTCTAATTTGAACAGTGTCATAATCCATCAAGGCAACTGGGTTTAGTGACATATAATAGAGATGTGCACTTTAATGAATACTGATGTACTGATTTGAATAACAGATCTAGAGTTTATTGTCGTCATCACTGGCAAATCTCAGACAGAAAAAAAAGTTGAGACTTGGAAAGCAGGCATACGGATTACTCCCTCCCCACCTCCCCGTACCCCCACCCGCCATTAAAGAAATATTTTTAAAAAATCGCTACAAGAGACATTGGTGTGTTTGACTTGGGTGTCCTGTGATGGATGTGTGAGTTAAAAAGCATTTTTTTTTATTATTATTATTATTTTAATATATACATATAAGGTGAAATCAATGACAGATTTGGTGACTAATCCCTTCGATGCTTTTGTCAAACAACCCATCTAGTGAGTCATTGATAGAGGGGAGGGGGAGGCTTTAACAGAAAATAATTGCATGACCACATTTGTGGCCCACTTTCACTACATGCGAGCAACAGAGAAGTGACGGTATGAAATTCATGTTGACAGGCGACTGGGGTGAATTATGCTGTGATACGTCAATCAAAATGCCACAGTTTGTAATAAAAGTTAGAATACAGGTAAATACAAATACATGCAGACCATAAAAGCATTTTGGAAAATGGCTGGAGACATTGTCTTCACCCTATAACTCCCCTCTAATGTGTATATATATATATATATATATATATATATATATATATATATATATATATATATATATATATATATATATATATATATATATATATATATATATAGATATAATTTGTTACTGTGTGTTCTTATTAACAAGCTAGATACTTATAGCTATATTATATATAAACCATAGAGTTTAAGTAATATTTAAACAACCAAAATACAGTACATTCCCATTTGATTGAAAATGGTTTAATCCACGCTCTATCAGTGCACTCCAATTATCAATATGATCAAACTGGGGTTTTTTTTGTGGCAAAAGTTAGTCACCAATTTGAATGGATTCAGGATTCAGTGGTTAAAATATGAATATGCAAACCCACATTTGGTGTACGAGTCCAGGCTTTAGTCTGTAGCAGTGGTGTAGTCCAAGGCATACACGGGTAAACGGAGTATACCCCCCCTTGTTTTTCAGTCAATATTGAGTATACCCACTTCTAAATCCCCCTGATCTACACCGTTCAGCCATGGCCTACCCTCTTCTGCCTCTAATTGGCTTGTACCCTCTGCCTACATTGATTAGATCGGCTAATTTTTGGCATTTGAGAACTGATGAGCCAATCAGAGGCAGAGTAGGCCAAACAATCGTGACCCACAAATTTAGCTCAGGTGAATTGATTTGCCCTCGTACACAAGGATACTTGATGGGTGATGTGGGTTTGATTCCCAGGGTGGACACTTACTACATGCTCTAGATAAGTTTTATATGATTATTAAGTCCCGTTAAATTAAAACACAAGTATGAGGACAAATAGTTTGACAACACAAAGCAATACTGAAGTCTAACCAGATTTTCACTTTGTTGTTCATTGTTGACTAAATATTGTAATTTGTTTTATAACATATAAATACATGTTATATGATTTCAGGCTGCTTGTGTTACCAAACTGTTCCTAACAAGTCATGATAATTTTTGTATTGTGAGCAAGTACAAATAATGGAATTTTAATTCTTACATTCGCCGTGAAATTTGGTTTAATTTTTTCTACTTAAAAAAGAAAAGTGAAAATTAAGAGATACTTTGAGCAGGATATATGGTTAATGTAAGATAGCCTTTAAATGCAAAAACATTATTGTTGGGTAAGAGAATATATTATTTATGAGAATATATTATTTATGAGAATATATTATTTATGAGTACATTATTTATTCATATTGTTGTTATCTCTTTTTAACCTGTTGTGAATATATATTTACCTACTTCCATATAAGCATAGTTTACAGTTTTAAATTGTAACAAAAAATTCAAGTCATGCATAAATTGCTGGAAATTGGAAAGTCAAAGCCTTTTATTCCACAATGGTGCACATATCATATGGATTGATGGATATATTACTCTGTGTGTTTAAGCAACAGTTACATTGCCTATATTCACAACTTTTATTTGATGCAGTTATATAAAGCGGTTAATGGTTTTGAAATGTCGGAGCTCATGCTGAGATTTCATAAATAAATGTGTTTATCGCTGCAGTGTTTTGGAGACCATGCAGAGAAAAGAGTTTGATTTCTGTCCGTGCTGATGGCCTATTGTGCTGAGGAGGGCAAATTAAATTTCAGCCCACCCAGTTGTTTAGAATGTTTGGAATACAGATGGCCAAGTTTAATGGAGATTACACTGTTTTACATCTAAAATATACACTAAATAGTCCATGTCTCTGGGCAGGCATTTGGTTTCTTTATGGCTGGATTTTTAAGGGACAAAAGGAGTAGTAACAAATGAGTACATTGGGCAGGATATGTTCTGTCGGTTTATATTCATGACTTACATTAATCTGTTTCTCTTTTTCTCAGGTGAGGAGGATTGTTGTGCTAAGAAGTAATTTTGTTTCTGTATTCCGGCCTAGATTGTTTTTCCTTTATATGAAGCCAGCGAGTTGCTATGCCATCAATAATTAGATAGCTGGCAAGAACAATGTTCCCCAACACTCCTCCGCAGTGACATACATGCGGATGAAAGGTTAGTGTGCCCGCAAAGCCCACATTGAGTTAGAGGTTCACAAAATGAAAATTGAGGTGGACAAGGCCGTCAAATTTAGACGGCTGGAGTTTGAAGCTCAGCGTAGTTTTTAAGTCCTGCTGCAGCCCCGCCGTCTTCCACCTCCCAAACCTGCTCCTTTTGATTTAGGTAAATACCTTCCTCTTATGCCTGCTTTTAGAGAAAGCGTGGTAGATTCATACTTTCGTATGTTTGAACGTATAGCAACAGATTTATAGTAGCAATTTGATGTTTGACCCCTCCTACTACAATGGAACATAGTGCAAAATTATTAAATGGAAGCTTTTTCACTGGATATGTAGTCTTTTGGCTCAAACATGGAACATTTGTATAATAAAATGTGGGAATACTTATATTTCTAAGCAATTATAATATGCCGGTACATAATTAAATGAACTCCGTGAAACAGTTAAGTCAATTATGGAGGGGGGTGGGGTGGAGGGTTTATGTGATAGGTAGCATGTCGTGGTTTGGGGTTACTTCCCGCTCCAAAAATTGCATGGGAAGTCAGTGAGTAAACCGAATCTAATGAAGTTATGCAAAGGAGAAAAGGACTTAAAATATAAACATATCCCAACCTTAATTTCTTGGGAAGGGTACTCTTTTTGATACAACAGCTCCTCAACATACGCATTGACAGTATGCATGTTTCTGGAGTAAACCAGCTCCCCACAGTTTACAGTGAGAATTAACAAATGGACCTTGGACTTGTTTTTGAAATTTTCTTTTAAATTAAACACACAACATATACAATATGTTAACAGACATTAAATTAATACAGAATGATTGTTTTTTTTTTACTATACTTGTCTGTACTATGTTATAAAAAAAACATACATTACATACGCATCAAAAAAGAAATGTGCTTGAATCTACAAAATAATAATAATGCATGTACAAGTCTGTGAATAGGTGAAGTATAAACACATAAAACATATGAACAAAACAAATTGACTTAAGCACTGTTTGTGTCTGCCTTTAGTTTTTACATCTTGTCTTTAATACAAATACTTCAAAATAAAGGCTGGGCAATAAATCGATTTAATTCGATATTGTCTTTTTAAAAATTGAATTGTTGAAAATTTTCTAAATCGTGAAATCAAATTTTGTCTTTTGGATTATTAAAAGCTGTTGTTCTTATGTTGTGTTACATTCAAATGTGTTTGTGGCAGAATGCGAGATGGGTGCTTACAAGACATGTTTACAATAGCTACCAACTACTTAATTGTGGCATTTAAGAAACAACTATGAATGTTAAGTTTATGTCAAAACCAATTTAGAATCAGTATACATTAATTGTTGTCTGAGAGATTTTATTTTTGGGCCATATAGCCCAGCCCTATTCAAAATTGAGCTTTTGTTTGCTGAAAAACAATCTTATGTCCATGACTTACTCCATGAGGCTAGTTTTTTTCTGTGCAGACACACACACACTACGCTACACACATTATAGTAAGCTAGCCAATAGCATAACAATAGAGACATTAATATTAACACTTGTTTCCCTCAGCACGTAGCAACATGATTGAGGAGCAAAAAAAGCAGACTAGTAATGAAAATAATGTGTTGGTGTTGAGTGGTAGAAGGTAAGACACTTTTCACATATCCTGGTAAAAGTAAGGAACACTTTCACTCAACTAGACAGACATACATACCCTGTGACTGGACTGAGGAGGATAACGTGCTCTGCTCGTCTGCTTGTAAGCAGGGGAGGGGGAGGGGTTGAGGTGTGCGTCAAACCATTTTCAATCAAATGGAGGGGTGTACTGTATTTTTGTTATCTAAATATTACTTTTAAACTCTATGGTTTTATATATATATATATATATATATATATATATATATATATATATATATATATATATATATATATATATATATATATATATATTATAGCTATACGTTTATAGCTTGTTAAAAATAACACACAGTAAAAAAATATATATATATACTCAAAAAAAATTAAGCAACCAGTCTATCGCAGGGCACACACTCACACATATACCTAGGGGCCTATTATTACAATTATAAATTATTTTTTAATGCTTGATGGCATAACTAGTATTGTCTTAAAGGGGAAAGGTCTGGGAAAGTATTACAAGTTTTTATATCTTTCATGTTTCAAAAGGGATAACATGAGAAAATCTCAGAAAGAACATGATACCAGCAGCCAATATTTGGAAAGCTCTCTATAGTGCCAACACATGTCGCTCAAGGTATTTTGCACCCGTTTCTTGGGGAGACATACATAATTACGTGTGTAGAATATAGGCCTACACCTAGAAGTGGGAGTGAGTCATTGTTTTGCAAGTCAGAAGTAGGTCTCAAGTTTTTGCCCTCAAGTCCAGAGTCAAGTCCCGAGTCAAGACTGACAAGTCGCAAGCGATTCACAAGTCCTACAGTTTGAGTTTCAAGTCCTTTCGAGTCATTTTAACAACATCGTAGATTATATTATTTCAGGTGACCATCAAAGTAGGAGTCAGGGACTCAGGGAGTGAACCCAGAATAGTGCAACAGATTTCTGTTTGCAATGTGTTACCAGTGAGTTTACAGTTTCATTAACTACGTAGCTAACAACAATAATTAGCCGATAAACAACTGGCATTAGCTTACTTACCGTTCTTTGTGCAACTTCGGATGTTGAACGCAGTTTGAAGTTGTTGCCTCTCCGTCAGTGATCTAATCTTGGACATACTGCAATTAATTTTTTGTTAACCACCTCATAGTTTTTGTACCCAAACAACTATAGGTGCAAAGGATCACAAAAGTCACAAATCTGATTGTTTTTCACAAAAAAATAATACAATGAAATCAGATAAATAGAACTTTGTCTTAATTTATTTCATAATGCTTTTGCCCATTCAATTTAAAATATATATATATAAACTCAAAATGTCTAATATTGCCATTCGGATTTAGGAACATAATTTTAAGTGCAATATAAGGCAAGATACATAAATATTGTATACATGGTCCATGTATAAAACAACTTGTTAATGCACTTGAAGTTAAGTTCCGAAAATCCAAATGGCCATATTGGACATTTGAAAAACAATTATTTTTATTTTTTAAAGCTAGTGTTTTATAAAATAATTATAAATGAAGGCAAAGTTCTATTTATTAATTTTTTTAATAATGAAAAATACATCTAAATGCAATTTAAAGACACATTCCCTTCGTTTAAACAGGGAGGATGGATTACAAAGTAGCATAGGTCCACAATAAGAAAAGCAAGCGAGCCAAGCAAACTACTATTGGTATCCAGGCACTCGATGCTAATGCTAACAGTTAGCTACTAGCCACGAACGCCGGGGACTTGTACCGTATCGTGCAATGATGGCATAATTAACTTGTGGTTTCTTTGCGTCCTAAATCCTCTATTTAATATACTTTCGGGGTGGCATTATGATAATGGTGGTAGAAAATATTTAAAAAAAACATTGATAATGCAATCCAAAACGTCAAAGGGATTAGTCAAGCTGGCGTTCAAGCCAACATGCAAGCAGACTTCAAAGTCCGCCAAGGCTGTTGCATTGGTGTCAATGTATTATTTGGTCAGCTTTATTTTTAAGTTTGCCTTAGCGTAGGAGGCGTGTGTTTGCGGCTTTCCTGACATTATTGAATGACGACACTATGTCAGCCCAGTTCACACATGCACACACACGAGCACACACAAGCACACACACGGAGAGGAACTTACTCGTTAACATGCATTTTAATATTTTTGTTTTTGTGGAAGAAGCAAGTCTTTTCAAGTCAAAGGGCTCAAGTCCGAGTGAAGTCACAAGTCATTGTTGGTAAAGTCCAAGTCGAGTTGCAAGTCTTTTAACATTTTGTCAAGTCGAGTCTAAAGTCGTCAAATACATGACTCGAGTCCAAGTAACATGACTTGAGTCCACACCTCTGCCTACACCTGTATAAGACATGTACAGAAATTAGAAAAGTGATTTGTACATTTGGGGGAATAGCTTTAGCTGTCATTTCCATTATTCCACCTTTTCTTGTCTCCAACCAAGCTTGCGTGCGAAGAGAAGAACATTCTGTTGATTGATTTTGATGTTCAATTATAGTACTTATGCCCGTTTTGGGGGTTACAGTAAAAACTTTTTTTTTTTTAAAGCAAGCAAAATGCGTGAATGATTTCCTTTTCTGGTCGTTAATACATTTTGTAGTCTAAATGAATGAAATTACTTTGCCGTTTGACCGTCAAATGTAAACAACGTACTTCTTAAAATTACCTCAATAATTTTCTGGAAATGCCACTCACCTTCTATGTTATACTCTGTGGACTTTCGACGAATTAAACTTTTTTCCGCTTTTGAGATGCCCGCCGAATACACCCCTTTGGTTTTGTAAACCAAGATCACGTTGTACAATGAAGGATCCATTTACACTACAATAAAATAATAATAGACCTCTGTTTGGTTAAAGCAGTGTTTCTCAAATGAGGGTACGTGTAGGCCTACTCCTTGGGGTACGTGATATTAAAATAATAAAATGTAGCATCAATGCAAAAATGCTACAAAAATAATTACTAAATTATGCAAATACTTCAGTAAAATGTAAGTTCATAAAACAAATGTTATTCAACTTCATTGTCCTAAAAAACCTGAGTCTCCCCATAACATAATGGTTTGATCCACCTATCATCATCTGTCAATCATTTCAAAACTTTGTTTAAAATTAAGATAGTTATTTATTTTTGAGAACAGATCTTTGACTCAAAGAAGAACAGTTAATAATGATTTATTTTTGTGTGCACAGATCTATAATTAATGTAATTCTTTCTTTCTTTTTATTAATTTTTATTTTCCAAAAATTCAAGTGATTAATGAAATGAAGTTCCAAAGTTTAATAAATCAGACAACAATGGCACAACACTTTATTTGAAGCATTTTATGCTTTTCAACCAAAAATGCTTTGCGCTGGTTTAGGGGCAGCTAAAAAAATATATATTTCACTGGGGTAACATCATTGAAAAAAGGTTGAGAACCAAAATGTATAAAAGGGTGTTGTAATATTGGTTTTGAAAAGTAAATACTGAAACAAATGAGAGAACTTACCTCACAATCGATATATCTGTTTACTGTGACTGCGTCATTCACTGCGGATTGATACTTCGTCATTAAAAACAAAAAACAAAGACCCTAGCGGCCCCTTTCTGATTTTCCCTAATCCCAATAGGTTTCAGATTACATTGTTGGAATCAAACATGCATTGATATAAAGATGTCATATGAATTCCAATAGGTTCATACTAGTTGTGATGAATAACATTTATAGAAAAGTCAATATGCCTCTACGTATTACACGCACGCACACACACAGCTATATTTTTGGTAATAAAGTTTTCATTTTAATTTCCTACGTAAGACATTGCACTTCCGACATAAATAAGTGGTATGACGTGTAGGCATATCCCTGTATCAAAAAACTACAAATTATATCAAAGCATTACATTCTGTTCGTCCAATCCTCACTTGCTTTTCAGCGGACACCAAGGGGACTACTAAGAGTAAGTGGAGTGAATTTGAAGCCTCTATAAGCATCCTAACCACAGATACATGGGGGTGCAGTTTCAGGCAGTACATTTTTCCCAGCCTGCCTGAGATTGCACCCACCCCTAAATCCATTTCTGTTGTTGTTGTTCAATCCTCACGTACTTTTCAGCAGACACCGACGGGACTACTAAGAGTAAGTGGAGTGAATTTGAAGCCTTTATGACCATCCTGACCAGAGATACATGGGGATACAATTTCAGCCAAGCTGAGTGTTAAATATGCCTGCTGGAATGCATCCCCACCTAGATTACTTTTCTGTTACATGCTTTTCACTTTACACAGAGGGGACTGTTAGGAGTAACCAGAATTAGTTTAATGCCCCTCTACAACCTTTAAGCGAGAAATATCAAGGGGATGCATTTCAAAGCGAGGTATAAGCTTAAATGCAGAACACACTTTTAAGTTACAAACACATCTTGTTTTCTCACCTATTTATACAGGATCGTCTCATTAAAAGCACACATTTTATACTTAGATCCATAAGAAAAACCTTGCTCATTTTGCAGCATTAAAAGCATTAAACCTGAATTAAAAAAAAAAAATGATTTAATTACCCCCCCCCCCTCACTCAAAGCCAGCCCTCCCCCCAAAAAAACCTCAATTCATATGACGTGTAGGCATATCCCTGTATAAAACAAACTACAAAATATATCTAAGCCCCCCCCCCCCGTAATTCTGAAAATTACGGGGAGATATTTGTTTAAATTTGGGATTTTCACGTTTTTCAGATCCACAAATATTCTGGATTTTCACGTGTTTTTCAGCTCCACAAACATTTGTGATTTTCACGTGTTTTTCAGATCCAAACATCCACGATTTTCATGCTTTTTTCACTTATTTTTTGTATGTGCATTTTTCATGACTTATCATTTGTAAATATTCAATTCTACTTGTGAGTTGTCAAATGTGCGTTTGTGGATTGTCACGCACGTGCACCTATTTTGAGACAATCATCACGCTGTTTCAAGGTATTCACACACATAGTCCTCAGACATGTCTCATGTCTAAGGTCCGTTCCTTTACAAGGAGGCAGTGTTGCTGTCTCCATTGAAATGAAACGAGCCGTCTACTGTTTTTCAATTTAAAATTGGCAATTGAAAAACGTGAAGCAACCCTTTATCTGACCTAACATTATGTGTTTGTTTTACACAAGTCGAGAAACAAAATATAACCTTAATTTGTTTCCCTTGATCTTGTTTTGCCTTCACTTGGAAAACACTCTTGTTCTATTGTTGCCTCTTTGGCCACTGCTGCTTTAGCGGAGTAGAAGAAGAAAATTTAACAGTAGAAGAATAACGTCCTGTCGAGGCAGCGGAAGGTCGAGGGAAACAAATCGGAGTTGTATTTTGTTTTTCATCTTGAAATTAAGTGCAATTGTCTATTCTTGTAGTTTTTAGTTCCTGGTCGTAAAATGGCCACAAGAGAGCAACCGATAATGGTATCGGCCTCCGTTGGGAGCACCGATATCTTGAAATAAGGCCTGGTATTCACCCTATACCTAGAGTTGCCACCCGTCCCTTTTTTTCCCAGAATTGTTCTCTTTTTTTCCCAGCTGTCCTGGGAAATTAAAAATCTCTTCCAGGACACAATTTGTCACGTTTTTATTTTTTAGGAAGAATACCAAAAGCTAATTTGATTTCCTTAATTCTGTGGTCTAAAAATGTCCACTGTGCTACTGTGGAACGCTTTGTTACTGAGCGTGCCACCACCGGCACATTTCCCAAGGTGCACTTTGGATTGCCGTAACTCTGGCACAGTTTGTGCTATCTGAAAAATAATAATGAATAAGTTGTGCACTCGCTGCCGACACACACATTTGTCCTTGGTGTGTGCGTTCATGGTATGAAAATCTATTTCTTGCTCCTGGAAAAAAAAAAAAAAGATGTTGAGTAAGAGTCATAGTCAGACACAAAATGGTAGTGTATGAACTTAATCAAAAGTTGGTAATATACAAATTGTCATGTGGCTATGTCCAGAAATGTCCACCTCTATCATTTGGTTTTGACATAGTGTGCTATTTTTTCTGAGAAAGACTGATAGATGTTTCTGCCCTCTGCCTTTGCCTGTCAGTCATGGCTACTCTGCTTCAGTTTTGTTAAATGTCAGTGAACAGAGAGCAGGCCATCGGCTACTGCTGGCATTCACTATATAAGGAAGGGCACAAACAAACACATTCTCCAACAACAAATAAGGGACGAGCATGACTGTGCCCTCCGCAGGACACTCACTTAGCAGCCATACATTTTACCTGTAAGGAAAAATTGCCTTACTATACAAAAAATAGATAAAAGATGTGCTCTCTCCTCAATGAGAGTGACTGGTTCATATTACATATACGCTAAGCAAATTCCAAGGGCTTCTAAACTTGTTGCATATATGTCCCTGTTGAGCCGCATTTTGTAATAACGGTGCATTTTGTAATAAACGTCCAAAATGTAATAACTTTTTCATTTCATTTTGTAATAAACTGCCCCAACACATTTTGTAATAAATTTTGCCGCATTATGTTATTACATTTTGAGAAGATTATTACAAAATGCACTTGCAACTTTTTTATTTTCTAGGAAATGTAACAACATGGTGCATTATGTAATAATACCTATTATTGTTGTTTGTTAAACAATGAATTTATACAAGAGTGACTTTTTGTTGTTTTTTTATGCAATTTCCCTGAGAGCTTTGTAGCCCAATAAATCTATGTATGACAGAACACGTTTGGAATTATATAGGCCAATAACTTGTGGCCAAATTCAAAGCTCTACATGGTCTGTCACTCAGCCAGGGAGGGGAGGGCGGGCTGTAATCTGATTGGCTGCTGCATCAGTTCTACAAGGATCATGCACTGCTTGCATGCTTAATTGAGACAGCCAACAGAGTTCAACATGATGCCAGGTATGAAAAAACTGTGTCAAATATTATCTGTGTAATTGAATATATGGAAGTATAAAGACATGTTGTAGTTGATCTAAAGTTATGTAGATGTTTTGCCCTTGAAAATAAATTATATGACTGAATTTAAACCTGCATTGTCCAAGTTATGCTCACTGCATTAACCTGTCTACTTGCACCGGCCCGCCCGCGGACAAAAAAAAGGCACAAAATGCAGTTTAGTTTTGGGAGTTAAACATTTTCCCTCTTTTGTCACCCTTGTAGGTCTGCTAATTATAACCCTGACCTGCACCCTGCTGGGGCTCACTGTAGGCCATGGACAAAAGCAAGCAATGACCGAGGAAATGTACAATGTCATAGTTCGCAAGTTGAGAGGAGAGTTTCATGTTCCAGTTTCTGAACGCACAAGAATTCAACAAAATGCCTTGGTGTGTCTCTGGAGAAATCAAGGAGTCTATTCTCTCAGTGAGGATGGGCAGACACTCCTGTGTGCCGGCAAGCCAGTCATGCTACAATCTAATGTTGATTGTGTTGTTAAAAAGGGTCTAGATGATACTAAGGGTTCTGGAGCAAGAAAGTTGAGCAAACGACTGAGAATGGATCATATTGGCATAAGTGAAAGAAAGGTGCAGGAAATCTTGAACAGAACTGAGTGGTACCAACTTCAAAATGCAAAGTTTCTGATTAAGCCCCCTTTGATGACCATTCAAGCCAAAGAAGTGCAAGATCGACACCAAATTGACCTATTGGACATGGGAAAAATTAAAATTTGTTATGGTCAGGCTTTATACCATTACATTCTTACAGTGATAGATGTGTTCAGTCGTTACATGTGGCTGAAACCATTGAAAAGAAAAAGTAGTGTTGAAATTGCCAAACACCTTAACAAGATTTATCGTGAACATGGACCACCCAAAGTGTTACAACATGACAAAGGGACTGAGTTTAAAGGGGCAGTGAAAATTCTAATGACATCTCTGCAAGTGAAAATAATTGAAAGTTCAGCATATCATTTCATTGTACGCTGTGCCACATGCAGTAATCAGCCCCTCAACATGTAGCAACTGAGCCTCCTATATGTTTCACAAATGGTAAATGTTAAAGGGACTGCAACATGAAAAATCTACTTTTTGGAGCTTTTAGCCATTTTAAAATGCTAATTCCTCGCCAAAAACATGACCAAAGTTGTGTTTTCCTCCGTTCGCCCCTGTATTAGAAATTCTAGGTTATGAATTGCACCAGTCCTTTTCAAGAATTGATTTTTTTCTTACAAATAACTCTATTGCTGATAAAACTGTTACAAAAATACATCCTATTATTATTAGCGACCATGCACCAGTCTCCCTTTCCCTACAAGTTGATTATACCTTTAAACCACCACCGACATGGCGTTTTAACATCTCACTGCTAAACGACGCAGAATTTGACAAAATTATAAGAAAAGAATGGGCAGACTTTTTGGAAATAAATGACTCTCCAGACCTATCTCCATATCTTCTCTGGGAAGCTGGGAAAGCAGTAATTAGAGGTAAAATTATATCATATTCATCTTATAAAAAGAAACAGGATCAAAAATTTGAAAAAGACTTGGAAGATAAAATTCAACAACTGACGGATGAATACGCAATAAACCCAAATAACCAAATATGGACTGACTTACAAAATACAAAAATACAGTTAGACGATATGTTAACTAAAAAGACAGAGTTTATAATACAACAATTGAGATACAACAACTTTGAATATAATAACAAATCAGGTAAATTTCTTGCAAACCAACTTCAACGTAATCGGGAAAAATCGCTTATAACGGCTATTAAAGGGACAACTGGTGAATGTACACAATCACCAGAAGAAATTAATAATTTTTTTTATAATTATTATCACAACCTATACTCAGAAACTAATAAGCCTAACCCAGAGCATAGTGAGGCATTCCTCAGTAGCTTAAATATACCTCAGTTAACTACTGAATATAAAGATATGTTAGATGCACCACTTACTATAAACGAGTTGTACAGTGCTCTAGATAGTATGCCAAATGGCAAAGCACCTGGCCCGAATGGTTATCCGGCTATATTTTTAAAGCACTTCTGGTCAATGCTTGCTCCACTATTCTTAAGAGTAGTAACATAAATTAAAACTAATGGTCACATACGCCCACACATGAATACAGCAGCAATTAAACTTTTATTAAAGCCAGAAAAAGACTCCACCCTTCCTCAAGTTACC
The DNA here is from genome assembly GCF_054856555.1 of Leptonotus elevatus. NCBI lineage: Eukaryota > Metazoa > Chordata > Actinopteri > Syngnathiformes > Syngnathidae > Leptonotus > Leptonotus elevatus. The sequence goes on from NC_141247.1 coordinate 3,769,141, forward strand.
GTCCGATTTCACTAATTAACACTGATATTAAAATTATCACTAAGGCTTTTACATCTAGATTAGAAACAGTAATCCCAACAATCATTCATAGCGACCAAACAGGCTTTATTAAAGAGCGTCACTCTACTAATAATATTAGAAGGCTCTTTAACCTTATTAGCATGTCACAGCGGTATGATAAAAAGGCAGTTATTATATCATTGGATGCAGAAAAACCTTTTGACAAAGTTAACTGGTCCTTCCTCTTTGCTGTTTTAAATAAATTTGGCTTTGGGAAGTCATTTATTCACTGGGTGTCAGTATTATATGATTCTCCTAAAGCTACTGTTACTACTAATGGGATTATATCTCAGAGTTTTACTCTACAGAGAGGCACAAGACAGGGATGCCCACTGTCGCCTTTATTATTTGCAATATTTATTGAACCGCTTGCATTAGCCATACGCCAGGAAAGAAGGATTCAAGGAATTCACTCTGGGGTAACAGAACATAAAATTAATCTATATGCCGATGATATTTTACTTTATTTAGAAAAGCCTGCTATTTTGTTAGGGGAAGTATTTAACTTAATAACTAAATTCTCACAGTTATCAGATTATTCTATTAACTGGACAAAATCAACACTTCTACCTATTACAGAAAATTCATGGAACCCTGCAAGCCAGGAACCACACTACTCATTTCCTATAGGTAATTTAAAATACTTAGGCATAAAAATCTCACCTAAATTAACTGATTTAATTCATTTAAACTTTACTCCACTTCTGGATAGCATTTATAGTGACTTGGAGCGCTGGAATAATCTTCCTATTTCTCTAATAGGACGAATAGCCACTATTAAAATGAAAGTTTTACCCAAAATAAACTATTTTTTCTCAATGATTCCATTTAAACCTACGGCTAACTGGTTCCAGTTGTTGGACTCAGCCGTTACAAAATTTTACTGGAATAAAAAAAAAGCAAAGATTAGTCTATCTACTCTTCAGAAAAATAAATCCAAAGGAGGTCTCGAGGCACCAAATTTTATGCACTACTATATAGCCAACCAGCTACAATATATTATTTTATGGGCACAACCCAACAGAGATACTAACTGTTGGCTGGAACCATGCGGCGGGGGGTGAGGTGGGCGCGGCTGCCCTCTCCGCTCCGCTGTCCGGCCCCTCTTCGGCGCCGGTGCCTGGGTGCGGGGGGTCCCCGGGGGCTGGGGGGCTGCCGGTTGGTCGGGGGGCGGCTTTGTTGGGGGGGGGGGTGTCTGGGGGCTTGGGGGCGGTTGGGGCTGGGTTGGGGTGGATGGCGGGGGTGGATGGGGGATGCGGGGGTTGTGGGCCGGTGGGGTGCCTGGAGGGCCTGCAGTTCCCCGTCCTGCTGCGTTTGGTCGGGGGCGCGGGCCGTGTTGGGGTGGGGGGTGCTCCTGCTCCTGGGTTTGCTCTCCGGCCGGTGGTCCTGGCGGGGCCCGGGGGTCGTTCTTTGGCACTCCTGCGGCCTGGGGGGCCCTGAGGTGCTGCGCTTGCTCTGTCCTGGCAGGGGTCGACGGCTCCCCTCTTTGGTGGAGATTTTCATGCATGCCAGATCCATTACACCAGCATCTATCGAAACTCAGACACAATCTGCTTCCTCCTCAGGTCATTGAATCGGTGGAGGCTGGTGTCTGTGGATCTCACTCGGCTTCGTCTGTCCTTCCTTCCTTTCCTCAGTCTCTCCTTCGGTCTCTTGAAGTCTCCCTTATTTTTATTTTTTGGGGATTTGTTGGAATTTAGATGTTTCTGGGGTTGGGGAAGAATTCTGGTGGGTGGCCCGGTGGGTGGTGTCTGGTCGGTGCTGGATTTCACTTTCCTTTGTTTTCTTTGGTCCCCTCGGGTCTCCTGACGGCGGTGTTCGGTTTAGGTGAACGGTATGGGATTTTTTCTAATAGGTTTTTGGTGAGCTAACAAACGCACGCACGCACGCACACATACTCACCCACATACAAAAAAAAATAAAAAATATATATATATAAATAAAAATATAAATAAAAAGAGAGCAATGATGATGACATTACCGAATGAACAATACTGAGCTCTTTATAAAAAACAAAAAAAACTAATTCTAGGTTATTCTGCTGTCCAAGGACCAGCCCCTCCCAACGTGAGAAAATGAGCTGTTGGTGCGGTCTTTTTTTTTTTTTCGGCAGCTCAACACTTGCCACTCAGCTAAAGTTCTGGGCCACCGTCAGCCAGTGTGCAGTATGCCTCCCATTTGTCCCAAAATGAAAAACGGACAATTTCAAACCCGCCTGGACGCCCGGAAATAATGTAATAAAGTGAATATCTCCCAGTAAAACAGCCTAATTGCTCACAAAATCAGGCTAGCAATATAAATTCCAAACACCATGTATTGTAATATGAAACAGCCAGTTAATCAAAACACATCCATAAAGCCAATCGTCCCTTACTTTGTTGAAGATACGGTGGCTAAGGCGTTGGTCTCCCATCCTTCAAAAGATGGCGTTTTCCCTCAAAAGAAAGGCGTGGAAATAGTTTTAGTGGCGTCATCTTACAGCTTTGCTGTGCACTAAGTGTGTTTTGAATTCACGAATGCACTGTGCGAACGTACGTTCGCATAGGAATAATCCAGTGACGTAAAAAGGCTGCGTAGCAATCTGCCTATTTGCGTAAAGGACTTTTCTACTGAGAAACTGACTACGCATGCGCGAACACACATCGCTACGCGGACAGAGCTGGGAAAAGCACAGTAGCGGTGTGCCTTCAGAAGGATAATTTTTGCAGCATTTTTGCCTGCAGGCCAGACGAAGTAATGAGTCATTTTTAATTGAGGTATGAAAATCACCAAATGTTGTCACTTTTAAACCTAGTGTAGGCTTTCTGAAATGAAATAAATAATTAAAATAAATAGACAACTTTCATTTCAGCCTGGGGTAGGCAGTGCCTACCTTGCCTATCCTGACGTCACTGACTGTGTTACATTGTGTGAGTCTTTGTACAAAAAAAGAAATTGTTTGCCCAGGTAGCTGGAATTGTGCATTTCAAGGTGAGTGAATTCCGTATTTTCACAACCATATGGCGCACCTAAAAGCCTTACATTTTCTCAAAAATTGACGCCGTGTCTGATAATGAGCGCCTTATGTGTGCAATGAGTTCCAACATTTGTAAATGTTGTGTCCGACTTGACTGACTGTGTGTGGGAGAATTTCCTCTGACACATTGCTTATATACAGGAAATGCAGTCCTGGTTGAGGACTGGCAGGCATGATGAAAACCTGAAAGACTCAACTGAAAGACCTTTCAGTACTAAGATACAGATGGACGTCTTGGTGCTTTCACTTTATAAGAGCGAGTTACGCCACAATTTGTGAATGGATAGTGCATGTTTTGTCTGCTTGCACAAAAGTTCGAGCATTCGCAAAAGCCGGCATCAATTCTGAGGAGCCGCACGTTAACGAGAGTGACTCTGACAATACTACAATAGTGAAAGGGAACCTGGCGTGTTCGATGGAGAACTGGCCCAGCTGTTCGTTTCAGATGTAAAAAATGAGGACTTTGAGGGATTGTGGATGAGGAATTCCTCGTGAGTGTCTTTGTAGTCAATGGCAGCCATGTTATTTTTTGACTGTTTTCAGCACATGATACATTACGATGATCAATGATCATGTGTCCAAACATGGCCGATACTGTACCTAATGCAAAAGTATTCCTATTATCCGAATATTGGCCTTCAAACATCGGTCAAAACAATTGGCCAATAAGACAAAGCCGGTTATTTCCCTCAAAGGTACACATTCTTCCCATTGTGTGAAAAACGAGTTATTTTAATAGAATAGTGAAAATAACACAAGATAAAAATATATAAAAGAAAAGGTTAATGCTTTACAGCAGTTGTAAACAAGTAACAATGGTTTTATTGACACATAAATCTATACAATAACCTTGTATACTTCATGAAATGTTTTGATAAGGTCATACTAAGGACATTCAAAGTACCGTATTTTCACAACTATAAGTCGCACTTTAAAGTCTTAAATTTTCTCAAAAATCGATAGTGCGCCTGAAAGTGAGGTGCGCCTTGTGTGTGGACCAAGGTCCAAAATCAGACTGACTGTGTGAGAGGACTTCACGCACACATTGCTTATATACAAGAAAGGCGGACCTGACTGAGGACAGACATGAGAGCACGGAAGAGTCAACTTGGTGGCAAATTCCCCAGCCCCTCCTCTCCCCCTGCCCCACCTCCACTTGTTCGCTCTGCCAATCGTGATTTGTTTTGTTCAAATTTATGCCATTGCGATAAAGCATGCATGTTCAGTGAGCATGTGTCCTCTTTTTTTCTTTTTTGCTTGTTTCAGAGCTTAACGAGCCACCCACATGTTAATTGCTTAATTGATAGCGCCCGTCAAAACAGAGTGAGGGAGATGGAACATACCAAATGCAAAGGGGCGTCCGGGCTAAACTACTACATACAGTAGTGTATTGTTTCCTTTTTTTCCTTTCTTTTTTAAATGCTTTATTGTCAACTTGGTGGCAAATTCCCCAGCCCCTCCTCTCCCCCTGCCCCACCTCCACTTGTTCGCTCTGCCAATCGTGATTTGTTTTGTTCAAATTTATGCCATTGCGCTAAAGTATGCATGTTCAGTGAGCATGTGTCCTCTTTTTTTCTTTTTTGCTTGTTTCAGAGCTTAACGAGCCACCCACATGTTAATTGCTTAATTGATAGCGCCCGTCAAAACAGAGTGAGGGAGATGGAACATACCAAATGCAAAGGGGTGTCCGGGCTAAACTACTACATACAGTAGTGTATTGTTTCCTTTTTTTCCTTTCTTTTTTAAATGCTTTATTGAACAACGTGCACTTACAGCAACAGACATCGCAAAAGTCACTTTAAAGTAGTGCAAGTCTACACAGTGTAGCTAAACAAATCACACCACATACTAAAAACACCAGATAGTTTTTTCCCCACGCAACACCTTTCCTTCCTTATCTCCGTGACTCAAAGGTGCGCACATCTCTCAGCCGCTGTTAAAAATAAAGTTCAGCAAATGAACGCAGAGCTTGCTATCATTCCGGGAGGCTGGCGAACACAGCTTTACCAAGACTGGGAGACAGCACCATACAAGTCATGCCACAATTTGTCATTGGATCGTGAATGCTTGGGCGAATGCAAAAGCCGGCATCATTTCCGAGGACACGACAACGAGACTGACTGAAGAGACGGTGTGTTTGATGGAGAACTTGCCCAGTTGTTTGTTTCTGATACAAAAGATCATGAGGACTTTGGATTAGGATTGATCAAAAGCAACGCAAGTACATTGTTATATTGACCATTTGCACTGACGCCACGCCCTATGACGGACGGCGGAAGGAAATGATTGTTAAATGGAAGTGGACGTGACCCGGAGCGACTTAGTGACTTAGCGACTGTTATCTTACAAATTAAAAGTTATTATTGCGCATTGAGCCATTGTATCTACTATTTCAACCGAAGGTCGTCTGTCAGTCGAAGTTGCACATTTAGTCGGGACTCATAGAGCGCAATATTTACTTTAGTTGGCGATCGCTAGTTTGAAAACAGCCCTTACCTTCTGTTGCCTGCTGTTTTTACCAAGTTAATCAAATCCGCGACTTTGCCGGAATTCACAGCGCACCACCTATATCATTATGTAGTCAATGCCGTCTCTTCCCCTTATTCAAAAGCTTGTCGCTGGCTGAGTCTCTGGGAGGAGATGCTCCGCTCACACCGGGGGACAATATACCTCGTAATGCAAAGGTAACACTTTTTTTATCATGCTAACTGACTTATTTATACACAGTCCATTCTATATTGAAGCACTGTGATGATGTTATGTTACTATGTTTACTAGCATGGAACAAATGACTATTGTAGTGACAAGCTATGCTGTAATTTCATGAATATGACTCTGGCTCCAGAGTGAAAAACTCCAAGCACAAAGATGAAATCCCCCATTATTAAACGGAGGGGCGCCAAGGACGTTAAAAGACGTTCACTATGTTTTTTTGTTTTTTTTTGGGAAACGGGTGGAGGAAAGCCTTGGGCAGCTGTGCTGAAAGTATCAAGCAGATCTAGTTAGTATAATGACTCGTTTTGGCCCCTAGATGGCAGCGATGACTCTCTTTGGACAAGATTGGGTGGGCCGCCCACCGTGGGCGTCAGTAGAAGACGTGAGGCGGAGCTAGAGTGTTGAGGGGACAATGGCTGATGAAGCAACAATGGCTGATGAAGCAACAATGGCGACCGGTTGCAAGCAGCTCACGCTTGAGCATTTTTTTCAAAGACGGAAAGCATCGATCAATACTAAAAAGCGCATTGATGTCGACGATGATGGTGACTCCGAGCTTGACGCCACAGTTGGAAGCATTGACGCGGCCTTTATTCTCACGTCATAAAGCCTCACCGGCTAGCGCTGCTAACGCCGGAAAACGCGGAGCTGCACAAGCGGACATTCGATCGGGCGATGGAGAGTAGTCGAAAAGCATCGACCAATGCACATTGATAATGATGATGATGGTGAATCCCGAGGTTGACGCCACAGTTGGAAGCATTGACGCGGCCGTTATTCTCAGTCATAAAGCCTCACCGGCTAGCGCTGCTAACGCCGGAAAACGCGGAGCTGCACAAGCGGACATTCGATCGGGCGATGTAAAGTACCCCGAGTCCAATGCATATTCATCGGAGGAGCGGGTACAGTCTGATCACGGAGAAGACACTGGTTCTGGACTACGATGCCACCATGAATGGAGTGGATAAGATGGATCAGAACATCTCTTACCACCCGGTATAGCAACTGAAGGACATGAGGAAGCCAGACGTAACACCACTGTAACGTAACCGTAGCATGATCCTGATAGTAGACTTGATGGCAACACACACTGCAGTATATACTTGCTATTCCCCGGAAAAAACGGCCTGCAAGAAAGTGTAGCTTCTGCACGCGAAGAGGCAATCGCAGTGAAACTAATTTGTTGTGCAAATGCTGTTGCGTCTCCTTGCACGCAAGGGAGTGTTACACAAAAAGAAAAACTGTCGTTGAAACATCCACATAATTGTAAATAGTACCACAGTTGCACACATTTGTAAATAGTTTGCCAAATTGTTGTCAAATTGTTACACTGTTGAATGTAAATAAACGTATTTTGCTATCAAAAAACACTTTTTCATTCTTGGTGGTAGTGTTTTATAGAAGTAAAGCACTATTTAGGTGTTTGTGGCATCATTCATGGACAAAAAGAAGTGTAAAATTCACTAGAGTACATGAAATAATATCGTTTCACTAAAAGCTTGATTTCTCCGTATTTTTGTCCAAAACAAGCGCATTTGGGGTGAAACTAACCATTTTCTATTGTTGATTACTAAATAACGGAATAAGGTAGAAACTAAAAAAAAATTCTGATGAAAGATGAAAGTTCAATCTTTCATTTGGTAGTATGTGTGTTTTGTTAGAGTAGACAATATTTGTATTGTACTCTTTGCGTGTTCAATTAACTGAATGGTGAGATTCTGGTGAAGAAGTCCCTTTGCAAAGGTATAGTTATTCAGAAGCTTCTGATCACACAAAATGAAGACACTCAAGCCGTGTTCCGTTCAGATTGTGTGTCCTCCCTCCTCTCGCACACAGTTTTTTATTGAAAAGTCCCTCCCCTCCCATGAGCACAAAAAGGCATCAAGTTCCCATGAGTACAAATCAGATTAGACTTGAACAATAATAAATCAGCCTGTCCTTGGACTCTCTTCGACCGGACACAGACTGGTAAAAACTCTACTCCCTCCAGATAATATAGAAAATAAACTTGTTACCCTTCAAGAAAACAAAGGACTATAGATTGGCTTAACATATGAATTAACTGTTGTCTTATATTTATATCTTTATAACTAATATCCAAAACGGTTAAAATATAAATTGAAACTGAAAAACAATGTTAATAATCCAACAGTTTCCATAGTCCAAACAGAACATTTTCTGTGGACCTTGAAAGGTCAGTCATAATGCTTAAATTGGCTGGCACTCACAGCATCCCTTTTCTGAAAACGTCTGGCAGTCAAAGAGTTTTGAAGAAGGTGCATTTTTAAACTAAGCTGTGTGTTGCTCGCGCAGTTGGAGTGTACGCTAATTATCTGGCTCGTTAATGTGATTTGAAACATGCAATTTGACACCTCTGATACAATCTTTGTTTGAGCGTACGTTTACAAGTAAAATGTATGAACATTTATCTACTAATTACAACATTTATCTACTAACCTCGCATAAAAAGATTGCTGCAAATCCATGAATAGTTTGTGGGCTACCAGTGCTTTCTGTTGATTGCTGCTATCAATCGACGTCGTTCATCTTCAATAGTAGGTATGCGATAAAAAGCAACATTTGGTTTACTCCTTTGTCTGTCTGGACAACCGACAGTAAAGCAAGATATGACCATTTTATAAGATAATCCATTAGATAAAGGACTTTACGCTGTATGAGATTCAATGATTACAGTACAGGCAAGTGGCTCTTTTGCCGTCCAGTGTCCCTGAGGGGGCGTTACCATGAGGGCTGTGATGTCACGTGCAAAAGGTCAATACTTCAAGTACAACTGAACTCGCTGTTTACATTGTTACTTCAACCGAACTCAGTTTTGTTCCGTTCGCGGCCTTTTTGAAAACATGCGCTAGCACTAACATGTTTTAGCATAATAACATGCTACCATATGTTTTGAGCTAGTGTATGTTTAACCGTGCGTGTGCCCAATAGTGCGGGTGCGCCTTTTGTGTGTTAAACACAGAAATAGCACTAGTAACTGTGACTGCACCTTATTATACGGTGCGCCTTATGGTCGTGAAAATACGGTACTATAAAATAATAATCGCTCAGCATAAATTCACAATTTTTTTCAGGGAAGTGTTGAAAATAATTTAACAGTGTAGCTGATTAGTTTTTAATAAATATTGTGTTGCTTTAAATACATCATAGGGTTCTATAATCACATGCAGTGGCAGAGATTTACAATAAAATACATGAAGTTGCACAGCAGCTTTCTTCCTAACTTAGTCCTCGTTCAGTCCAGTTCTTGTTCTTTGATAGGAACGCAGAAAGAATTGGATGAGGCCCTAGTTTACCTTATTATGAAGGATTCACAACCTTTTTCAATTGTGGAATATGAGGGTTTCAAGAATTTAGTCAAGAAACTTGACCCCAATTACATCCTCCTATCCAGAAATAAATTGAACATTTTTGGGGAAATCCTGATACACTGAGGCCAAAGAGAAAGAATGGCTCAAGTGAAAATGGCCAATGCTGTCATCTTCACCTCAGATACATGGACATCAATAATCATGGAAGCTTACCTAGCAGTTACATGTCATTTTATTGATGAACTTTCCACAACTGTCCCTGGGGTGTCTCATTTTCCTCACACAGCTGAACACCTGAAGGAGGCCAAGAGCACTCTATTGTGCACTGATGTCTACATTGTACACAAGCACACCCTACAAACACTGGGTGGTTGACGAGGAAGATCCTTTGTAGGAGGCATTTAGTACCTTTGGTGGTTTCTTCCTTTTGGGTTGTGTATATGTGTGATGTGTACGTGCTCAAGGTCCGCACATATTACTACCACGATGATTGGCGGTGTCACCAGTGGGAGTGGTCTTGCTTATTAGTAAGTGGGCTCACTTGTGTTAGTGTGTGTCTGGCCTTGATCATTTGGTGGAGTGAGTGTGAAGAAACTTTCTGTTGACCGTGCAAAGGCGTGCAAATGCAATTTTGGAATACAGTGTGTTGGATTATTAACATTGTTTTTCAGTTTCAATTTATATTTTAGCCGTTTTTGGAGTCATTTAGTTATAGCTGTGTAGCTCAATGAATAGTATTGTCTATTGTATTCTTATCTGTCTCTCTTGCCTGGGAAAGAGGGAGTAGAGTTTGTACCAGTCTCAGTCGGTCCAAGGACAGGCTGATTTATTATTGTTTAGGTCTAATCTGATTTGTATTCCTGGGAACTTCTGCCTTTTTGTGAATGGGAGGGGAGAGGAGACTTTTCGTATTCACCCACTTTTCAATAAATAATGATGTGCAGGAGAAGGAGGGACACACAATCTGAACGGAACACGGTTTGAGTGTCTTCATTTTGTGTGATCTGATAATGATACCTTTGCAAAGGGACTTCTTCACCAGAATCTCACCATTCAGTTAATTGAACACGCAAAAAGTAGAATACAAATATTGTCTACTCTAACAAATGGTGATCCCCGACGCTGAATTCTAACGAATGGTGACGCAGATATTTTGACGGCTTGCGAGCTGCGGCGTTCCCGGACGGGCGGAACTTCTAGGCCTAAATAAATAAAGTACGGTAAGTGGAGACTTTTATCCACGTAGGGAGGTTCTGTCTGTTTGGGACCGCTGCAACTGGTTTTTCGTCTTCCAAATTGTCTAAATTTTTACATGAGGTCTGTGTGAACAAGTTGTAGTTTGATGTCGTTCTAGAGTTGGGATTTTTCCTACGATATTGAACTGGACACGTCGTGAGGTGGTGCATTTAAAAGTGACGTAAGTGCAGACCTAGAAATATAGCGTTTTTTTATGCAGGATGAAGTAGTGAATTGATTTTTGTTGTTGTTTTGTTTTGTTTTCGTCTCGCTACGAAGAATCCTTAGACCATAATATATATTGAATAAAAGGGTTGCCGGATGACGTGAGAAGTCTTTCTTCCACTAAGGATCGCGAAGATTATGGTAAGCGCTCTGCTTTTTTAGCAGTTTGGCCGATTGGGGACTAATCGATATTTGCTCATGACTCTTATTGAGAACGTCCATTTACACGTAATATGTTTTTTGAAAAAGCGCCTGTTTGAAATTGAACAGTATTGAGGGGTCCAGGTTGATTACAGCGATAATTGGATTTTGTGTCGCTGTATTTGCAATCGAGAGATTACGTGATTTATTTTTTTTTTTTGGAGGTCAGGATTACCGTATGAATTACTTTTGTTCTACGGTTTAATTCAATAGCGCGTGACGAGTTATTTTGAAAATAAGCGCCTTGCAAAAATTTTGCAATATATGGAGGACAGTTTAGCTCAGCGGGATTGGGTAACCGCTGTGTATAAACGAGAGGTCACGTGATTCTTATGTGTGTCTGTTGTGTGGCCATCTGTGTTAACCTATTGAACTATTATACTAAAAGTGAGACGTCACTGTATTGATAAATATTAATACTACTTGCATAGAATATAAACCGAAAGTGTAAAGTAAAAAACTACAAAAATGGAGGGCGATTTCGACCGGGATACAGAATGGTTTGACCTGCATGCGCTTCCGGTTCATAGCCGGAATTTGTGTTTGGATGTACAAGTTAAGACTGCGTTTGAGGTTGCAGTCGAAGCAATGCCCGAAAAACATCGACAAAAAATGAAAAAGCTAATAATGGATTGGATAACGGCGGGCTGTGATAAAGGGTGGCTTCCACCTTTGACATCCACTGTTTGTTTGGTAGCTTTGATGAAAGCAGTGGAATTTGCATGCGTAAAAAAAACTGCTTTCGCTGGACAAAATGGTACGTCAGACTTTTGTATTTTCTTTGAATGGAAGGAGAGTTAGACAAAATCAGAAAAAAGTGGATAAAATGATGAGTAATGCTAGACTGTTGGCTTTGGGCAGTTCCGTAAAAACCGCTCGGGGGGCTTTAGCAAATGCTGGTAATGATGTAGTGGCTGAATTTGATGCTAAAATGACTCCAGCATCTGTGGAGCAGTTCACGGGTGATTTGTTCGTTAACCCGTTTACTGAAATCACCGTACAAAACTGCGGTTTAAATGCCATAAGCATAATGTGTCCTCGTAATGGGACTTTTTCTCTTTTCTAGGTAAGAGAGGAATGATAAACAATAAAAAAATAAGTAATAGTATTTGAAAGATATTGTTGAGTTTTTGTAGAAGAATATTAAATTAGTGTTTTATTTTTTATTTTTTTTAGTGACTGAATTGATAGTCTTTTACACTATAAGTAAAAGATGAAGATGGTTAATTTGTTAACTTTCCCTTTTCGGGGCAAATTAATAAAGGATAATGATAGAACAATAGTATTTTGTGTTGAGCTATATTGAGTTGACATGATTATGCCTACAACTGTACAGCTGTGGCTAGAAGTAAGATAGTTGAATAAGAAGTTATAAATGTTTTTGAAATTGACATAATGATAATGATTTTTAATATTTGTTTTTTCTCTGAGTGTGTCATTTCAGAAACTGATGTTTAAGTTCCAAGGCAGATGAGGGTTTGATGGCCTTCACTGATTACAAACTGCGAACGGGATGCGCCCCAGCTACTGATACGTTGTATTTGCAAGTATTGCTAGTAGCTATTTTGAAGGGGTATTTAAAAAAAAAAGAAGAAAAAAAAAAGCTGTTTTTTACGAAACATTTTTGAGAAAGCAGGAAGTGAACTATCTTGCTATGATCCCATTTCCTCAGTCTGGCATTGTAGTGCATTGGATCAGCCGGGTGCATTAGTTGGTCGAGGTGAGCGCCTGGAAGGACCGAAAATGTGTCATCGGGTTCACATTGCAGACGGCGTCTGAATGGATGTGGCAGAGATCAAAGGTCAAAAGCCGCAGAGCAACAGTCTTCTCCTCCTGTGCCTAAAAAAACATGATGCTCAACTTCCACAATGCCCAGTGACTGTGTACAAGCCTCATTACAGAGATGTCTCCTCTCATCGAACTTTGTCTGACACAGCCCCGCCCTGAACATTGACTTTTGAAAGCTGGTGGTCTGACTGGGATGCGACCCTTCAATCAGTGAAATGCTGCACGGTATATGCAAGGCATTTTAATGTGTTGAATGGGGAACTGTGATCTATAGAAAGATATTTCAGGAAATTGAAATTGAAATTGAAAACGACATATGTAAATTTGAAATGAGGGATTGAGAAAATTTATTTCAATCTATAGCCTACTAAAATATTTTTGGGAGAATCAGTTTCTGAATTGGTACAATGGGAATTTTATTAATATGATATGATACGATATACTTTTATTTTCCCCGTGAGGATTTTTTTTTGGGGACTTCGTCCAGCTGCAGCTACAGTATGGAATGAATTATAGAATAAAATGAGTAGTAACAAGTAAAAGACTAACTAAGAAGATAATTTTTAGTTTGATTAAATCTAGGAAATGGTAGATATTTGTAAGTTTTGTGTAATTCGTATCCTGAATTAGATTAATATGGTTACCTCTATTTTTTATGGCCCCGAAGTCATCATATATTAGTGTCTTAAATTGTATCTGCTTGTGCTCATTTTTATTGTGTTTTGTAGCTTTTTCGTTTATCTCATAGCCTGATTTAGAGGGTTGTGTTATTTACGACGTCTTTATTTATGACGTCTTTTGAGTTATGAGGTCTCTATTTTATCCTCCCTTTATCTTGACGTGTTTGAAAAAATCAGTGGATCTTTGTCAAATGAGGGAGTTTATGTTTAAGAAATTAACCAATGTAGACGAATTAGTAGATTAAAAAATGAAAAGGTTTTGAAGTGATAATCCACAGTTTGAATATGAAAAGGTTTTGAAGTGATAATCCAGTTTGAATATGAAGAAATCTACCAGAAGAAATCAAGCAAAGTAAGTCTGAAGCAAGCAAGGACAATAATGCATATTCGCCGGATAAAGGTAATTATATTATATTATATCTTTTATCTCAGAATCACATTTGAAAAATGTAATGTTTGGAGCCCAGTGTTTGCAAAAGAGTATAGATAATATGAATATATGTGAGTTTTTTCCAGCATGCCACGATTCGATCGGTCGTGGGATTCTGGGAAGAGAATATATGATATGCTAGTAAAATGATTCCTTTCAGGATGGTGAAAGGCAAAGTTATGCAAATTTAGAACAAATTTAGTCGTGGTAAAAAATTACCTATTATTGAACAAAACCTATTTGAAAAATAAATATTTACAAGCTCTATCTTATATTAATGAATGAGCGAATGTCATTCAACTCAATCAAAGGCTGGGCTCTATTTTAATGTCACAAAAATAGATCTTTTCCTGTTCCAACAGCACAGGACCTACGGATCTTAACCAAATAACATTTACTAATCCCAACTAACAAAAACTATCAGGGTTTTTCCTCCAAATAAAATTTATGTGGGTTTATGAGAAGACTAAACATATTCCGCTCTCAGGTTGATGACGGAAAGGAGAGACGAAATTCCACAACTGGTCTACAAGGCTGCCGGCTATCTCATCAACTGATGATCATCAATCTTATCACCTCCGACCTGGAGCCACGGCAGCTGACCCAGTGTTCGGTTCTGGAGCGGCCGTTTGGACACCGTTTTGACATCATTTGACATCGTTTTGACATCATTCAACGGATCAAGTCAAGTGCCTTTTCCTGGGCAATCATCACGAGAATCACATTTGCAGGCAATCTATTCTGGGGATCTGCAAAAAGCTGACAACGTCATCTTCTCATTCAACAAAGAACTTCATCACGAGATGGCTTCAAAGAACACATATTTGTCTGCCGATACATTGCGACACTTTTTAATGAACAACATTTTATGTTAAGCCTCACATGCTATGCTTATTCCACTAAAAATCTTTTAAATGTATCAAATTGTTTTTTAATGTCATATGATTGCTAAACTACCTCCTCTCCTGCTAAAGGGATGTTTTAATGATAATTATTTTTACCACACAACCATTGAAAAAAATGTTTTAATGTGTTGAGCTCTCATGAGCTCAAATGAGGGAATGTTAAGTTATTAACATTGTTTTTCAGTTTCAATTTATATTTTAGCCGTTTTGGATTTAGTTATAGCAGTAAGGCTCAATGAATAGAATTGTATCTGTCTCACTCTCAGAAGAAGGGCAACAAGTTCTTCCACTGCTATCTTGAAGGGAGTCTGGTACCGGTCTCTGTCGGAAGAGGGGAGGCACAGGCTGATGATTGTTTTTCTCTAATCTGATTTATACCTATGGGAACTTGCTGAACTCGCTGAGGGAGGAGAGAGGGATTATCTTGTATTCACTGAGTTGTAAAACAAATGTACTGTGGGCTGATGGGAGGAGACTTTTCGTATTCACCCACTTTTCAATAAATAATGATGTGCCGGAGTAGAGGACACACAATCTGACCAGAACACGGTTTGAGTGTCGTCAGTTTTTGTCATCAGAAGCTTCTGTTATAATGATACCTTTGCAAAGGGACTTCTTCACCAGAATCTCACCATTAAGTTAATTGAACACGCAAAGAGTAGAATATAAATATTCTATACTCTAACAGTCTCAATTTGCGACTGCCTGCCTACCCAAACCTAGAGCTCACTGCACGTCACTGCTAAGGTGGATCAATTAGTCAAAGATCTGCTAAACACTAAATGATCCACTTGTTTTAGGAAGGCCTTGTACAGCCATTTTGATGAAAATGCCATTGCAGTCATGCAAGGTCATTCGTGTTGCATCTACTACCATTCAGTATGCCAATGCCTCCCAGAAGGCTGCCAGGAGCCTACTCCTGTGCATGAACTGTCCCAGAGGGTTGTTTCAGCACATGTGGTCAGAGATGTGACAGAGGATGACAAGGAGCTTTTAAGGGACCTCTTGAAGCAATACAAGTTAACATTAAGTCAAGGCAAACAACATTTATATACACATATAACTGCATGTACCGGATTTAGCTCAGAACTGATAGATGCTGTCATAGAGCACAGTACATTCATTTTTTATAAAGGCTACAATACATTGTACAGTATTTACCAGTGTCCAAACACAAATATGCACAAGGCATTCTCCAAATTATTCATAAAGTCTTTGAAGACATTACGAATTGTCCTACTCCTGCCTCTACATCACCTAATACCCAGAGGTGAGCGCGTCAATGAATTTTGAGTGACCGTCATTCGGCAATCGTCAACAGTCAGGACACCCTTCCGTCATCGTCAATATCTCAAGTTGAACAGCATTTTAATCATCAATCTATTATTTGTCATTCTCTCAGCAAAAATGGTATCCATCATTGACAGACCTTTATCCACCAGTATTGACAGCACTATGCCAACTTTCTGTATCAGGCTGGCATGGAACTGCATGCAGTAGGTGTTACTGACACTTATCTGTAGATAGAGCACAATGAATAATAACACACCCTTCAAGTCATTGTTTGTGACACCAATCACTGTCATGGTTTCATGAAATAAAATTCCAAACGTATTTGGAATAATACAGGCAGGAACATATATAAGTAAAATTCAGGGTTTAAATTATAATTGTGAAGTAAAAGTCATTGTGCATTTTAGACATGGTTTCAATTGAAGTGCAGTGTGTTGTGTCAAGTGGAGATCACTGATTGGCAATTTAGCTAGAAAATGCAAATCATTCCTTCGGGCGAGCTCCTGCTGGCTGATGACGTCACTTCAACGGCATTACACCTCATTAAATAAAATAAGAGTGATGAACAAAGATTTTGTCGGGTAACTAAGCAAGATATGTTCTTGAATGTAAATTTGTGTTGAATTGTGTCAATAAAAGCATAATAATAAGAGTTATGTGCTCATTTATTAGTTGAATTTGTTCATTGGATTCACATGGAACCTTTGTCATGTAGTAAAGACAATGACAATTAACTGAACTAAATAGAAAGAAAAAAAATAGAAAAAAAGATCACCTTGGCACGTTAGCCTACTGGAGGAAAAGTGATTTGCATTTCCTGTCTAGCATAGCCAATCACGGCGATTTTGATCAACACCAATTTGCATAAAAAGCAAAGTGACAGAAAAATCTCTTAATACTTAACCATTTTAATCAAAATCACTGCTTTTTATTTTAAGTTTGTTCCCAAATGCACCATGCATGTTTTGAGCAAGATTGTGTCTATTTCACTTAATGACACCATGACTGTGGGTGACACTGAAAAACATGACCTCTTATCTTGTGCCTTAACTATCACAATAATTTGGAGGTTCTGGTTAAAGTGACCAACACACTAATCACGCTTGTTGTTTTGCCTGTTAGAATGTGATAATTTGCAGCTTGACTATAAATATCATGATTGCAACACTGTACATGGTTGCTACCTTGCGCGCTATGCAAGAGTATATTTGTTGTGGCTGGGCACTATATGTGGTGTTTTAATTTTTTTCTTCTGTTATGGCAATTCATGCAGCCAGTTCACTATTTTCTTCTCGTTCCATGTCACGTGGCCACCATACTTGTCATGACGCAACAACGGTATTTAAATAGTGACATAATTGTATTTCCTTTGTCGTACATATTTTAGAATTTTAGCTCCTGCTTCTTTTTTTTTATTGCTTTAGGTTTGTTCATGCATGCACCATGAATCTTTTTAGCAAGATTTGTCAATTTAATGCATTTCACTTAATAAAACCCTGACTGTGGACCGCACTACAAACAATGACATCCCAGCTTACTTGTTGTGTTGTGAAAGGAATGATGAATGATGATGAGAGTCTGGTTGAGATGCCTGGTACTCAATGTGATACAATATAGGTGGTCTTATTGCTTGTTTGTTGTATAACTTCATTGCATAACCTAATTGCCTGTATAGTGATATTCCCAACTCTTCTTGGGAGACATTGCAGACACAACTGAGTGAGTGTCCCTCATTGAGGATTTCATTGACTGATGGAAACCGTCTTCTGTCAATGCTTAGTTTGTAATTTTTTTATGAGTATGCTGCCAATGATCAACAAAGTGGGCATCTGTCATTGACGGTTTGACGAACCTTCCGTCAATGTTGACGGAACGCCCACCTCTGCTACTACCATTATATTTGCGGTTGTGTATTACCCAGGGTATTTTAATAAGCAGAATATAGAACAGGAACACATGTCAGCATCTAGTTCAGAATCTGGAGTAACTATTAAAAACAGCCGGCATGATTCTAAGATTTAATGTATTATTCATGTTTAAAGGTGTATACAATAAATGTTCTCTTGAGAAAAATCATTTTCAGCATTTTATTTATTACTATACTATCAATGACAATCAGTTAAACAAGATAACAGCAATATTTGCAAATAAATATAACAAGTACTTCAAGGTTTTTTTTTCTTTACTTTGCTAAAAGTGGAGTTGCAAGATAAATGTAACAGCACTAGATAATGCAAAGCAGCTAAATAAATAAATACACGTCTACATTTCTGCAATCTTTTAGTTTAGTTTGTATCCATAGGCGCAGGTCGGTGTATTTAAGTCTCCCAAGCAAGTCATTTCCAAATGAAGGAAAGGAACTGAATTCCCTCCCTGGCTTGTAAGTAAACAAATGCTAGTCCTTAACTCTTTGACTGCCAAGCATTTTCAGAAAAGAGGATGTGTGGGTGCCAGCTGATTTAAGCATTTTGACTGATCTTGCAAGGTCCACAGAAAATTTTGTGTTTGGACTATGGAAACACAGATACTACCAAATTAACGATTGAACTCTCATCTTTCACCAGAAAAAAAAAGTTTGTTTCTACCTTATTCCGTTCTTCAGTAATCAACAATAGAAAATAGGTTAGTTTCACCTCTGTTTTGGACCAAAATACGGAGAAATCAAGCTTTTAGTGAAACAATATTATTTCATGCACTCTAGTGAATTTGACACCTTTTTTTTTCCATGAATGATGCCACAAACATCTAAACAGTGCTTTACTTCTGTAAAACACTACCACCAACAATGAAAAAGTGTTTTTTGATAGCAAAATATGTTTATTTACATTCAACAGTGTAACAATTTGACAAAACAATTTGGCAAACTATTTACAAATGTGTGCAACTGTGGTACTATTTACAATTGTGTGGATGTTTCAACTACACAGTTTTTCTTTTTGTGAGGTATATTGTGTAAAACTCCCCTGCGTGCAAGGGGACGCAGCAGGATTTGCACCACAGATTAGTTTCACTGCGATTGCCCCTTCGCGTGCACTTTCTTGCCGGCCTTTTTTTCCGGGGAGTAGCAGGTATATACTGCAGTGTGTGTTTGGCCATGTTGTCATCAAGTCTACTCTCAGGATCATGATACGGTGACCTGGTGTTACGTCTGGCTTCCTCATGTCCTTCAGTTCCTATACCGGGTGGTAAGAGATGTTCTGATCCATCTTATCCACTCCATTCATGGTGGCATCGTAGTCCAGAACCAGTGTCTTCTCCGTGATCAGACTGTACCCACTCCTCCGATGAATATGCATTGGACTCGGGGTACTCTTCAACGTCCGATTGAACGTCCGCCTGTGCAGAAGTGCTCGTTTTCCACCGTTAGCATCGCTAGCCGGTGAGGCTTTACGACGCGATCGAAGCCGCCGCGTCAACGCTTCCAACTTCGGCGTCAACGCTTCCAACTTCGTCGTCAACCTCGGAGTCACCATCATCATCATCAATGTGCTCTCTAGCATTGGTCGATGCTTTTCGTCTTTGAAAAAAATGCTCAAGCGTGAGCTGCTTGCAACCGGTCGCCATTTTCGCTTCCTCAGCCATTCTTCCCTCAACACTCTAGCTCCGCCTCACGTCTTCTACTGACGCCTACCCGATCTTGTCCAAAGAGAGTCATCGCTGCCATCTAGTGCCCAAAAATAGTCATTATACTAACTCGATCTGCTTGATACTTTCAGCACAGCTTGCCAAGGCTTTCCTCCACCCGTTTAAAAAAACAAAAACAAAAAAAACATAGTGAACGTCTTTGGCGGCGCTCATTTGGATTTTACTAAACGTTATTAAACGTTTTTGGCGGTCAAAGAGTTAAAAATGGTCACTAGAGTTTTGATGTCTGTATCTTCTCTTGCTGTATGATGTACCCCATTTGGCTTGGTGACTTGCAGCTCCCTGTCTGTGCTCTCCATTCTTTCTTTAATTATCCCAATGGATTTACTAATTCTGTTTGCGGAGTTCTCTGTCAGATTTTGGCCGCCAATAATTTTTAGAAATGACTTATAGTAGTTGTTCATGTGCTCTAAGTGCAAATCCAGTGGTATGTTACCACACCCTTGCGGACGACACTGAAATAATTCAGCTTTTGGTTGATCATCTGCTTTGCTGAAAATTTCTTGCAACATCTCTGGGTGGCTGAGCGGTAGCAGGTGGAGTGTGTATGGAGTTAAATTAGGATTAAAAGTTTTGTACTTTTGTAAATCTGCTATGTTGATTTTGAGTTTTGCAAAAATATAAACATTTATTCAAAGTGAAAATAAGTATGTACGGGTTATAATTAATTTTGATTCATTACAGTCATTCTTTTGAATACATTTATTTTCACTTTTGGTTTCCATATATACTTATGTTTTGACATTTGAGGTCTTATTATTTTTTTTAGTTACATGTTTTCTTCTTCTTTTCAGATTCAGAGCTTTTTTTTTTTTTTTTACTGTTTTAAAACGTATTTTTTGAGTGTCAAGTAGTTCACATAATGGATGGATGGATGGATGTCTTTGTAGTCATTCGAAGCCATGTGATTTAATGCGTGTTTATAGCTCATGGTGATCACGTGACAGCACCGAATGCAAAAATAACAAATATCTCTAAAAAGTACTATGAAATCATAATCACTCAACTTGAATTGATGATTTATTTATTTTTCAGGGAAGGGTTGAAAAGACCCATTTCACAAAATAGCTGGTTAGTTTTTAATAAATTGTGTATTGCTTACAATACATTTAAAACCTTTCCCACTTGAATTGTTCCTCTTGTTTTAGTTGTGTTAGTCTGCATTGTTGCTGATTCAAACATGTGCTTTCATCTCCAGAGATTTGTGGGGATATTAATATTACTGTGGTGGTACAAAAAAAACAACAAGTTTTACTCCTTACTTTTAGTCTTTCTTGTACTCTTCCAACCACAGTGTGACATGGCATTAAAACCAAATGAGCAAGTGATTACACTCTTCGACATTTCCGCTACATCTTTGTGTCCTTGCAAGAAGAGTTTGCTGCTACTCGTGTTTTATTCAGTGTGCCAGTCTCAGTCCTCCTAATGCCCCATCTCTTCACGAAGTGGCGTGTCTTTTAACAGAGGCCTTATTAGCGTTCTCGGGGAGGGATTCCACTTCTGAATTGTTATGCACTGTTCTTCCACAGAGCAACGCATCTGCTGAACTTGTTTTTTCTTCCCAATTTCTCTACGTCCTTGCTGTCCATCCATCTGACATTTCACCTTCTTTAATTCTCCTTTCTGAACCTGACTTTTACTCTAAATCATCCCTCTATTTTCTGCTTTCTCAAATCATTCAGTGCACAGATTTTCTCATTTTAGTCTGGGATTCTTTCTCCTCAGCTGTCTTTGCCTAGAGCTAAGTTGTCATCCAACTGTCAAACTGATTTTCTTGCAGCACTTGAAATCAACCCTAAACAGAGAACACATGAACATGTTTCTATAGATGTATGCACTGAAGCAACTCACAAAGCTTTGTCACTGCAGAGCTCCTTCATCAGAAAAATACAAAAACTGTAGCAGAAAAATAATCTCTCTCTCTCTCTTTTTCTCTTTGTTGGAGGTCTTCGGTGTACAACAGAGTTGAATTCCTACAGTGTCGTTGTAACTGAAGTTGTCCGTCAATATTAGAGTAAATATTCATATGAAAAACACTTCTAGGCAATCCATATAAACATATGAAAAAACAGCAGGAACATATATACAGTATATACTTACAAATAAGTTTAAAAGTAGCTATACAATTTCTACTATGTAAACAACAATTAATTACATCCCAATGCTGGTATTTAGCATTTACTTGTAGCACACTTTGACAGGTCTTTATTGCTATCGGTTCCTTGGCACTTCTCTCTTATGAATTCACATATTATCAATAATTTGTGTTTGTTTTTCTTGAATATGCAGCATATATACTGTGTATGTATATATATATATATATATATATACTGTGTATATATATATATATATACTGTGTATATATATATATATATATGTGTGTGTGTGTATATTTTTTTCTACATATATACACATATATATGTGTGTATATGTATATATATATACACAGTATATATGCTGCATATTCAAGAAAAACAAACACAAATTATTGATAATATGTGAATTCATAAGAGAGAAGTGCCAAGGAACCGATAGCAATATATATATATATATATATATCTGCGATTGGCTGGCAACCAGTTCAGGGTGTACCCCGCTTACTGCCCGAAGCCAGCTGGAATAGGCTCCAGAGCCCCCCGCGACCCTTGTGAGGACTAAACGGTTAAGAAAATGTATGTATGTATATATATATATATATTTATATATGTATATGTGTATATATATACATATATGTATATATATGTATATATATATGTCTAGAGTGCAATCAGCATGAACAATGAACAGAGATAGTGTGAGGGAGTTTGATTAACAGTGAAGCTAAAAAAAAAAATACAAATAAATTGCTGGTGGAAATTCTGTTTGGCTCCGTCACATTGAGTGAGGCTTCAGCACATTGATTAGCGTGTACATGAACCTGAAATTGGAAATATTGCACTTTGGTGTAAGTTTTTTCTTTTACAAACTTATCTACTACCTAAGTCACCTCACACTTGGTTGTGTAGTTGTGTTTAATCCATTAGACCACAAAAATAACCAATCTCAAATCATGCAGGCAAGGAAGATGTGACAACAGCTGACAGTTGTGTTCCACCCGAGTAGCTTAGGTGCACAATGCTTCGTGCAATGCCACCTTCACAGTGCACAGGAAGCTTACTGGCACCTCTCCAAATATAAACAATGTATTTATTGCATAACCTTCAACACTCCTTTCCAAAAACCAGATTCTTACAGACTGAACTTACTTGCTTTGAACGGTGCCTTGAGATGAGCGTGTTTGTTATGAGAGAAATTGCAGAGAGTTTAACAGGCGGGAAGAAAAGTTCTGTTTGTCACCGGTTCCACATTGTGCACAAGCATTACCAAAGCTGCTTCAGTAATTAATTTTTCATTTGACACACTCATACTAATTACTACTTTCTTTGTCTGCCATCTCTTCATATAGAACAAGTTGCTTTACATCTTCACACATTTATGTTATAAAGGAGAGCCTATTTTAAAGGCTTATTATTTACTTACTATTAAAACACAGTTATTTTAGAAATAGAGGAACCTCTGATTGGATAAATCAATCCTTTGTCAACTTGCTCTGAAGTTACGTCATCATGACCTACAAAGGAGAGAGTTTCCCAGATGCATGCTCATACATGAATAGCAGCAGCTTGGAATATACCCACTGCTCCTTTAGTGAAACTATCTGACCTTCCTGCGAACTGCTTACTTTTTCCGTTTGGGTAACACATAAAAGGACTTTGATGTTTTTCGTGATCAGTGCTGCAATGTGATATTGAGTCTCCAAAGGCTGCCCAAAATCATTGCTTGTTCAATGCCCCTTCCCACACATGGTCCCTTTTAACCATCACCCATCTGATACACATCAAATATTTAAAAATATTTATCTATTATATACTAACAGATGGATATAACTTTTTAACTCACCCCACAGTTCAGACAGGATATTGGAAAATCTCTTTAATCAATACAACAGGCACAGTTGTAAAAGTATTTCACAATTTTTAAATGAACTAGTTCAGTTCAGTATATATGTATATATATAATTATGTTCACCTAGTGTGACGGTGTGCGGCAGGCTTGTAGCGCACTGTTGACTTCTTTGCTGGACTACTACGCACAGCTCCAGGGACGCAGAAACACGCCCTGCTGCCATAATAATTGGCTGCTGAAAATGTGAGTTGAATCATGGTTGACATCTTCCCGAAACAGATTCTGAAAGCAAATTCCATACATTGGAGCACTGCATAGCTTACTTGTGGTTCAGCACTAGAGTTGTCAAACGATAATTTTTTTTTTATCAGATTAATCACATTTTAGAATTTTGATTAATCACGATTAATCACTTAATTAAAAAGGCTTATTATCAAAAAAAATTGCCCACCAAATTTGAAGAGCGCCTGTTTTGATATTATGAGGATGTCTTCAATGATCCAGTGCACACTTTCATCATCCTCTCATCTTCTTTTTCCTAATCAGTTATTTAGCTGCATTAAAATGAAAACAAATGTGATTTTTATTTTATTTTTAAATACGACCCCGGTAGTTTGACATCAACAAATATTCTGAATGTCATACGCAAACATTTATTAAATGTTTTACTTTAATTATGTATGTTTATTGCTCAAACACAAGCTAAAGCAGTGGTCCCCAAGCACCGGGCCGTGGGTCACTTTAGACTGGGCCGCGGCAGGCCGCAAGTTGAAAGAATAAAAAATTACTATACTTCCGGTTAATTGATTAGCTGAGACTTAAAAATATTTTATTTTGAAAAGTGATCGGATTCTCTGTTTATGACGTACTCTTGTTGCATGTCAAGATGCTAATTGTGTCAGTCACGTAGCTGATGCTAATCGACAAGTTAACAAAATGAGTAAGCAAACAGAGCTACCACCTGAACAGCTACTTGGCTTACCTTTTACTGCTAACAGGCCCATTACCTCTGATACCTGGACTAATTGAGCCACCTCAGCCACCTGGGCTGACATCTCAACATGCCAGGCAACCAACATCACCAACATCATCAACTCCTCTCTCAGATCTGGTTTCACCCCGCCACATCTCAAACTAGCTGTTGTCATTCCCATCCTTAAAACACCAGGACTAAACCCCAACATCATGGCTAACTTTCATCCCATTTCCAACCTGTCCAAAATATTGCAACGTGCTGCTGCCACTCAACTAAAAACCCACCTCAACTCCACCGATCTTTATGAACCTTTTCAATCTGGATTCCATTCCTGTCACAGCACCGAAACAGCCCTCCTCAAAGTTACCAATGACATCCTCCTCTCTGCAGATTCCAGCCATCTCAACATTCTCCTCCTCCTTGACCATACAACAGCTTTTGACACCATCAGCCATACCATTTTCCTCTCCCGCTTGGAATCCTCCCTCAACATCATTGGCACTGCCCTCTCCTGGATAAAGTCGTATCTTACAAGCAGCCAAAAAATCATTTGCATCAATAACTGCACCTCCAACACTGCTCCCCTGTCACAAGGTGTCTCCCCAGAGTTCGGTGCTTGGTCCGTTACTCTTTATTCGCTACAAAAATCTCGGCAGACACTAGAGGTACACAAGGGATGAGAGTTGCAGAAATCTCCTCTACATCTTGGCACGGGTGTGTTCACAGAGAACTGAAATCCCTGCTTTCTTTGAGGACTTGAAGACAGAAATAGCGAAGTCACTGAGTGGTGACGTGGTGCCATAAATGTGGACATACAGTAGATATAAAGCAAAAAAAAAATACTCCAACTGAAATATGGATTTTTAATTAAGTGATGACACCATTTTATGACTTCTAGCAACTTTTATGACAGGCATTTTTTTTTAAAGGAACCTATTGCGGAAAACAAAAATCCAACTTGGTCACACAATGCAAAAAACACTGGCAAGTGTTGCAGATCTGGACGCCCATATACGTTGCAGTTTACCAGAGTTGTCAATTCCGGTGTTACCGCCCAAACTCGGATTATTCACTTGGAGACTTTTTAGTTATTCCGATTGAAATAATTCAGATTGAAGATCTGTGGTCACCTTTTTACATGTTATGTGATCCATTCCTGTCTGCCGTTTACATGCTCCCACGCATGCACCTAACAATCCACCTAAATCGCCAGAGCGAGTGTGGTTTGATGACATACATTTCGGGCATATAGACCTGTGCTTTGCTAAAAATAGGGTAGAAAAAAAAGGTGGTTGGGGACAACTGTAGTTGGAGACAACTGTTGCTCAACCATTTAACTGCCTCATGTTCAAATGTCCATACATTTCTGTATAAAAACTACATGACCATGACTGTTTGTAGTTTATATCAGTGCATTTGCAGCTTGTAGGTTAAATTCAACTTGAACCCTGTAGTACAAATAATCAATTCCCGCATGAAAACCCCATTCTCATCAACTTTTTAAATTGGATCTTTCTCCCTGTCTCACATTAGTGTTTTTATGGCACCATTTCAATTAGACAAACATAGCTAGAAATAAACGATGCTCAGAGCTCCAAGGAATTACAGCTCTTGCTCAGATACAAAGCATTAAAGACCTCAGGAAGCTGGGTTCCATGCAAGCTATACTCCATGCTATTAAAAAAGAAAAAAGAAAAAGTTGGATTTTTAAGGAAGGCAGTACACTGAATTTGTTGCCAAGGTGATTATTTTAATCTAAATACCCTGACAGTGCTGGTTCCTGGCTACAGTTTTCGAAAGACATTATATTTAAATACAAACTATACACATTGATTACATTCAGTGATGCTAAAAATAGTAATCATTCTTTATATTAAAAAAATATATATACATATGATTTTATTTTCAAATTCAATGCATAAGTATAAGGTTTATTGGTAAGCAAAATGAATAGGGAGAGGAGCCTTTTCCTCAAATCTGTCTCTCTTCACCTTGAATTCAGAAAGCGATGTGTTCTTGTATTTCCCATCTTCATGGAGCTTTAGGCGTTCCTTTACTTTCTGCTCGATAGCTAGTTGTGCTGGACTAGACTTGCTCAACTTGTCATTGCAAATAATGCAGTTGACTTCCATCACTCCACTCTATATTTATAGAGCACTTTAAAACAACCACCGCTGTTTTCTTAAAATGGAACCCAGGGGCAGCAGATAAAATGAAAATAGCAGAAGCTCCAGAATTGAACCCTGTGGAACACCATACATTTTGTTATATATGTGAATTCATGTTGCACATACTCGTCTGACCACTTTATTTTTTTGTGCGACATGGTTAGTATGAAGGGATTAAAGAAAAGGGATAGTAAAGAAATCACATGACGTACCGTCACAACAGCCAGAAGTCAACTATTGAACGAGCAAATTACCTGCAGCATAGATAGGCCAAGCAATCTAGCGTGATTACCTGCAGCCAATAACGGCCAAGCGGGGCGTATCATTACGAATCATTTGAGTCGCGTGTGTGTCTTGACCAAACCCCTGAGACTGACTCACTGAATGTTAAGAACCACTGAATTAATACTTAAACGAACACATTTCCACATCAAGTATTTATTTATTCATTTTTCCCCCTGAACACTTACTAAAGGAGACAGTCCTCCAATAAATACAACCACATAGATCGTTTTTAAAAGGTGCCAAATTACAACCAAGTGTTTATGTTTTAGTTTAGCGACCTCTATTGGCCATGTTAAATAGCGCAAAAATACAAAAGCGAGAATCTAACCGGATCCGTCTGATCGAAAGAGAAGTGTTTATCTGACTGCGCTATTTGGCCAGTGATTGATTTAGTGTCTACAACCTCACTGTGCCTAATTTCAACAATTACTGTCTCATATAAAGACGAAACGTGTACTGTACAACCTAACTGAAAGCCTCGTCCTAACCTATTCATCCTCAAGTATTTGAGTCAAAATAGAGTTACCCGCTTGCCTTTCAGCTGCCGATTCTACAATGGATAGATAGATACAGTAGATGTTTTCATTGAATTAGCTTTCAGTCAATTAGTCATTTCAGGAATACAACAAAGTTAAAGTCAACCGAAAAGGCATAGCATAGGGTAAAGTTGTGGCACGCACATGAAAAAAAGCTTGCTGCACAAATTTGTCCATACAGTCAAGCTGACAAAAAATTACAATATTTTTGCAATTTCTTTTGGTTATGCCTGGTTTATATATTTATCTAGTACTGGTACTTTAAGATGAAACATCCTTTTAAAAAATTTAATTGAATCCCGTATTTTCATTATTTATATAGCACCTTTCATACATTAAAAATCAGCTCAAAGTGCTGAACAATTAAAACATCCATAGTACAATGATTTTATGATTTAGTTAGTATAAACTGGCAACTAAACAGGAGTTAAGTGAAATATGGGTTAAATATGCCCTGTCTGCCAAAAGGATTGGTTTTAGGGAGTGACTGTCACCATTTCTAACCCACTCTCGCACGACGTCACGTTTGGGTGCCGCCCCTTGCTGGAGAACAGTGCGTCAATGCGAGTGAATTAGAAAACAATCATAACATTAACCTCTGATAGTAAATTTCAGGCAGATGTAATTATGTGCCATGTTATCTTTAGTGAAACAATCATTCATACATTTTTTTCAAAAGTATTCAAGAAGCCAGAGGTTGTGGGTTCGATCCCATGCCAATGTGACCACGTTGAAGTATCATTGCGCAAGATACTGAACCCCCAGTTGCTCCTGATGCTGCATCATCAGTAGATGAATGAGTAGTCGAATATAAGGTGAAAAAGCGCTATATAAATGAAGTACAATGATCATCCTCTTAAAATAATTGCCCAAATCATTTTTTTGCAAAAACAATTTTTATTTTATTTTTTGTGCCTAAATCTCCTTTGATGCAAATGGTTAAATTGTTTGTTTCCTGAAAAATCTGAAAAAAACGACTTGGACAATTATTTTAAGAAGACGTCGATTTATCATTTACAAGGAGAAATAAAATTTGTAAAAGAGTCATTTATGAACACATTTTTGCCTAAATCTGCGACTCTCATCCTGCCTAAATTTGGCATTGCTTCTCAAAAGAACCCAATGTATCACATTGCTTCATTTACACTAATGTTTTGCTTGTTGAAATTTCCTCAAAATGTAACTGAATTGGTGTGAACCATAGAAATATATTATGTGAATTTTGTGATATCAGGAATTAAAGAGCTCTTAATACGGTTGTGGTAACTGCTGTTACAAGTTATGCAATTTGTAATAGGTGCTGTCTTTTATTTTTACAGCTTGCATCGTACGCTGTAGCATAATGGAAGAATGGACACCAGTTGAAAAAAGTAAGATTAAGAAAGCCTTCATTAACAAATGCCGCATTTGTTGTTCATGTAAAAAAAAAAAACCTGCTTTAAAATAGACTTATCAATGTTAGGAGGCACATACAGTATCTGTTTTACTTTTTAGTTAAAAGCATAATTAGCCAAAAATGAAACTTTTATCCAGTCACCCTCATGTAGTTGAAGTGGTCAGAGAGGTTTCTGGATCTTCCCAACACACAACTACCGTCCTTTGTCTCACATAGTCTCACTTATTCCTCCTTATGCTCATTTTCTCCTTGAAGTTAGGTCTCAAAATTATCTCCATTAAATCTCAAGTATGTCTCCCTCTTTAACTCTTTGACTGCCATAAACGTTATAAAACGTTTAGCATAAACCTAGGGAAGGGCGCCGAGGACGTTAAAAGACGTCCCCTATGTTTTTTTTTGTTTTTTTCGAAAACGGGTGCAGGAAAGCCTTGGGCAGCTGTGCTGAAAGTATCAGGCAGATCTGATTAGTAAAAGACTCGTTTTGGCCCCTAGAGGGCAGCGATGACTCTTTGCACAAGGTTGGATGGGCCGCCCACCGTGGGCGTCAGTAGAAGACGTGAGGCGGAGCTAGAGTGTTGAGGAGACAATGGCTGGTTCAAGCCATTGTGGCTTGACCAAGCAACCGGTTGCAAGCAGCTCACGCTTGAGCATTTTTTTCAAAGACGGAAAGCATCAATCAATACTAAAAAGCGCATTGATGTCGACGATGATGATGACTCCGAGCTTGACGCCAAAGTTGGAAGCCTTGACGCGACTATTATGATCACGTAGTAAGCCTCACCGGCTAAGCGCGGCTAGCGCGGCTAGCGCTGCTAAGGCCGCAAAACGCGCACAATAGCCGACCGGGTACTTCTACACAATCGGACATTCGATCGGGCGATGGAGAGTTGGCATCGACCAATGCAGATTGATGATGATGATGATGATGACTCCGAGCTTGACGCCAAAGTTGGAAGCCTTGACGCGACTGCTATGATTACGTAGTAAGCCTCACCGGCTAAGCGCGGCTAGCGCTGCTAACGCCGGAGCTGCACAAGCGGACATTCGATCGGACAATGAAGAGTACCCCGAGTCCAATGCATATTCATCGGAGGAGCGGGTACAGTCTGATCACGGAGAAGACACTGGTTCTGGACTACGATGCCACCATGAATGGAGTGGATAAGATGGATCAGAACATCTCCTACCACCCGGTATAGCAACTGAAGGACACGAGGAAGCGAGACGTAACGAAACCGTAGCATGATCCTGATATTAGACTTGATGGCAACACACACTGCAGTATATACTTGCTATTCCCCGGAAAAAAAGGGCCGGCAAGAAAGTGGAGCACGCGAAGAGGCAATCTGTTGTGCAAATGCGGTTGCGTCTCCTTGCACGCAGAAGAGTGTTACACAAAGAAAAACTGTCGTTGAAACATCCACATATTTGTAAATAGCACCACAGTTGCACACATTTGTAAATAGTTTGCCAAATTGTTGTCAAATTGTTACACTGTTGAATGTAAATAAACGTATTTTGCTATCAAAAAACACTTTTTCATTCTTGGTGGTAGTGTTTTATAGAAGTAAAGCACTATTTAGGTGTTTGTGGCATCATTCATGGACAAAAAGAAGTGTCAAATTCACTAGAATGCATGAAATAATATCGTTTCACTAAAAGCTTGATTTCTCCGTATTTTGGTCCAAAACAGGCGAAATTGGGTCAAACTAACCATTTTCTATTGTTGATTACTAAAGAACGGAATAAGGTAGAAACAAACTTTTTTTTCTGATGAAAGATGAAAGTCCAATCTTTCATTTGGTAGTACGTGTGTTTCCATAGTCCAAACAGAACATTTTCTGTGGACCTTGAAAGATCAGTCAAAATGCTTAAATCGGCTGGCACTGACGGCATCCCTTTTCTGAAAACGTCTGGCAGTCAAAGAGTTAATTGCTATGTCTCCCTTATTTCTCTTAGTGAATTTTAGGAGAAACAAATGAGAAACATTTGAGACAAAAGAGAGTAAAATTAGACTGTGGTGAGATTCTTAAATTTGTCACACGAGACATAGACGAGCAAGCTTTGAGCAATAAAATTATTGGTCTCTTAGCTGATTAAATTCATCAGAATATACAAAGGGGGTGACGTGGGCCTTGTAGCATATCCTTTAATTTTATTCAAGCATTTATGGTTGACGCAGATTCGCGGGATTTATGAAATAAATTAAGCGATTGACGACGGCACGGGAGGAATTTGAATCAGTGTAACAAGACAGTGACATACTGTTAAGAAATATGTTTGTAGACAATGAGGATGTTGAAAATTTTGACGGCCTTGTAACGGAATGGACGACAAATCGACCCCCCAAGGTTATTACAACTGCGCTCCAGTGTTGAAGGTTAATATATATGGACCCGCAGATTTGAAATTTGTTTGTTGATTTTTTTTTAAATATTGAAGGTTTATAATAATTAACTTATGTTTGTGTGAACGCCACATGTGTAAGCTCTGAAATGTTTTTGGAATTGGGGGTGACTCAAAAGTCACCCATAGGTTTTAGAGGGATGTTTTGCCATGCGGTTTGGGCCTTAACTCTTTGACTGCCATAAACGTTATAAAACGTTTAGCATAAACCTAGGGAAGGGCGCCGAGGACGTTAAAAGACGTCCCCTATGTTTTTTTTTTTTTTTCAAAAACGGGTGCAGGAAAGCCTTGGGCAGCTGTGCTGAAAGTATCAGGCAGATCTGATTAGTCAAAGACTCGTTTTGGCCCTTAGAGGGCAGCGATGACTCTCTTTGCACAAGGTTGGATGGGCCGCCCACCGTGGGCGTCAGTAGAAGACGTGAGGCGGAGCTAGAGTGTTGAGGAGACAATGGCTGATCCAAGCCACAATGGCTTGACCAAGCAACCGGTTACAAGCAGCTCACGCTTGAGCATTTTTTTCAAAGACGGAAAGCATCAATCAATACTAAAAAGCGCATTGATGTCAACGATGATGATGACAACGAGCTCTACGCCAAAGTTGGAAGCTTTGGCGTGACTGTTATGAACACGTAGTAAGCCTCACCGGTAAGCGCGGCTAGCGCGGCTAGCGCGGCTAGCGCTGCTAAGGCCGGAAAACGCGCACAATAGCCGGCCGGGTACTTCTACACAATCGGACATTCGATCGGGCGATGGAGAGTTGGCATCGACCAATGCAGATTGATGATGATGATGAGGAGGACTCCGAGCTCTACGCCAAAGTTGGAAGCTTTGGCGTGACTGTTATGAACACGTAGTAAGCCTCACCGGCTTAGCGCGGCTAGCGCTGCTAAGGCCGGAAAACGCGGAGCTGCACAAGCGGACATTCGATCGGACAATGAAGAGTACCCCGAGTCCAATGCATATTCATCGGAGGAGCGGGTACAGTCTGATCACGGAGAAGACACTGTTTCTGGACTACGATGCCACCATGAATGGAGTGGATAAAATGGATCAGAACATCTCCTACCACCCGGTATAGCAACTGAAGGACACGGGGAAGCGAGACGTAACGAAACCGTAACGTAACCGTAGCATGATCCTGATATTAGACTTGATGACACACTGCAGTATATACTTGCTATTCCCCGGAAAAAAACGGCCGGCAAGAAAGTGGCGCACGCGAAGAGGCAATCTGTTGTGCAAATGCTGTTGCGTCTCTTTGCACGCAGGAGAGTGTTACAAAAAGAAAAACTGTCGTTGAAACATCCACATATTTGTAAATAGCACCACAGTTGCACACATTTGTAAATAGTTTGCCAAATTGTTGTCAAATTGTTACACTGTTGAATGTAAATAAACGTATTTTGCTATCAAAAAACACTTTTTCATTCTTGGTGGTAGTGTTTTATAGAAGTAAAGCACTATTTAGGTGTTTGTGGCATCATTCATGGACAAAAAGAAGTGTCAAATTCACTAGAATGCATGAAATAATATCGTTTCACTAAAAGCTTGATTTCTCCGTATTTTGGTCCAAAACAGGCGAAATTGGGTCAAACTAACCATTTTCTATTGTTGATTACTAAAGAACGGAATAAGGTAGAAACAAACTTTTTCTGTGGACCTTGAAAGATCAGTCAAAATGCTTAAATCGGCTGGCACTGACGGCATCCCTTTTCTGAAAACGTCTGGCAGTCAAAGAGTTAATTGCTATGTCTCCCTTATTTCTCTTAGTGAATTTTAGGAGAAACAAATGAGAAACATTTGAGACAAAAGAGAGTAAAATTAGACTGTGGTGAGATTCTTAAATTTGTCACACGAGACATAGACGAGCAAGCTTTGAGCAATAAAATTATTGGTCTCTTAGCTGATTAAATTCATCAGAATATACAAAGGGGGTGACGTGGGCCTTGTAGCATATCCTTTAATTTTATTCAAGCATTTATGGTTGACGCAGAGTACGTGTGTTTCCATAGTCCAAACAGAACATTTTCTGTGGACCTTGAAAATCAGTCAAAATGCTTAAATCGGCTGGCACTGGCGGCATCCCTTTTCTGAAAACGTCTGGCAGTCAAAGAGTTAATGGGTTAAACCACTAAGCAGTGATATGCTTCTGTAAAAGTTCAACGGGCCACAAAACACAACTTATTTTGAAAAACAGATAACAAGGGGAAAACATTTCTTCAATGATGACGCGTGACGTTCTGACAGCTTTGCCCTGACTGCTCACGTCAACATCACACCGCCAAAGTGTGCAGAAACCGTGAAACCAGTCTTGACTGCTTTTGGCCAGGAAATTGTACTCTTTTGTCCATTCAATATTAAAAGATGTCCGGCGTTTTGGCATTTTTGCTAGCGCTGCCTTTTCGCTGCTGTCAAAGAAGGTGGCGAGGAAACTATGCTTAGTCAGATAGCCACACATGGAGATTTGTTTACATTTATTGAAACAATGATATACAATATTTTTAACTGAAGCCACTCTTGGCCAATACAGACCAGTTGTGACAAATGGGGCAGGGGCTGATGTTGGGTCACATAAAATCAACCACGGCTTATTTTCTTTAAAAGGCGGACAAATCAGCGTCCGGCTTGGGTTTGCGCAGGACGCAGGACACATTACTGAAAAGTAGGACTCTCTGGCCTAAATCCGGACATCTGGCCCCCCAAGCTAGAAGGGTCTATGGGGTATATGCCACGGAGAAAGTTGGACTTCCGACTTTTCACACATCAGCTTTGTTTCTTGTTCCGGTTTGTGACGTGTGGGCTGCGTCCTAGTACTTGCGCTTCCGCCCTTGTTCCCCTCGGTTGCGCATTCCCGTCGACGGGTGCGAGTGTGTAGTGTGTCTGTTTCAGTTGTTCGAAGCATTTCAGAGAGCTGAGACGCCTTGCACGTTCCCGCCCATCGGTGGGAGCGTGTGGTTGGGGCGCAGGGTGTGAACGCGGCCAGCAGTGGCCGGAAACTGCGCTGATGTGTGAACCCCGGAAGTTGGAAGTCCATGGCATCTACCTCATACTATGTGTGAATTTAGAAAATTTGTAAATATAATTGACACATTAAAGTTTCCCATACAACAGAGAAATTACACTTTTACATCAATACAGTGAATAGCAACAAAGAACGCAAAAACAATGTATTATTATTATTATTTTTTTATGCTCAGCAAAACTGGAGTGAGTCTGACAAAAAGGAAGTACAGCACCTGGTTACAGGTTGAAATAAATTGTATTCTGTTGATAGCTATATACCTATCATTTTTGTTTATTGCATCATGCGTTTGTATGCCCTTTTACAACTATATGATGTATACATCTGTCTGAGAGAGAAACACCTGTTCTGTGCCTCAGGAATAGCTGACTATAGCCAGTGGGACTAACTGATCCCACATGAGCAAATCACAAACTGTCAAACGAACACATCAGAGACACAAAATATGAAGAGAGAAGCAGCAACGTGGGAAGGGGATTGAGCTAGCTACAGTATCAAGGTTGAAGGAGGGGATTTGTTTTAATTCCAACTACCACACCCCTCATGTATATAATAAAAGCAGAGGTGGGTAGTAATGAGTTACATTTATTCCATTACATTTACTTGAGTAACTTAAAAAGAGAAAAAAATCTACTAGAGTCGTTACCCGCTGCCCCATTCATACATTAGATTTACCAAATTTTTAAGCTTGCGCGCCGCTGTGGAGAAAGAAGACAGATTCTACATAAAGTCACACATTGTGGTACATTGCATGAACAACTGCATAAGTAATGTTATTCAGGACAAATCCCTTATGTCAAGGACTTAATTTTAATTAAGCATGTATTCATAAGAATTGTTTGGCTAATCCATTTATCGACGATACAAGGTAAATAGCCTACCAGATGCTGTCAGTACCTTTAAAGCCAGTCTACTTCTCTAATACGCCATTTCCACACTCGGCGTCCCAAACTTCATGCAAGGAATGTCTGGGAAGGCCTTCATCAGTTCCATTGCCATCTGAAACACAAATGGCTTTTCTTGTCTTGTGGGGGTTGACCTAATTGTTTAGAGTACCCAATTCATAAATGCAGTTTATACAAGGCCACATAAAGTGCAACTGACTTTTGGTGTATGTAACTCATTATATAGCCACATATATCAAATACACAACCAGTGACCGTCCAATATGTAATGACAAAGTAGATAATAATTACCAAGGTAACAATAACGCCACAGCTATTGGCATCCTTTTGGGTGGGACGGGACAGACACCCTCCTTTCCATTTGTTGTCCAACCAGTCTGACAGGTGCTCCTCATTATTAGATATTCACTGTGTTTGATAAAGGTCACAAGAACAACAACTTTCACACTGTAAAAATACTTCATAATAGTGTGTAAATAGAACAAATATTAGTATCGACCTTTTTGAAAATCTGACGGCCGATAAAGTCAATCTAAAACCATTTTAATCTCAGAGAACTATTTACTTAAATTTTCAGTTAACTTTATAAGAGAAGCTGGCGACCTTAGGAACTTTGTGAACCTTTTGTTTTTCTTCAAAAGTGTGAAATCACACTTAATGGATAATCCTCACTGCCTGTTTCTGTGGATTGGTGAATGTTCCCCCAAACTTCGACATTGTGAGTCTTATTTTGAAATGCAACACCAGATTTTGGTCAAAGTACTTTGGTTGGATACCTGGGGTGGTGTAGTGTCCCTTAGACCTGGTTTGGTCCTGGGATAACAAACTTTGAATTTTTAATGATTTTTTAAAATCAGCAATAATGGCCTAAATTTCAATTTTCAAAGGCGCTTTATTTTGAAATGCAACATCAAATTTTGGTCAAAGTACTTTGGTTGGATACCTGGGGCGGTGTAGTGTCCCTTAGTCCTGGTCTGGTCCTGGGATAACAAACGTATAATTTTTTATGTTTTTATTAGGATTTTTTTATCAGCAATAATGGCCTAAATTTCAATTTTCAAATTAGTTTTATTTTGAAATGCAACATCAGATTTTGGTCAAAGCACTTTGGTTGGATACCTGGGGTGGTGTAGTGTCCCTTGGATCTGGTCTGGTCCTGGGATAACAAACTTTGAATTTTTTATGATTTTTAAAAATCAGCGATAATGGTCTAAAATTCAAAGGAGTTTTATTTTGAAATGCAATATCAGATTTTGGTTAAAGTACTTTGGTTGGATATCTGTGGTGGTGTAGTGTCCCTTAGAAATTGTCCGGTCCTGGGATAACAAATTTGGAATTTTCAAAGATTTTTTAAAAATCAGTGATAATGGTCTAAATTTCAATTTTTAAAGGAGTTTTATTTTGAAATGCAACATCAGATTTCGGTCAAGGTACTTTGGTTGGATACCTGGGGTGGTGTAGTGTATTGTAGAACTGGTCTGGTTCTTTGATAACAAACTTTTTTTATTTTTTTTTATTTTAAACCCTAAACCAGGTGTTGATCAGCTTTTATTCTGAAGGTGGCCAACGCAGCGTGGCATGTCGGCATGTTACCGTAATGCACAGTATTAACAATCATTGGAGCGGCTGGCTTAACTTCGTCTTTTCGAGTGAAGGCTGGCCTAACCTCAGTGTTCACTTTTTGAGGGAGCGACATCTTCCAATTAACTTGTAAGTGGGTCCTTAAGCTCTGAAACAAGCAAAAAAGGGGGAGAAGAACTTGCGACCGAGTAGAAGTGAGTAGCTACAGGGTAGATTTGACAGATAGACAGTCAAAACATCGCTGGTGCAGTTAATACACATGCTGGCCAATGTATGTAAAGTGTTGTACACATTTATATTTTCTTATGTTCTAAGACAATAAGACGTTATTGAACGTTGTTTTTTTATAAATCAGACTTTATGTTGAAGCAGTTACTCAGTACTTGAGTATTATTTTCAGCGAATACTTTTTTACTTGTACTTTTTTTATGGCTACTTTATGTTTTACTTGAGTAATATTATTTTGAAGTAACGCTACTCTTACTTGAGTAAAATTTTTGGCTACTCTACCGACCTCTGAATAAAAACTATTGCTTCCTTTCCTTGCAGACTGCTGTTTACCACATTTTGTGTCACTTGTAACTTTGTAAAGGAACTGACCTCAGTGCGAGGTCAGGCTGTTCTTTCAGGCAGGTTATTGATTGACAAGATCTCCTTGATCAACCTGACAAGGATACAACTAAAGCAGCATACAGAATTCAAAAAGGAAGAAAACATATATTGCCCAATATGATAACATGATAATAACCATGGTCATGACCTCCACATTATATTTGGAGTCAAGGTTCTGGATATTACTAATGAATGTATTGATTAACCAGTTTCAGACAGCAAATCACCCAGTTTCTAAACAAAAATAGTTGGAAATGCAGTCATTTGGTAATGAACTGTATAACATGAATTGATTATATGGAAGGCAGTGTCTTAGATACATTTTTACATGTATTATTTGGATTAGAATAATAATGGGCAGGCCCAGAAAATGTGTGCATCGTTGCATCTGTGTGACAACATTTCAGGGATCAGGAACGCCAATCCTTGCTGACTTTGGCCGAGAGGACGTTTATAACTTGGACTGGTCCCCTGAAAATCACAGTAGTATACTGTAAATACAAAAAAAGTATTGATGGATGAATTAAAAAAAAACGAACAAATGAAGAATTATCATGACCCTTTATTGCCTACTTTGCAATTAATTTGTCAGTCGGCAATCCAGTGGCCCCACTCTCACAATTTTTCTTAGATTAAACATAATAATAATAAACCACATGGTGCTGCATCAATGTGTGCAGTGCATTTCTGACATGGGCCTTTAGTGTGCTCTTAAGTGACTTAATCCACCTCTTAACACCACCACCGTCATGTAGAAAATAATATACAAATATGTAATTACGCATTGCGTATTTGAGGAAGAATACCGTTATTACTAAAGCAAGAAACTTAGTTTAAAAATATATTGGCGGTGTTGGCTATAGTCAGCGCAAGCTAGTTGTTGCCGCCATAAGAGTGGCAAATAATTCCTTATACAATTTGAAATAAGCCAGCCAACTATAGAATTGGCTGGCCTATCCTAACAATGTCCAGTTTTTCCTGAAATGTTCGCCTTGAAAATTAGCTTTAAATAATGTCCGAAATTCATTGTTCCTGCACATTTAACCTGTGTTTAATTATGAATCCCAATGTTTTAAGCAACTCCGGTCAACCAATTAATTGGGGACTAAAAATGCACTTTTTGCCTTCCTGAAGGTCAAATCTGGGCAAAATTGTTGTTACATCGGCCCATCATTAACTGACCGCTCGCCACTGTATTGCACACACTATTTGAAAATGTCGTACTGTATGGTACTAAAGGCAAAGACAAACTTTTGAGCAGCTTTTAGGAAATCAGCAAATGACTTCACAAGAACACGATTCTTCTTTTCCTCAGCTCACCTCTCAACTAACCCAACTGAACTGTATGGGTTCATTAAACTTAATTGTGAGGCCAGGCCAGTCACTTCAAGTATTGGTTGTTCTGACCTCCGGTTTATCAATAAATCACCCTACGTTTACTCATCACCTCTGATCACTGAGCCTCCTTGCATTTGGGTGCACATCTTGCACTCCACCACAAACCCGTGACAGCTTGTAACAGCAACAGCTGTAACAAAGCAAGGTACACAAAACATAAAATAAAAATCAGCCCAAATAAATATGCCTTTTAGTTAGTGTAATTTTTGTTTTAACGTAATGCTGCTTTTTTATATATATATATATATATTTTTTTTAGTTATTGTTATTATTATTTATGATGATACTCATAACTTGGTTGTGATGGTAAGATTATTTTGCAAAAATCATCATTCTGCGATCTAATGTGACCACTCCATCACCCTCTGCCATTTTTTCGCTGCTAAGTGAGACATCTGGGAGCAAAGTGAACAGTGAAGTTTTATCTGTCTTGTCTTTCCATCTCTGTCATACACACACCCTTTCCTGAAGTCACACTTCAAGGTCAGTTGTTTCATAAAACACTTCCGCTTCAGCAATTTGATTTGCATTGAAAGTGTGACTTGCTAACTCTGACCGGTCCTCGGGTTTCATCCTCTTATGTTCAAGTTATCTCTGGTATTTACGTCAACGATTTACAATATTAATGGTGGTAATAATAATAATAATAATGCCACTTGTAATTCTCATTTTAAAAAGTTGAATATTTTTGTTACACGGTTAAAAAAAAAATCCTCCTACATCAAGTAGAGTGTATAACTCTCTGTTTTGATTTGAAGCTCAAGGGTGGCCATTACTCAAATATATTGCTGCTTGTCTCAGTGAGTAGATATGTTATAATCTGAAATTTGAATCAGTGCTCTTATGAGTGTTAAAAGGAAAGGGGGCAGATCTAAACTAATGTGCACCCTCACAGTAACAAATGACTTTAAGTTCTGAAGAACTTCCCAGTGCCAAGGCGATTGCAGCACTCGTATACCATGGGCAGTTAGCTTTAATTAAAGGCCAGTTCCTTCAGAGAGGAGGAGATGGCACTTGAATAGCAATGCGTAGAGAGGTGCAGGGTTCAGGCCATAGGCTAATGTCTTTTTGATGTGTTTATGATGCTGTGTGATGAGCGCAACACAGAAGCCAAGAATAATTAAGACAAAAAACCCTTGCAACGCATGTACAAGATATTTTTTTAGTTAAAAAGCAAAAAGAGCCTGACTGCACAAAATATATATACAGTGGTACCTCTGAGTTTGAACATAATTCGTTCCTGTGAAGTGTTCAAAGTGCGATTAGTTCAACCTCTGAAACATTTTTTCCCATAGGAAATAATGTAAATCAGGGGTGTCAAACGAACGGCTCGCGGGGTGGATCAGGCCCGCAAAGGCGTTTAATCTGGCCCGCGAGATGATCTTGTAAAGTAAAAAAATTAAAAAAGTAATGTCGGCCCAATTAACCAGACGGCCAAAATCAAAACATATAAGGTCCTAATTTTACAAACAATCCTCAGATAAGCAATGCAACTTTTACATGAAAATGACCTGGATGTCATTATTTTACACACAACCTAAAGTTATGGTTTGTTGAAAAAACTAAAAAATAAAAACATAGACTTAAATAAATCAAACATGCTGAAATAGGCACACATGCTACTAGTAACACAAACACATATGACATGGATTAACATCTTATGGCGTCATTAACTGTGCCACACAATGCATTCTGGGAACAACATATATATGCAAAACAGCTAGAACATGCTCGGAACTCATACGGGCAAAGGGTTGCCGCGTTCATTTACGTTTTTTTTTAACAGCAATATATTATTGATATCCCCCCCACCACCCCCACCCCCACCCCCCAAAAACTTTCAACAACTTACAAAAAAAAAAAAAGATTGTTCTCATGACATAGGAATTGCCCTGCAAGAGCCGCAATGATGTAGAAGAAGTTGTTTTGGTCGGATGATAATTAAAAAAAAAAATTCTGCCTTAAGCTCTGTATGTGGTGGGAAATTACCACTGTTCATCATCACCCAACACACCATCACAACTGTAAGACATGGTGATGGAAACATCACGCTGTGGGGCTGCTTTTCTTCAGCAAGCATAAGGAAGCTGGCGAAAAGTTCTGAGAGAACGTCTGACGGTCCATTTATATTTAATGCTCGCTATACCATACTACTACACGGCCATGGAGCCTTTCCAGACAGATGCGGAAGTATTGATGCAAGGGGATGAACATTACCTAAAATTGTGAAAACTATGAATTATAGCAGTTCAGTTTCACAATTACGTGACACTTTGTGTTAGTTGATCAGATCAAATCTCAATGAAAAACATAGACGTTTGTGGTTGTAAGGTGACAAGATGTGAAAAAGTTCAAGGGGTATGAATACTTTTTCAAGGCACTGTACTCTATGTAGTTATGTTCAGAATGTGTGTGTTTGTGTGTCTAAGTAAATTTTCCTCAAGACACTTCTAGTTAGGGATGGACGAGTACTGATACCAGATATCGGTATTGGGCCATCACCAGGCCACATGGTATCGGTACTTACGACGTATATTGATACTTGTATCAGCCCCCGCTCTTGTAGCCATTTTTCTGTCAGGAACTAAAGGCTGAAATAGTTATTTTGCATTTATTGACCGCAGGGTGCTTCGGTAAGAGAGCACATACGTATTCAGTTGTACTCAATAATTAAATTAGTTTTGAAGTGCAGACAGATCTTTGTATATTATATAGTATATTGTCATTGACTATTACACTGCTATGAGATGAATGATGAACAGAGATTGTGAAACAGGAAACGGAAACACAGAGCAGCCTTCCAAATTAAAAGCATGGATTTCAAAATAAGATATAATTAAACATCACACACTAAACAGCTTGAGGAATTCTTAACATAATGGATATTACTAAATTACTTGAAACATTATTGTATTGAATTGAATTATTTGCACTTCACAAAGTTCCTTAAAAAGAAGCACCACATATTTTGATTGGGTCTTTTTTTTCTGGCCACTGGATTATTTGTTTCATCTTATTATCGATTTTTTGAAATTCATTTTATTGTGTGCTCTATGCAAAATGATTTTTGAGCAAATTGGAAAAAATATAATTGCCATTAATTTCATTCAATTTTAAGGAAATTTGCTATGAATGGGATTAATGTAATTAAAAAAAAAAGATCTCTCGTTTCTTGGAAATTTTATGTATCATAAGTACTAATGGTATTGGCACTTGGTATTGGTATCGGTGAGTACTGAAGATTTGAGTATTGTATTGGTCTAAAAAAAAAAGAGAGTGGTATCGAACATCCTTACTTCTAGGAAAAGCCAGGGTCAAAATTTCACTTCCTTATTTGTGTACCGTGTTGTGCCCATGTTGCTTATTCCGTGAATGTTAATCATTTTTAATTGGGCCATGAGTGTGTGTGTGTGTGTGGGGGGGGGGGGGGGGGGGGGGTGCGTGCGTGTGTGTGTGTGTGTGCGCGCACGCTCACTTGTTGGTATGTTTGTGTGTATTAGTCATTGTTAATAGGGTCCCAAAGGATAACCTACATAAATAAACACCAAAGATTGAGCAAAGATTAAAAACACTGAGGAGAAAAGTCTACCATCAGCACTACCACAGCTCCACTTACAAAAACGCTGTCCTACTTCTCCGTTGCTAAGAAAGAAACAAAAAATTACTTCGTAAATAGTCATCTATCTTTCATCTCAGCAAGTTGACTCACGAATTAAGTTTCATTTACCTCCTAAATACTACTTTTTAAATATAATGTTGAACATTATTCTTATAAATTGCTTATTTATATTTCAGAATCATGATTCTGCCTTGTATAAACCAGTCTTGTTGTTAAGCCCACATTTTTTTCCTTGCCCTTGTAAAACCATTTATTCTCACTCGACACTCGCATCATTTATCATTGGAATAGTGCGAGACGTTTGCAAATAAATTACGGAGTTAATGTGAGCTGAAGGTCCACCACATTTGCATTGTAAAAAAAAAAAAAAGTAATTCCAGCAAAACTGCAGCCCTATTTTGACAACCACACAGCCGCACTCTTTTTATGCTCATTGACCAGCTTCAATTGTTCGTGTTCATAATTATTTTGGTTATTATTTAAATTATTAAACTGATATCTCAAAATGCTTCATACGTACTGTATCTGTCCGTAAGCCCTTTTGAAACTGGTTTTGTTTACATTAATGAACACCACAACATCAAATTGCACACTTGCACACACTTACATGCTACACCCGTATGCACCTAGATGAGGTTAAGCGAAGTAATTTATTGTAGCTCTTTCTATATTTCCACAATTCCATACCAGCTAGTGGAAACATGAACAGATTTTGTCGTAGTATTTTTCACTCAATTTGACTTTAATACTTATATATGAACTTACATTGAAGAATGAAAATAATTTAAACAGCCACATAAATTACATCACATTTACACAGCAAAAACTGGAGTTAAAATTGCAAAGAAAAATTTGTGGGAGTTCATTTTAACTCCCATAGAGTATTAGATTGACTCCGCCTTCCACCTGCTCGTCTCAAGTTTGAGAGAGACAGGTCAGCGCCATTTTGCTCGTCCACCTTTCGTCCTTGCTTATCACTAGGAAATACTGACAGACACAAGGAGTTTAGGGGCATTAATTCATTTTCAGTCTGACTGTGGTCAACATTAACATAGCCTACTCAAATGCTTTCTTCAAAAGAGGTGTTGGGTTAAAGGTCTCATATAAAAATTTTCAACATACTAAAATAGTTCTCAAATGTGTAAGACATGTTTATGACATGCATTCATCAAAATTGACTTTGGATCTAATATTTTTGCTGTCCCTAAATCTGCCAAAAAACGCTCTGTTCAAAACAGCCTGTTTTAGGGGTGTGCCACTTTTATGTAAATAACTGCACCAGGCCACGCCTAGGCCATAACCTTCTCTCTCGAAGGGGCAGTGATTCCGGTCATGTTAGCCATGTGCTAATGTTTTGAATGGAAACGACTGGCCATGGAAGCAGAAGAAAAGAAAAATACAGACATGTCTTTTACACATTTGAGAACTATTTTAAAAGTGAAAAGTGGCATAACGTTTTACCATAAGAAAATGTAGCATAACGTTACTACACAGACTATGTTGTAGCGTTAGTTTGTGATTGTTTAGGCAATAGTTATTTTGCCGTAACTGGCAAATCTCCCGCAAACGTTATTTTGCCGTGAATGTGTCCGATTTGCCGTGAATGCTTGTAGACATTTATAAGCGGTTATGAATAACACAAATGTGCACATTTAGGCCACTGCGCGGTCGCAACGTGCAAGCCGTCTCGTCGAGACCACTTAGCAGCCGGTCAGCATCACAAAGTCATGTCAACGAGATGGCGAGTTGCCAGTCACGGCAAATGAACCACTGCGGATTGTATCTTGACAAAACAATACACAACCGCTTCATATTATCCAACAACCGTCTGCTTTATCATATCTGACCTCTTGTAACCAAACAATCTCCACACGACAAATGTAGCTCCCACTTTAGGCACAAAAAATACACCAGTAATATGGTAGAAGGTACAGATCTCTTATAAGAAAGGATGGGAAGGAAGGCTAAATCAAAAATGTTAAACTTACATCTTTCTCGTCGTGTCACACTGTTGGAACCGATCCATTATGTTTAAACGTGTTGTAAATCCAGCTCTGAACATGCTTTCACTAACAAAACAGTCCTTTGAGAAATGATGTCGGTACACGTCCTTCAAAAATAAAATTAATTCACTGTCTTCTCAAAGACTTGGGACGAAGGAAGCAACCACTTTTTCCTGATCATTGTTTCCCCTCTCCACGGAGCATTTGCGAGCAAAGGGAGAAAAAGAAAGGAGCAGCCAGCTTCTCAAATTTCAGTGGGTGTGACAAACCTTAACCAATGGCGGTGCCACAACTCGAGGGGGCTGGGCCGAGTGCACTTGCGTGTCTTTTTGACGTCACTAAGTCACGGAAGTTTAATCTGCCCGTTTGAAGCACACATTTTAGAAAGGAGGAGAAAGCTAAAGAAGTCGCGGACTGACTTTTTTC
The DNA here is from genome assembly GCF_054856555.1 of Leptonotus elevatus. NCBI lineage: Eukaryota > Metazoa > Chordata > Actinopteri > Syngnathiformes > Syngnathidae > Leptonotus > Leptonotus elevatus. Next base: position 3,813,942 of record NC_141247.1, read on the forward strand.
ATACCTGGTTGGATTGTAGACAGGCCGGGGATGCATATTATTGATTGAAAACCCCACTAAAGTGCATTTTCATACTATGGGACCTTTAAAGTTGCAAGTTACAGCGACCCATCATTGACCGATGCCCACCTTTCGGCGAGTGCTTCCGCAAGTCTATAAAAAATACACAGACTGAAGCAGGTTTACATCCGTCGACAGTCCTCATAAAGTACTTGTCGAAAATAAGGAAGCGTACTTAGTGGTTATCTGTCAATGACGGGCCGATGTAACTTTGCCCAGCTCTGGCAAAAAGAACATACACACACTAACAAGAGCAGAGGTCTCTCCCAGTGCCACAGTACCAATGCACGGGCTATTTAGTACCAGGCCAAAAGATGTACACCACTATGGAGCTATCCGCTGAACATCACTTTGGCGTGTGTGTGACGTCTCTTGTCCTGCTGATACACCATCACTGTGCTTGTGAACTCTCCATAGAATAGGGAGGGAACAATAATAATAGTAAATTTAATTTATAATAAAAATTTAAGGGAAATCGAGGTGCGCATCTCGGCAGCGCGGTGCATTATGGGTAGGCCGGCTGGTAGCCTGCTACCAACTTGTCATTGAAAACGTATGGAGTCTAACGGGGAAGCGCTGATTGGGCCATTTCAACCGTTGGAAAGTTTGTTTTTTATTGAATCTACTTGAACTCTTTTAATGCCAAAAACGTTAAATAACGTTTAGTAAAAACCCACGGATCGGCGCCAAAGACGTTAAAAGACGTTCACTATGTTTTTTGTTTGGAAACGGGTGGAGGAAAGCCTTGGGCAGCTGTGCTGAAAGTATCAAGCAGATCTAGTTAGTATAGTGACTCGTTTTGGCCCCTCGATGGCAGCGATGACTCTCTTTGGATAAGATTGGGTGAGCGTCAGTAGAAGACGTGAGGCGGAGCTAGAGTGTTGAGGGGACAATGGCTGATGAAGCAACAATGGCGACCGGTTGCAAGCAGCTCACGCTTGAGCATTTTTTTCAAAGATGGAAAGCATCGATCAATACTAAAAAGCGCATTGATGTCAACGATGATGATGATGGTGACTCCGAGCTTGACGCCGAAGTTGGAAGCGTTGACGCTTATCTGGCAGTATAATCACGTCATAAAGCCTCACCGACTAGCGATGCTAACGCCGGAAAACGAGGAGCACAACCGAGCACTTCTGCACAAGCGGACATTCAATCGCACGATGGAGAGTAGTCGAAAAGCATCGACCAATGCACATTGATGATGATGATGATGGTGACTCCCGAGGTTGACGCCGAAGTTGGAAGCGTTGACGCTTATCTGGCAGTATAATCACGTCATAAAGCCTCACCGACTAGCGATGCTAACGCCGGAAAACGAGGAGCACAACCGAGCACTTCTGCACAAGCGGACATTCAATCGCACGATGGAGAGTAGTCGAAAAGCATCGACCAATGCACATTGATGATGATGATGATGGTGACTCCCGAGGTTGACGCCGAAGTTGGAAGCGTTGACGCGCGGCTATAATCATGTCATAAAGTCTCACCGGCTAGCGATGCTAACGGCGGAAAACGCGGAGCACAACCGAGCACTTCTGCACAAGAGGACATTCAATCGGACGATGGAGAGTACCCCGAGTCCAATGCATATTCATCGGAGGAGTGGGTACAGTCTGATCACGGAGAAGACACTGGTTCTGGACTACGATGCCACCATGAATGGCGTGGAAAAGATGGATCAGAACATCTACAACCCGGTATAGGAACTGAAGGACATGAGGAAGCCAGACGTAACACCACCGTAACGTAACCGTAGCATGATCCTGATAGTAGACTTGATGGCAACACACACTGCAGTATATACTTGCTATTCCCCGGAAAAAAAGTGTAGCGTCTGCACGCGAAGAGGCAATCGCAGTGAAACTAATCTGTTGTGCAAATCCTGTTGCGTCTCCTTGCACGCAGGGGAGTGTTACACAAAAAGAAAAACTGTAGTTGAAACATCCACATAATTGTAAATAGTACCACAGTTGCACACATTTGTAAATAGTTTGCCAAATTGTTGTGTCAAATTGTTACACTGTTGAATGTAAATAAACATATTTTGCTATCAAAAAACACTTTTTCATTCTTGGTGGTAGTGTTTTATAGAAGTAAAGCACTATTTAGGTGTTTGTGGCATCATTCATGGACAAAAATAAGTGTAAAATTCACTAAAGTGCATGAAATAATATCGTTTCACTAAAAGCTTGATTTCTCCGTATTTTGGTCCAAAACAAGCGCATTTGGGTGAAACTAACCATTTTCTATTGTTGATTACTGAAGAACGGAATAAGGTAGAAAAAAATTTGGTAGTATCTGTGTTTCCATAGTCCAAACACAAAATTTTCTGTGGACCTTGAAAGATCAGTCAAAATGCTTAAATCGGCTGGCACTCACAGCATCCCTTTTCTGAAAACGTCTGGCAGTCAAAGAGTTAAACATGAAGAGCGTGTCGTTACTGACTGCCCTCTGCCAGGACGACAGTTAAGCCTATTTAAGTGCTTATTATTTGACTGAATGTGTGCACTTTACTGGGAGTTGGACCGAGGACACAACACCGGGATGCGATCAAGAGACTGGTAGGAGCTTTCTTCACTGAAGGGGTCAATTGAGGCTAGAAGCAGGTTCTTAAACGTATGTCCGCTCGCAAGCTTTGTGATGCTTCCGTTTGTTCCCTCGTTTTCACGATATTGACAAAATAAATGTGTTTTAAAAAATCTATTTTAGCCTCTTATACGTCCGTTTGGGCCTTTCTTTTTTGTCAGAAAATTGGGAAGAGTGAACGGAGATTTACATGCGTACACTTTTGTCTCCTCGAGCATTGCAATGGTGTTTTTTTTGCCGATAAACTCAATTAGGACAGTTAGGAATGGCACCAAGTGCACCTGTCGTTATGTCACTTAAGGCTGAAAATCGATTCAACAATTATTGCAAGCTTTAAGGTGTGCAGTTACGCAAACACTTTCAACACTCCATTCGGCGCCATTCAAATGACAGCTTTGTTTGGTAGCAAGTTTTTTTTTTTTTTTTGATTTTCACGCATGCGTGAACGGAATGCGCACTTCGCTTATTCAAAAACTGTTCCCATATCGTCAAAATACCGGACGGATCAAGAATTATAGTACACTTTGGATACTTTTTCTTGTTTTGTCAAAACTTGCACGCCACAGATCAGTCTATACTCCAAGTGAGCCACCTCTCTTGGTCCAATAGTGAGTCCAGGCTTTGTTGCTGGCAGAGCCTGAGCGTCGCAACTAGAGGGGCTTAAACTTAAAGGAGTAGAGCCAAGAGTGCAGGGAAAAGAGTGAGGCAAGACGATTTCATGTTTTCACCTCTGGAGGCAACACTTCATAAGCACCGTTAAGTAAAGTACAGCCAATTTTCCCGAAATTGACCCGAACGGTACAGCACTGCGCATCCCGACATGACACAATTTCATATGGACCACCATATATAAAATATTGTGATCTTGATTTCGCGCCTGGCACGCGATGTTCGCCGCCAGAACTCATTCATTCTGAATGGAGAGCTCAGTCTCATTTATTTGGTCACCTCTCAGAGTGAACGGCTCGTCATCCTCATTTTTCGGCGTCTGAAGCCCTCCGGCAGACACCAAAGCCATCAAAAATCCATCCACAAGTACATATTAAATTGTAAATACAGTTCAGCGTTGTTAAATAAATCGTTGTAAAATAGTATTATGTTGATTGTATAGACAGGGAGTCCTCGAGTTATGGCCAAGTTCCGTTCCTACGTTGGCGATGTAACCCGAATTTCGACTTAAGTCGGATTTCACCGTTAAAGTCGGTATTTTGTACAGTAATTTTTAAGAGAATATTTGCGCGACCTGGAAGAGCCGGAACCAATATTGAGTGTTTCCGCACAGACATTCATTGCTGGCGGACGGCAGTGCGGCGCGATACAGTTAGCCACTTTTTAGCCAGTATGACACTGTAAATACAATTTGTGGTAAAAACAAAAAACAAAAACAACAACTGTCATTTGCACTGCATCATGTGAAGTTTAACTGATGACATGCACAAAATACAGTATTTTACTCTTTAAAAAAAAAAAAAAGCTGTATGTTACTGTTTTTTGGTGGATGGTTACTGTATTTTTTGCCCCTCTTAGCGCATTTATTTTAATACTGAACTTGTTTGAGACTGCTTCATTTTTGTAACATCGCCATTGACAGAGAACATGTGACCTCGGCTGGACACAGTTGAAGCACAAGACACTGATGTACGAGCGAGCGCTCGTTGGAGAGAGAAGACCATTAGAGAAGTACGTATGGCTCAAAACAGGAGTTTTCAAGGTCACCAACTTAAAGTCGACATTAAATTGTGACGAGGTTTACAGTATTAAACATCTGCAGCAGCTCGTCATTTTTCGTGTGGTGGGGAAGGCTGAGTAGCAACGCCATCTTCCACGTTTAAGCTGACGTTAAGCAAGGCTTTGGAGGAATGCATTGGCTATCAAAGTTAAATGGGAAGAAGCTTATCGGAAATTGTATTGGCTAATGGCAACTTTATAAGCTACTGGCTAAATTCATGACACTGGCTTGCTAGCATAAACTGCATTTCAGAATTAGTCTTACTTAGTCTTATTTTTATTTTTATGGAGCAGTAATGTCTCCATGTAGCCCTAAAAACGAGATGTATTGTAAAGACTGTAGCCACCGCACAGCTAATATTATACTTTTTTTTTTTTTTACCGTGTTAAAAATCTGAGAAACTTGGCTAACTACAGGTTTTCATGTGGGATTGAGATATGCTCAGAAGATCAGGATTTTTCTTTAGAATGATTAGAAGATTAGTGTGTGTGGGGGGGGGGGGGGTGCGCATGCGTGCGTGTGTGTGTGTGTTTAAGATAATTGCAACAAAGAATAGAAGCAGAGATGACCCTGCCAGCCACGGCAAGACTGATACTGCTTGGTAAGAAGAGTCTTCCTTTTGATAAAAAAAAATATAATTTTTTTTTAAAAGTATAGGTTTTTCAATATGTATAATGTGTGTTTTGCCTGTAACGGAACACAATCTGGACTGACAACACTCTGGACTGGACTGGACTGAGTAGACTACACCTGCTACGTAGACTGAGGCCCTTCGGGGTGCGGAAGGACTTATTAAGGACCTTCTATGACTCTGTGGTGGCCCCAGTCTTATTTTATGGTGTGGTCTGCTGGAGCAATAGCATCTCAACTGCGGAGAGGAAGAGACTGAACAAATTGGTGAAGAAGGCGGGCTCTGTTCTGGGCTCCAGTCTCGAGACGGTAAAGGTGGTAGGCAACAAGAGAATGGTGACAAAGCTGTCATCTATCCGGGGTAATGCCTCCCACCTCCTATGCGGGACTGTTCGAGCCATGGAGAGCACCATTAGTGCTAGGCTTCTTCACCCATGCTGTAACAAGGAAGGCTTCCAACCCGCTGCTATTAGACTTTACAATCAGCTGTACTCTCGGTAGACCATTGATGTGGTGTGATGTTTAGTTTTAATTTCAAATTTAACAAATGTGATGATGATGTCATCTATTTGCACTACTGTGTTTCTCTGTTTTTATTTAACTATAGGCTACATAAGTATTTTTGTTATACATATTATTTATATATGATGTGTATTGCTGCTGGTAACGCTGTAAATTTCTCCACTGTGGGATAAATAAAGGTGTATCTTATCTTATCTTATATATTTCGATTCTATAAATGTGTAGGATTGTATGCCGAGAAACGTAATATGGCAGCCTCGCGGCTTCAAAGGTCTTCGCCAAATCAGTGGTTTGTCTTCTTCGCTGAGTCTTCTTCTACGCTTTCCGTTTGCTCCCTGTGGCTGTTTTACACAACACTCCAGTCTTGGCATATACATTACAGCTGTTAAACATCCTCAGCCTCTTCTTGTGGACACACGCATGTCTTTCTGTGAAACGTTTCTGTGTGTCCAAGATTCTTTTGAGGAACGAAGCCGGCTTTGCTTCCGTGTGAACAGGGCCTTAGTCTCCTGTTTTTGGTTCAGTTCTTGTTGGTCCATTATTTATTTATTTGTAGCTGTTTGCTAGTCTATGGCTCTTGCTTTATGCCATCCTTTAATTTCGCAAGGTCTTGCCATGTCTAGTTTTTGAAATTTGTTCTTTTTGTTTCTTTGCACTTTGCCTTGTTCGCCACTGCATTTTGTTCAATTAAAGAAAACCCCTTTTTGGTCGACTTCACGTTTGCCTCCAGGTCTCTGCTTCTCTGCAACTGGGTCCTCAACCACATCATCCTTGACAGTTTTGGATGGTAGCTTTGAATGCTTCATTGATAGTTATCTGTTGGGGGGGGGGGGGTGTTGTGGTGTCATGTTGAGAAAAATAACCAACCAATTTCCTTTAATTTTAAGATGAATCAGTTGTATTTGTACTGAAAATATGGTGAAGCTTCAGTGAAATCAAATTTATGGCTGACAGACAGCTACTTGGATGTATTTTTCAAGGGTTTATTGTAGCAAGTTGAGGTTCACTATTTAGCACCTTCAGAGACAGCAGTTCAAACATTCATGCCAAGAATTGTCTGCGTTCATCATTCTCTGCTTTCTTCATTACCCTTCTGTCACCTACAGGTAAATTATACAGAATTTCAATCAAAGTAAGAGTGCCTTTGATTCCTGCATCTATCCTAAACTTTACAACAGTGGACCGAAAGTGAGTGAATGACTTTGAGCTGTCAATCAAAACATGTTTTGTTAAAGCAGCAAACTCAGTCAAATGTATTTCATAGTCGCTGCCTGGAGCATTTGCTGACCTCAATCGTGTACCACAAGGGTGCTGTAAAATGGTAATATGTGGATTACCTGTCTGAAAGATGGGTGGGGGGAATTTCAAGGAGACATACAGTGTTGTGCATGTGTATTCCTTCAATTTGTAACAGCTCCCATGTGTCTTAATAAAATGTATTTTGCAATTATTGGTGGTCAAAACACACACAATTAAAAATAAATTACAGCAATTTAACATCAACTCTTAATACACTGGCTGAAATGATTCACTTTGCATTGGATATCATCACCAAGCTGCTACATTACACTTGTAAATTAGTCTATGCATGCAGCGTGTACTTAGCCATACACAAATACGTCCCCACGTCGCAAACCTTCCTGACCATTAGCATATGTCCTGGTTATCAGAAAATGCTGTTCCTAACGTTAATCTGTGCTAACAACTTTGCAGATGCCCAACAAGGAGTGGACGCAGGGCTTCTGGTTACCATGCGGTGCGCATGCAGAGCCAAGAGCTTCCAACCGAGCCGCGGAACATGCTGTCGACACTGCATCCCCATCAACGAGAGCTCAAGCCACATAACCTGTAACACTTTGCAGGGCAATTTAATAGCGTTAGATATGGGCAAGATTTTTCAAAATACACCATATTCAATTTGGGGTAGTACTTTGGTGGCACATTTGCACAAAATTAAATATGGCTGACACAGAAGTCGAGAATGTTGTATTTGAGCTCCTGTTTACACTAGAGCCTTGTAGAATGACATGATTAAATGTTTTTGGTGTTTAATTTGAATAAATTTTTTAAGTCACTTTTCTATTTTGAGGTCATTTTAAAAAGGCTATTTTCAAGTGCATAGTAGGTTCACCTATTGAGGGGAAAAAAAGACAAGATGAAATTTAAAGTCGTCATGACAACATTTAAAGTTATCATCACGATGAGCGTTGACCCAGAGAATCAGCCAGGATTTTCATACATGCATTCCAGAACTTCCAAGATGACCAAGCTACAATAATGTGGGCAATTCTATCATATAATATGGTGTTGTACTATGTTAAAACATCATGAGAGTCAATTTTAAGAACAATTGAAGCACTTCAGGCTGCGAATGGTTGGCGAAAATGTTCAGGGTGCACCCTGCCTACCGTACAAAGACAGCCGGGATAGGCTCCAACACCTAATGGTAAATGGTATTACTTCATTTTTATCGCACTTTTCCACCTTACAAAGCCCTCAAAGCGCTTTACATTCGACTACTCATTCACCTCGTTCAGTATGTTGCTCAAGGATGCTTCAACGTGGTCACAATGGCATGGGATCAAATCCAAAACCTCTGGGTTGGGAGATGACCACTGGCCCCCAAAATTTGACATTATGGCAAATTTTTCATGGGCACAACCTACATATTCTGCTGCTCACCCCACAAATTAATGTTCCTTACAGCTGTTGTATCACTTAGCGCCATGTTGTGAAAACTGTTTTATAATACATTACAAATCTGACTTGCAGCTTACTTTATGTGCGAGGTGGGCTACACCCTGCTTTGATCACTAGCCAATCACAGGGCCAATGCAGTCACAGATAGATATTCCCACTCACATTAATAATTTAGTCCTCATTCAACGACTGAGGGAAAACATAACATACAAAAATGGGAGCAAATAATCAGGCAGAAAATTAACTCTTTCTATTTACAGTAGGTTGCTGTTTAGTCCTCACTATAATGATCCTTTTTCAATTCACAAGCAAATAATCTTCAACGTGGCTTGATTCCAAGCATGTACCATGACATTATTTGCATTTAGTTTACACATTTATTCCAAAATTGAAAATAGCTAAAGAAAAATACAAGCTCCCTTGCTTCCACCCACCCACTCACATATTTTATGACTGTCTTCAAAAACACAGACATACGCATGCACGCACGCACACACACACTAGGGATTCCGTTCTGTTACACTTCTAACTACATTCCAAGGCTGCTTATGTGTTAGCTTGCTGGGCCATGAACAATTTTGCTGTGCCCAAACAACCTTTGGTAATATGACGAGAGCCTTGCAGACAGGGCAAAGCATTTTTGCACAATCGCTCATGTAGAACGTGCAAAAACCCATAGAAATATTAACACTGAAACCTACGTGAGAGTATTCACTAATAATGGTAACTTGAACTCAGGTAGGACGGTATGAAAAAACAGCAACTAAACAACCTGGTATCAGGGGAAAAAAGGTGGTATCCCTGACTGAACCCATCACAGTTTATTGAATTGCTTGCAGATTTATCATATTGTAACGAATATTGCCCGTCACCCTCAATTTTTCCATTTGATTTGCCTTTTTAAACATTTCCCCCCTGGGGAATGTGTGTTAACTCTGTGTTTTCAGTTCAAAAGGACTCTTTGAGTTTTTCTCCAGCAGGGACTGGATTTCGTCTTTACAACTCACAGGAAACGCATACCACAGCTCCTACAGACCTGAAAGCCTGTTTAGTTAGCAAAGTAGCAATAACACTGCTTAGCAGTCCCCAGACTTTTATGGTCTGGTCTATCCACAGGAATTAGCCAGGTGTTGTTTTTTGGAAAAAAATGCCCCTTGGAAGTTATATGGTGCAACAGTGCCCTCCAGCGGTCACCATCGGTTATCCTCAAGAATCCTGCCGCTCCTAATTAATCTGAAGTCTACATAATTCGGGACATACACACTCTATGTACTTGACTGACATCAAGTGACTCCTGTTGTTTATCTTTGTACACAACCTGTATGTCTATCGCAAATGAATGATGTGTGTAATTTCTGTAGCAACCTAAGTTTAGCTAATTAGTAAGATTAGCGGATTCAATAACTTTATGATCGCGGTAATGTTTGAAATGTCTTCAGAATGATAAATAAAGCATCTGGCTTGTCAATTCTGATAAAAAATTATCAAATACTATCCCAAAAGCTTTGTCTAAGTCGACCAAGTCTGCTTCATGCGCACGGAAGAGGCGGCACCAAACTGCCGGCCCCCTGAGACACAGTTTAAAAGCCAGCGTGCGAAGGAACTTCTCTCTCTTCCCCTCCTGCTCTTCACCTCACGTCTGGCCCCATGAACTTCTCCTGATCATCACTAGAAACGTGGTCGTGAGGGTGACCACGCGGCTTCTTTCTTTGAGCCCCGTACTTGAGCCACAACGCGCGCCCCAAAGTACGCATCAAGCATGGACTCGCAACCACCCTGCGCATCCCCAAGGCGCGTTTGGCTCTTCCTACCTTCTGCCCTCGGAATCACGCAGAGCCCCGCCGACCCGGTTCCACGACGGCTGTTAGGCAACGAGCCGCTGCGCGCCAGCGGCCCCTTTCTGCTCCAGCCGTGCTCCCGAGACGCCTCGCAGTGCTCCAAACTACCTGCGGCCTCTCAACTACCAAGCACATCACCACCAACCGGGACGTGCGCCAGCGAAGGACCTGCTGCAGCCTCCACGCCGCGCGTGCACCTCGCCACCAAACAGAGAACTGCAGCGGCCCCTCAGTCGTGCGCACACTACTATCAGCCAGAGACTCCAGTGCAGCATTCCAGCATTGAACCGATGATCGACACTTGTCGAGTCTCTCTCTCTCTCTCTCTCCCGTGTGACTGAACCAGTCTGTAAGTTGCGCTTTCGTTGCAATCTGACCATATACTACTGGTGCAATGCTTTTATTCAAACATAAAAGGATTGACAGGTCAAAACGCTTCTATCTTTATCCCCCATCTAACCTTTTCATTCCCTTTTTATCTTAGTTAGTTAGGTTGCATGTTTTCTTTTTATCTTTGATTCACATTTTTATTCTGTTTCATTAATAGGTTAGGCTGTGACTGATATATGTGTGTGTCTACTAAATAAATTTGTCGTCTAGAAATTCCATTTCTGCCGAATCATTTGTGTTTACTGGGTGGATTAGTAATTCTCTTATGAAAGCAAAGAACTCCATGATTAATTTAAGTAGAAACTTCAGATTATTAATACTTGATAATAGGATTTTTATCGTTTATTTAAGTCAATGTGGTGCCCCAGAGGTTGCTGAGGAAATTACAACTCCCCTCAGTACCGTCTAAATTTCTCATAAGCCATTATGGCAACCCAAATAATCGCTACAATATCTTCTCACATAAAACTGCAAATTAACCCTTTTTTTAAATTACTGAATTACCTAGAAAAGCATTGTGATGCAGTAAAATAATCTTGCAAATTTACACAAGCTGTAATTATTGTGGACAATGTGACTTTTTCAAGATGCAGATGCAGCTACTTTGGGGTTTTATTGTGATAAGAGCAAAAATTGCTGAAAGCTTGAAAACAAAGGCATGAGGAGATTAGAATTGGTACTGCTGTAACTTTTTTTTGTATTGAAAAAAGTCTGTCTTTGTAAGAATGCAGTGGCCACAGTAGCTCTGGTTGGACGTCCTTCCTGTATTGCAGAAAACTTCCCACTACTATGCTGCACCTGTGTTTAAGGCCCACCTACCTGCATAGACTTACTTTGCACGTACGTAAGTCAAATGTTACAGAAATCACAGAACGCCAACTTAATACGCACATGCATGTAAAACGAATTGTTTCAGCTGTTCGAATTTTAGGATATAGATAAAGAATTACAGTATCAACTGCTTCCACAGCTTAAAGAAAATGAGCAAAACTGGTTGGCAGTGAGTTGCGATATATGTTTGACAACACGGCAGTTGCTAACACATGCAGTGGAAGTATGCCTGGCTGGCGATATATTATTTTTTTTTTCTTTGCTTTACTACAGTTGAAAACAGAATCAGTAAAAAAATATTAATCCATTGACGGATATTGCATGTTGAAATCTCTCTTACTTTCGGTGCATTTGGAAATACACTCCGGACTGTCCAGAAACTCAAAGTACTGTTGGGATTAGCTGAGCACTCAGACACTCAGAGTACAGTTACGACATTCAGGATTTACAAATACATCCTTTGATTCTACATTTTGCACATTACTTGGTAAACCAGGTATTTGACAAAATTACAGAAACAGGGTTTCAGTCTAAAACTATTTTCCATTTTATTTTTTATTTTTTACTACATTTTCATCATTACAAGGTTGATACAATAATTACTGTAAATACTATAAAATCCTGTGAATAACACTAATTTCCTTTGACCCCCCTCGCCCCAAATTGAAATGAGGGGGTTCTAGGGGTACTAGTCAAGTGGCTTTATAAAAAAAATAAAAAATAAAATTCACATTGTTTACTAGTACCTAGGCAGTACCTACAAGTTGTGAAGAGGAAAAAAAAGAAAATTACTGATTTATAGCACATTTCATACACAAGATTTCAAAGCAAAGAAAAAAATAAATACATGTGTACAGTGCAAGAACAGGATTTTCCAAATGTGATTTTACTATTTAAAAAAGTACTTTGAAAGACCATAATCATCTGTATGGGAAGCGAGCATAGTTTTTAACATGGATTTAAAAGCATTTACACTTTATTGGTAGGTTTTGAATCCATTCATTCATATTATTGACTCTGACAATAAAGGATACCAGCAAATCGGATGACCATATTACACAGAATTACAGAGAATAAAACTGCTTTTCAAGGTGATTTTGGGGTCACGTATGTACACAGGCGTATAATAACAAATATAGAAAATATAATTTATCAACGATTAGGATTATAGAGTAATGATTATGTTGTGCAAGTGAACAGTGTGTAGAATTGTTTCGATCCCATTACATCATATACTGCAATAACTGTCCTGCTGTGATGTTCTCAACACGGAGAAAAATATGTTCATTCAGACTAGACGGTGTCACGGGAGTGAATTTTCAATCCAGTCCCACCCCACTTACCCAAAATGTTCCCGGTCCCTAGTAAGTAAGTAGGTAGGTAGGTAAATGAAAATAATAGTAAAAGTGTACTCTTGCTGTCCCAGTTCCATCCTTCTCCGGTTCAGAATGACTCCCACTCCCGTACTGCTCCCATTTTGGAAGTCAGCTGAATTTGTCTGAATTTGAGACAAATTGTTCATCAAGTGAATTTGTATGAGGTATCAACTCTGACTTTCGTGAAAAAAAGTTATTAAACCATTTGTCAATCATGAAAGTAGCCAAAAAGTGTGTATGCATGTGAGCTCCTCCCAATTCTGACTGCAATCCTGTTTACAACACTGATGAAAATTCACATTTAGACAGTTGGTTATTTATTTGAAAAAAATTCAAAATAAACAGGAGGAAGATAGCAGAGCTACATTAAAATTGTACATTATATTTCTGGGGAATACATCTCTAGGGTTCGAACATCGGCTCTGGCCTTTCTGTGTGGAGTCTCTTGTGCTCCTAGCACTTAAGTGGGTTTTCTTCAGCTTGATCCCACTTTGCAGCAACAAGCATGTTAGATTAATATAAAACTCTTAATGGTCCATAGGTGTGAATAATTTATTGGCGACCAGTCCAGGGTGGAACCCACCTCTCACTCGAAGTCAGCTGGGATAGACTGTTCAGCCGTGCCTCTAAGGACGACAAGCAGTATAGAAACTGGATGGATGGATGCATATTTTTGGAGCCAAAACGGAAAGAATTAACACTTAGCCAAAAGGTAATGTCTGGAAAAATGCGCTACTTGATTCATTATCTTATTGCTGTACCTAAAAAAACAACAACAACATATATGTTATATGTTATGTGTTTTGTCTTTTCTTTTTTTGTTTCTCTTCATGATTTGAGATGATTAACATTGTGTTTACGGAAGAGGATTAAGGCTAGTGAACAGAGAAAAAAAGTTTGGCCGTTTTTATTCTCAGGATTCTGACTTTAAAGTGAGAATAAAATGAGAATCCTGCCAAACTTTTATTTTCTCTCTTCACTGGCCCTAATCCTCTTCCATACGTGTTTGCGTGTTGAGGTTATTATTATTCTTTTTTTGTTGAAATGTGTTTTGTTATGTAAAAAGGGCGTCACCTTGATAAACTGTACCTTCACCCTAAGCCTTTTTGATTGGCTTGTTTCCCTAGAAAAAGTTCAGTTTTATCTGTGCTTTCTTCTGATTGAAAGCTGATCGAATACATGAACAAACCAACAACCAACTTCGCCAATGAAGAACAATATCAACAAACTAGGCTGACAGTCCTAAAAATGCCTGATTTACGTGATACAACATGTCATGTCACACTTGTAAGGTATGGTAAGTATTAATTATGGATGGTATACAGCATGTGCCAATAGAATCAAGTATTCATGCATGCTTTATGCATGTTCCTGGTAGCGTATAAAGTTACTCAAAAGGAAATATGGCAAATAAGCATATTGATCTACAAGGAAGCATGTATTTATTTATTTATTTCAAGGACAGCCATGGATCGTGACACACATCCATGCATGTTTTAATATGATTTCAGAGAAACTTGCAAGGATACAGCATAGGGTAAATTTCATTGGGGATTCCATTTTGATTGATATTGGCTATTTGCTGTCTGAGAAGCAGCAATCATCTTTCAATGTATGACTACTGCGTGGCGCTGTGCAAAAGACAGATATGAAATGCATTTACACCGAGTGCACTTTTGTAGATGCAAAATAATTTATTTTTCACACCGACCACAGAGACGGGGATTTTCTGTAATATTACAGCCATGAATTCCATCTTGAATATGGAACAGCAAATGGAAGTTGTGGCTCTAACCCAAGATGAGTGATTATCCTTACGTGCAAGCAGGTGAAAGTGTAGGAATATGGAATTGGTTGGAAAAGTGGTCAAATATTGTAGAAAATCTGCAACAATTTAAAAAGGTGAAAGAAGGCATTACCTAAAAAGATTGATTTTTGGAGCTATAATATTGCGAGGAAATTAATGCAACTACAGTCACACCAAGTTGATGTTATAACATAACCTGCTGTGGGTCCAAAACATTTGATTACCTGGAAGAATGTTATATGGAAGGGCAGGGGTCACCAACCTTTCTGAAGCTGTGTGTTACTTTTTGGCTACTGAATAGTGCAAAGGGCTACCAGATACACACTTATGAAATAACAAAGTTACACAAATTACTTATAATAATGTAGTTAGTATATGCTAATATTATTAATAATGTGAAGACACTGATAAATCATGTTAATGATTTCTCACAATAATATTTTTTTTGCTATACATCTCTGCCAGTATTAACATTTTAAAATGTTCACTTCTGGAACATCACAAGAATAATGTGTCAACAAAATGCTAATTTGTAGCCATTCAATAAAAATTTGTAGCTACATACTGAACAATTTGGTTAGCAAATCAATAACTCATTTAATGGAATTTTTAAGGTAAAGGTAGAGGCCGGCATGAAAGACAATGGACAGGGATTTTGTAGTCTGGTTGAATTTTATTTTAGGCTGGGAATAACAGAGAAAAACATTGTCAAAAATACTAAATGACACTTGACATTCAGTGCTTCTAAACTAAAATATTTTGTGCACCCCCCTCTCCCTACAACTCTCCACCATTACTATAAGTAGCATAATTTGTCTATAAAATCTTGGTAAGTACACATTTGCACCTCCTGTAAGTCGCAGTCTCTTAACAATGAGAGCACCACTGCTACCTACTATAGTGGATGTGCAATTACGATTTAATATAGTATGGCAAAAAACAAAAACAAAAGAAAAAAACATGTTCCCTGAGGCCACACACAACACGCCCGCTCCCCGATATGAGAATGATTACTTTTTTTTTTTTTTTAAAGAGCTCAGTTCTTTTGGTAAGAGACCAAAGGAGAGACTGAGGAAAGGAAGGAAGGACAGACTAAGCAGAGTGAGATCCACAGACACCAGCCTCCACCGATTCAATGACCTGAGGAAGAAGCAGATTGTGTCTGAGTTTCGATAGATGCTAGTGTGGTGGATCTGGCATGCATGAAAATCTCCACCAAAGAGGGGAGCCGTCGACCCCCGCCAGGACAGAGCAAGCGCAACACCTCAGGGCCCCCCAGGCCGCGGCAGCGCCAAAGGACGACCCCCGGGCCCCGCCAGGGCCACCGGCCGGAGAGCAAACCCAGGAGCAGGAGCGTCCCCCCACCCCAACACGGCCCGCGCCCCCAACCCAACGCAGCAGGACGGGGCACTGCAGGCCCGCCAGGCACCCCACCGGTCCACAGCCCCCCACCCCCCGTGTGTGGTGCATTAAAATTGTCAGTGAGTGTATGTGGTGCATTAAAAAAATAAATAGGGGGGGGGGGCGTCGCTGCCAGGACACGGACAGGGGACCGCAGCACTGCTCTATACTGCGGTCTGCCCCAACCGATGGCACCCCCCCCCCCCCCGACACACACACACAGTTGTATTGTGCATTAAAATTGGAGGGGAGTTGTAGGGCGAAGACGGTGTTTCCACCCTACCCCACCCCCCCCAAAGTGTGTTATGTGCCCTATATGTCTATAAAAGTGTATTGAGCAAACCTAGTGCAGTGAGTTAAGAGGAGCGACCAGCGGGCCCCCCCCCCCAACCGGGCGGGGGCAGGAGGCGCACCCGCCCACCTAACCCCCACCCACCACCACGGGGCACCCCGGCGCCCCGGACACCAGGGAGAGCCCCGCAACGCAGCACCCCCCAAGAGACCCAGGGAACGGCCAAGACGCAGCCGCCACCCAGCAGCCAACAGAGCGCCTATAGAATTAACCCACTGGCATGCAGTGAATCCGAATATTAAACCTTAGTGCCCATTGGAGGTGAATCTGCTCGATCCTGTTGGCAGCAGCTGGGTTCCTGACTATAAAAACACAACCACTAGTTACAAATTGCCAAATACAGAAACATCAATGCAAGTTATCGCGATGCGGTGGCTCTCGCTAACAGGCAGAATTAAGTAACCAGATTAAGGTTAAAATATTCTATGTACGTAGACCATGTTTCTATAAATTTTGATATTTGGTTTTTATTTGAGGCAGATATTTTTTCCATTAAAATGTGATTTATGAGGAGTATAGACCATTGGTCGATATTCAGAGTTTGTTTATTTTTCCAGTTAACAAGAATTGTTTTTTAGTAAGGGCTACAAGTGTAGATTGAAATTGTTTATGTGATAAGTCAGTTGTTGTTAAGTCACCTAGCAAACACAAGTTTGGAGAGAACGGTATCCTACAGTCCAAGATAGCGGAAAGTTTTTCCAAGACTTTAGTCCAGAAATACATAACCGGAGTACATAACCATAAAGCATGAAAATAAAATAAAATAAGTTTTGTAAACACTGGAGACAAATGTCGGAGTCTGAGAGTCCCATTTTCTTCATCATA
This sequence comes from Leptonotus elevatus, assembly GCF_054856555.1. Classification (NCBI taxonomy): domain Eukaryota; kingdom Metazoa; phylum Chordata; class Actinopteri; order Syngnathiformes; family Syngnathidae; genus Leptonotus; species Leptonotus elevatus. The sequence goes on from NC_141247.1 coordinate 3,830,992, forward strand.
TATTGAGTAATGTATGTTCTATGAATAATTTTATATTGGATAAGTTGTAAATTTGTGTTTTGTCATTTTAAAAAAGTTTTCACAAACTTGAATCCAAAAGTCAGATTCCGGAGCTATAGACAAGTCTGTTTCCCATTTCGAGATGGGTAAAGACGTTTTATCAGTATATGAAAGTAACTTATATATTTTTGAGAGTTTTTTTGTTGTCGGAGAAAGCTTGGTAATATCTTTAGCTAAAACAGGCGGTTGAATGATTACTTTAAGGGCATCGGTCAGTGCACTTACCAGCAAAGGTGTGTGCCATATCTTTACCCAGATGTCAAAGTTGATAAGAATTTAATCCACAAATTAGTATTTTTGTCTGCCCATTGGATCTATTTAATGGCCAAAAATTATCATTTTCTGTTTTGTCTGTATTATGTATATCATATTAACAGGGTTGGGAGGGTTACTTGTATGTAATCCATTACAGTTACAAGTTACCTGCTAAAAAATGTAGTTAGTAACGTAATCCAAGTACCATAATATTAAAGTAATGTAACTGGATTACTTTTGGATTACTCCAGTATTGAGTATGCTTATGAAAACAAAATAAAAAATAAATATCACCACAATATATATTCTATACAATGTGCCCCTGCTATTTGCGGGTGATAGGGACCCGGGCAGCCTACAAATAGCAAAAATCCTAGTGTAATTAAAAAGCATGTAGGCGATTGATTGATTGATTGATTGATTGAAGGCCATATGCTGTTTTCGAACTGTCACTGAAAGCAACCACACCTCACAGTTAGTTAGATAGATAGATAGATAGATAGATAGATAGATAGATAGATAGATAGATAGATAGATAGATAGATAGATAGATAGATAGATAGTCATCCAATGAGGATGATGATGTGTGACATCAACTGCAAAATTATATATGGTATATGTTGTGTATGATGTTCAAATAGTGAATTGGTGTGAGAAAGATTTGTTTGGAAGGTGTAATTTACATTATGGTTGTAGGCTAGCGGGCTAGCTAGCAATAAGCTACAGCGCGTAGCATGCCGCTGGATTATCAGATCAAACTTTCGCTCCGAGTAAGTTCCAGTGAATACCGGTCGCTATTTCCTCCTCCCGTCCATGAAGCTTTTTCAAACTGCCCGCGTGTGGAGGACAAAACTAGTCAGTTCGTTCGTTCCCACCTTCCCGACATGTAGCAACAGTCCCACTCGAACGGGCGTGTACAAAGCTCTCTCTCGCTCTGTCCTTCTCTCTCTCTCTCACTCACTCTGTCTCTCTCTCTCACCCTCTTTCGCACTCTCATCGTAGAAATTGTAATCCCTCGAAGTAATCCCCATTTTTAAAAAATGTATAATGTGATTACATGTTTTTTCCTGTAACTGTAATGGAATAGTTAAAAAAATCTTTTATTACGTAACAGCGGGTACATGTATTCCGTTACTCCCCAAGCCTGCGTATTAAGTATTAAATCGAGCACTTGTCCTACTCCTTGGCTCTGAGGTCCGCCTCCTTCCAGTGTTCCTCGAATTCCTCTACTGTGCTTCTCCAGGTAATGCAGCATTGGCTGCCTTTGTCTTTTCTGTTGTGGTTATACAGTAAGTCAATTGATGGTTTTATTTGTAGATGGTCTGCCCTCAGTCTAGCTTCAACTACTCTTTCCCATAGCTTCATTGTGTGGCTCATCAGCTTTATTCCTCTGTAGTTGCCACAACTCTGCACGTCTCCCTTGTTCTTGAAAATGGGCACCAGCACACTTCTCCTCCATTCCTCAGGCATCTTCTCACTATCTTATATCCTGTTGAACAACCCAGTCAGAAATTCTACTGCTTCCTCTCCTAGACACTTCCATACCTCCACAGGTATATCATCAGGACCAAGTGCCTTTCCACACTTCATCCTTTTCAATTCCCTTCTCACTTCATCCTTACTAATCTCTGCTACTTCCTGGTCCACAACAGTCACCTGTTCTACTCTTCGTTCTACATTTTCCTCATTCATCAACTCTTCAAAGTACTCTTTCCATCTTCCCATCACACCACATCTGGCAACACACTTCCATCCCTATCCTTTATTACCCTAACCTGTTGCACATCCTTCCCATCTTTGTCTCTTTGCCTTGCCAACCTGTATAGATCAGTCTCTCCCTCCTTACTGTCCAACCTAGCATACAAGTCATCGTAAGCCCTTTGTTTGGCTTTTGCCACTTCTACTTTCACCCAACGCTGCATTTCCTTGTACTCCTGTCTACTTTATTCAGTTCTCTCAGTGTCCCCCTTCTTCTTAGCTAAACTTCTTTCTCTGGATGCACTTCTGCACCTACTTGTTTCCCTGATCACATTTGCTGTAGTTGTCCAGTCATCTGGATATACCTCCTGACCATCCAGAGCATTTCTCAACTCCTTCCTGAAAGTCAAAAAACACTCTTCCACCATTTCGTCCTCTGCTCTGCCTTTGCCATGTTTGTCTTCCTCACCACTAGAGTCATCCTACACACTACCATCGTATGCTGTCTGGCTACACTATTACCTACCACGACTTTGCAGTCGCTGATCTCCTTCACATTACACCGTCTACACAAGATATAGCCTAGTGTACTCCTACCCTCCACTCTTGTAGGTCACCCTATGTTCTGCCTTTTCTGGAAGAAAGTATTCACAACAGCCATTTCCATTCTTTTTGCAAAGTCAACCACCATCTGTCCTTCTGCGTTCCTCTCCTGAATACCAAACTTGCCCATCACCTCCTCATCACCTCTGTTTCCTGCACCAACGTGTCCATTAAAGTCTGCACCAATGACAACTCTCTCACTTCTAGGGATGCTCTGCATCGTTTCATCAAGGTCCAACCAAAAGTTTTCCTTCTCCTCCAGCTCACATCCTACCTGTGGCGCATACCCACTAACAACATTGATCATCACACCTTCGATTCCTAGCTTCAGGCTCATCACTCTATCCGACACTCTTTTTACCTACAGGATGTTCCTAACAAACTCCTCCTTCCCAATAACTCCTACTCCATTTCTCTTTCTATTTACACCATGATAGAATAACTTGAACCCTGCTCCTAAACTTCTAGCTTTGCTCCCTTTCTACCTGGTCAACTGAACACACAATATGTCCACCTTTCTCCTCTGCATCATGTCAACCAGCTCTCTACCTTTTCCTGTCATAGTTCCAACATTCAAAGTCCCTACTCTCAGTCCTATACTCTTGGTGTTCCTCTTCTCTTTCCTCCTACGAACACACCTTCCTCCTCTCCTTCGACCAACAGTCGTCCAGTTTCCACCGGCACCCTGTAGGTCAACAGCACCGATGGCGGTCGTTGTTAACCCGGGCCTCATATATTTGGTTCGCGTGTTTGATTTGGCCAAAGTTTTTACGTCGGATGCCCTTCCTGACACAACCCTCTGTATTTATCCGGGCTTGGGACCGGCACAAGAAGACACTGGTTTGTGCCCCCTTGCGGCTACATTGGTATTCAAGTTAACACTTTTCATTTAAATTTTTCAGTTTCACATAAAGCGTAGTAAAGCATAGTTCGAAGCAATGCCGCCATGTTTTGATTTACACATACAGTATACAGGTGCAAGAAAAAGTATGTGAACCCTTCGACATAACTTATTTTTTGCCTAAAATTGTCATCAAAGATTTATTTATTTATTTACAAAAATAGAAATTGACAAAGTACAACAAAAAACGCTGGCAACAAAGAGCCAGGAAATAATCGAAGGAACACAAAATGCTTGCAAAAGGCAAGGTGAAGAAAATAACACAAAGCGCTTGCTACAAAAACAAAAGGATAACAAAGAACAAAAACAGCTTGCTTCAAAGCGCAGGGATACCGAAAGAGGCTGGAAAACAAAGCAATGTAAAAACAATACACGCAACAGGCAATGGAGTGGGTGTTTCCACGAAGCGTGTATTGAGGCTTGCTTCATTTAGAGGAGGAGCAGAAAATGATCCTCGCTTGGCTCTACCACGTGACTGCTCTGGGAAATGCTTCAGATTGTTTATTGTTCTGTGAGGTTTGAACCCCTCAAGTCGCGGCTCCATTCAAAAAGTGTGTGTTTGCGTGCGTGGTGTTTTTTTTTTTTTTATGTCATCAAGGCCAGCTCATATTTTGGACAAGGATATTGTAGTTTTATAGAAGCATTAGCCTTTTAATTTAGCGGGATAATTGGAGAGTAGAGAAAACGAGCGTCATCTGGTGTTTTTTTGTTTTCACTCACGCACACAAACACACACACATACAAACATAGTCTCCCAGGCGGGGAAGCGAACCCACGCCAACCTGCATCGTAGGTAGGTGACGGTACCACTCCGCTACTTGGAGCCCTCTGGCGATGCAAATGTACACTACTAAGAATCCTTACAAGAAGGTACGGCATTTGCAGGGTGGCTGGAACAGCTGACATTCAGCGTAGCGGTAAAACACGCAGCTTTCATAACGGTGCACATCGACCCTCGCTTTTGGCAAAATCCTTTTTGTCACATTAAAAACCCTAGTGGAGTCATTCTTGATGTATGCCTAAACGCACCATTTTCTCCAAACTTGTGTTTTTGAGGTGTGATAACTGTAATTTAAGATTTTTTTTAAAAAACTTTCAACCACTCAAAATGTTCAGTGGCATAAAAGCTATCCATACACATATATAGTTTCTCTCTCTCTCTGTATGGACAATAAAAGCAGTACTGTGCCATTACCAAAACTTTGGATTTGATTTGTTGTAATCCAAGATTATCTTTGGCTTGTTTTTGCCTGTGCCCTCCACCTCTGGTTCTCTGTGCTTGGTGCTGAGCACAAGTATATTTTTCTCTTTTTGGGGGACATTGGACACTACAGTCATGTCTTTGTAAAGCAGAAAAGGCTGGAGAGGGGCTGCTTCCATGCTATTGTGGTCATCTGCGGATGAAGCTCCATCTTATTTCTTGTGATTGTACCCCAAAATAGTTTCTTTGTTTTCTTTATTTTTTAGTTCTGCAGCAATTCCACGGAGTCGCACAAGCCAAGCACCACATGAATGGCGAGGTTAATTTCTCGCTTGCCCCTTGGAGGCTTCCCCGTGTAGATTCCAAGTGTATGGCGAGGTTAGTTTCTTGCTTGCCCCTTGGAGGCTTCCCCGTGTAGATTCCAAGTGTATGATGTCGCAACATCACACAAGGACCAAATCTTCAGGCCATACTTGGCCGGCTTCGATGGTATATATTGTTTGAAGCCTAAATGATACAAGCTGCCTGTCCACACACTCTACACGGACAATGTAAAACATTTTTGGGAGCAGATAGTTCCACTTGGTCCACAAATCTGCAATTGTATTTGAGTTGAATCTGTCAAAATCTTCTAAATGAACATGTGCACAATGAAATGCATGCTAGAATCACATTCAGGATGCTAAAATACATTAAATAGAGCAAGAATTTGGAGTCCACAACATTTGGTTTAGGTGTGAGAGCCAAGATTAACTTTTTATTGCTTGAAATGTCAGTGTACACCAGGCGTTGATGGTTCTGTGCCCTTGCAGATTGGTCATACGGAGGATTTGTTTGATGATTTCATCCATGAAGAATAAACCAAAAGCCGTCTCGGGGCTGCTGACCCTGGCTGTGGCGTACAACGTGGGGCTAGGCGTGAGGATTAAAGGAGCGACAAATTTTCGTGGGTCGGATACCACATACATTGGGATATCACATACGTTTTTTGTTTTTAATTGCCACTCGACCTGCTCGTCGTTGTCCTGCTGATCCTGCTCGAGCTCCTCGTCCTGCTGCAGATCCTCGTCTTCCTCATCCTCCCCCTAAAACTCACCAGCAGATTCTTCATCAGACTCTGAAAGTCCCTCAGTTTCACTCACCAAAATTGCCATGCAGGCTTCATCTGATGTAAGCGGCTTCACCATTGCTCCACAATTCAGCTCTGGTTGCTGGGAGAGCTTTTATAAAGTCCCCAAGACCAATCGGAGGCTAAAAAAAATCAAATTCTAATTCAAACGCAAGACAAACCAATGAAAGTTGACATTCAGACAAAAACAGATGCATGTTTTGTATTCTCAGCCCTCCCTTCTGCAGATCTTCCTTTTGATGCTTAGAAGAAAGTACACATTAAGATGCGCGTGCGCAGACGCATAAATCTCAAACAATAACACTTAATTTTAACAAAATAACTCAGTCAGTAATGCCCACACATACACACACACCCCTACTAGCAATCCCAACCGTATTTATGGCACAAAATTGCACCAAAGTGCAGCTCAATGCTACAAAACAATTGTTAGTTAATCGTTAGCTACCTGGGGTGTAAGCATGCTCGACACACAAATTTGGCGTTCCCACGTCTTTTGTTTAGTGACTGAAGTAGTTGATGTGGTAATAACGGGAAATGCATTTTTAGACATCAGGTTTATAATTAGGGTTGGGTATCGAAAGTCGGTACTAGTACGGCACCGGATTTGACTTAAGCGGTAGTAACCAGACCAAATGAAAACAAACATTTCAGTGCCCGACTTATATTGTTGTAATGCCCCCTTGCTCTTCCGGTGTGAACTTGCGTGACCTGTGCTACAGTAGCACATTGAAACAATAGCACGCCTGACTTTTATTGTTGTAACACGTCCCCTGCGCTTCCTCTGTCAACGTGTGTGACCCGTGCTATGTAGCACATTGAAATGATGAGCGTGATGCCAAAGCAAAACGGTTGAAAGTTTGGCTTAATTTTTCCCTGAAGGATGACTTTGAGCACAACATGCATCAGGTGTGATAAAAGTTTTGCATGCAAGGGAAGGGAACACCTCAAATTTAATGAAGCACTTTTCGACTTTGCTTTTTTTAGTATGATCTCTTTTTTTACATTTTACAATATATATATATATATATATTTTTTACAATATTTGTATTTTTTAAACTCTTTTACTGCCACACATTATCAAAAAACAACCCCGACAGTGCCAGCCGATTTCAAGCATTTTAACTCATCTTTCAAGGCAAACAGAATATTGTGTACTTTGACTACACAAACATGCATTGTACCAAATGAAAGATCGTGTTCCATTCTTTCATTAGAAAAAAAACTTTAATAAGTTTTTTAGTAATCACCATTTGAAAAAAAAATAATAATTTGAGTGACATTGAGCGAAAATTGAAAAGATAAGGAGAAAATTTACTTTTTGCGAAAAGATACATTTTCTACACAACAGTGACTTTGATACTAATATATTTTGTTTAGTGACACTCTGAATTAGGTTTAATGTGACAAAAGGCTTTAATCATTCACGTCATCCTTGAAAACGCTCTATTTCCTGTTATGGTTGTGCTTTCATTGCGTTTATTTTTCCCAGTCTCTGATTGAGTAGAGGGGTGTGTCCTCCTGCACCGCACTTGTTTCTCATTCACTAATCAACGCTTTATAAGGACTGGAACTGCCAACACTCCTCATCAGCGTATTGACCTTGCTACGTCCTCGCCGAAGAGCTTTATTCTGACTTAGTGGTCCAAATTCCTATCTCTAGCATCGTTTCTTATTTCCAGTTTCTCACGTGAGTCTTTTGACATGTAGTTTTATGTTGTTGTATCCTCGTCTTGTTGCCTGAGTGCTTGTTAACCACTCGTTGAGCCTTTTCTGCTCCGTAGTTTTGTGTTTCCTTAGCTTTACGCTTGAGTGATTGGTATCCACGTGTTGTTTTTCCCACGTCGCTTTTAGTTTATCCGCTTTGTATAGCTTGTTTTGTATTTTGTTTTTTCTTACTCGCGTTGTGCGTTTCTACAGCCCTCGGGTGTATTTTTGTTACTTTATTTTTCTTGCATACTTTGCAAGCGACTTTTGTAAACTGTTTTTCTCCAGGCTTCGTCCAGTGCTTCGTGTCGTTGAATTCCGTTGTGTACAATTAAATGTGTCAATCCACACCCTTTGTGTCTCTGCGTTTCTGGGATCCACTATCCGGTTATTCCGGAAATCATTACAGATCCGCCATGTTTCACTGCAATTGCATACAGCGGCAGAACATTGAAAAGAGATATGATGCTGCCATTTGCTGGCCATAGTTAGTGGCTGTGTTGTGATTTTTACACCCATTCACAAAAGGAGCGCTGCACATTGAGAAAAAATGTATATAGTTAATATATATATATATATATATATATATATATAATTAACGTTTTTGGCGGCATTCATTTGGATTTTAGTAAGCGTTTTTGGTGGTAAGAGTTAATATCGCCAACCTCCCCGCAATATCAGAATTATCGTGATGTTTGGATATCGTTAAATCCCTTAGTTACAAGTTACCTGCTAAAAAATGTAGTTGGTATTGTAATCCAAGTACCATGATATTAAAGTAATGTAACTTGATTATTTTTGGATTACTCCAATACCAAGTATGCTCATGAAGACAAAATAAACATCACCACAATATATACCTCTATACAGTGCGTCCCTGCTATTTGTGGGTGATAGGGACCCAGGCAGCCTACTAATAGCAAAAATCCTTGTATAATTGACACACTTTAAAATGTATGAAAAGATGGGTTGGTTGGTTGATGGATTGATTGAATGCCTGTTTAGAACTGTCACTGAAAGCAACCACACCTCATAGATAGATGGCTAGATAGATATCCAATGAATAGGGAGAAAAGGGAAAATTATGCTTTTGAAAGGGTCGCGGGGGCTGTGGGCCAGTAGGATGCCTAGCGGGCCTGCCGTGCTGCGTTGGGCTGGGGGCGCGGGCCGTGTTGGGGTGGGAGGCGCTCCTGGCTCCTGGGGGGTACTGTCGTTGTGCCTTGGCGCTGCTGTGGCCTGGGGGGACCTGGGGGGTTGTGCTTGCTCTGTCCTGGCCGGGGTCGACGGCTCCCCTCTTTGGTGGAGATTTTCATGCATGCCAGATCCACCACACCAGCATCTATCGAAATTCAAACACAATCTGCTTCTTTCTCTGGTCGTTGAATCGGTGGAGGCTGATGTCTGTGGATCTCACTCTGCTTCATCTATCCTTCCTTCCTTTCCTCAGTCTCTCCTTTGGTCTCTTGAGGTCTCCCTAATTTGTTGGAATTTAGATGTGTCTGGGGTTGGTGAAAGACTCTGGTTGGTAACCCGGTGGGTGGTAGGTGATGTCTGGTCGATGCTGGATTTCACTTTCCGTTCTTTTCTTTGATCATTCCTCGGGTCTCCTGACAACCTCATGACTCTAGCTGGATTCTGAAGTATTCGGTTTAGGTGAACGGTATGGAATTTTTAATAGGTTTTAGGTGAATTAATGAGTACATACTCACACGCACGCACACATGCACATACTCACGCACATACAAAAAAGAGCAATGATGATGACATGTCGAATCGGTAAAATTACCGAATGAACAATACTGAGCTCTCGAAGAAAAAAAAAAAGCCACTGGCAAGCCTGAAGCAATTGAATTTTACAACCAAAGGGGGGGTGTCGATACCTTTGACCAGATGTGTGGTCACTATGGCTGTGGAAGGAAAACTGAGAGGGGGCCACTTTGCGTGTTCTATGGTATTATCAATGCTGGTGTGATTAAACTCTTGGATCATTCACAATGACAATGCGATGAAGAGAGGTAACAACCAAATGCAAAGGGAGGCCTTATATGCAGGCTTTGGCACTGGCACTCATCAAACCATGGACAGAGAAGATACTTTCCTCTTCAAATCTGTCACGTCAACTCATCAACTCCTGATCTGTAGCGTGCTTGACATCCTTACCCCTGGCACTCTTCCAAATGAGTCAGGACCAGTGGCAGCAGAAAGCAATAGTCCCTTGCCCAATGCCCACAGGCTCAGACAGGAAGACACAACACAGGTTGCCGTCAACCTGTGTGTCCACGCCATTACCTTGCGTGTACTAACTGGATTGAAGGAATAAGTAAGCAAGGGTTGTCCTTGAATGTATATGCCATTCCTTATTTAATTATAACTAATTTATAAGGAGTAATTTCAAAGGAAATCCTTATTTCAATATAAACAACAATATTTTAGTAAATTTTTCATTTTTACTTGCTAAAAATATTGTATTTTTTGTTCCTCTCTCCTGCAGCTGTTTGCGTGTCAAGAAGTCTGTGCCTTCACCAGGGAGGCCTCAGATGTCTCAGGAATAGGTGGAACAAAACCCAAGTTTCCATTATTATTATTATTATTATTATTATACATTTTTTAGATTTTTATAGATTTTTTTTTGCTCTTAAATGCCAAAAGTTTCTGTAATTTTGGAGCATGTTTTTAGGGTGTGCCTATGTTTCCTTTTTCCATTTTGTAACACACTACAGTTGCAGATACAAGAAAACCACTCTAATTTATCATGTAGTGTCATATTTTGATCTATTTTTTTTTTATGACAAGTACTTTTATGGGGAATATGATATTGGGTAAAAATTACCTGGCAAAAGTGATGGTGTTACTTTTTATAGAGAAAGCGTTCCAGGGTTAAATGTTTTTTTCCTGTACAGTAACGGAATACAGCCTGATTGCCTAACGCCAGTACATGTATTCCGTTACTCCCCAAGCTTGACTACCAAGACCTGCGTTAATAACCATGGAATAACAGCACTTGACAGGCCAGCAAACTCCTCTAACTTGAACCCCATTGAAAATTGATGTTGTAATGTCAAGAGGAGGACGAGGGAGCATAAGCCCTGGAATATAGACGATCTAAAGGCCAATATCAAAGCATTTTGGGCTGCAATAACAACTGAACTGTGCCAAAGGTTGATCATCTCCATGCCATGTTGCCTTGATGCTGTCATGAATGCAAGAAGAGGCCCAACAAAGTCCTGAGGGTATATGGCTGGAATACACCTTTTCAGGAGGCCAACATTTCTGTGTTGATCCTTTTTTGTTGGTCACATGAAATATTCTTATCTTGTGGACAATATGTAGTTGCAAACAATTTGTGGTTCATAAAATACATTAATTGAACAAATCAGGGCTTCATTCAATATGAAACGCATTATTAGTAGTGCGTCAGGTGCTAAGGTGCAGTCTTGCTATTATGGTGTAATAATCCAAAAAAGGTAGTAGACATATCCTTAGGGGTTTACCTGCTGCCTGGCACCAGATTTTGAAATGTACATTTGTCACAGTAGAGGCACTGCCTGACTTTACTTATTTATCTTAGGACTGTGGGGGTTGTTTTTTCCCTAGATGATTGACTGAATGTTTTTATGACAAATTGAGTTTTTGTGTTCGCATGGCTCACAGTGACAGAATGTTCTCTATTCACTGACTTTACATGGCTGACTGATTTATCTGCAGACTGTGGAGCATTCTTTAGGGATTCCGTTGGCTAGCTAAAGACAGGCCATACATGATAATGCAATCTGCAGTCTACCTGCACAAATTAACATTTGCACAAATGCACAGCTTTATTATTTAAACTTGGCATTGATTACTAAATTCTGGTTCAATTTCATTAAAAAGGTAATGCATTATTGAAATGTTGATTCATATAGAGCATAGGAGCATCTACTGTATTATGTTTTGGGGAGGTCACTGATTGTGTTTTTGGCCTAAATGTGTGTTATTTTGCACATGTTTTTAGAACCGCCATGTAAGCACAAATTAAGAACCTTTACCGTTGCTGATGATTCAACATTTAGTCATGTGCTCAATCAATTAATACAGTTTAAAAAGCATCACAATCCTGATATGTTAGTGATGGTCCAGTAACTGAAGACTGGATTGTCTGTAGGTGTGAATTTGTGTTAAATTCGTCAACGAAAACTAAAATAACAAAAAAAAAATCGTCAACACACATTTTTCACCGGACTAAAACTACACTAGACTAGACTAAAACCCACATTAACATTTTTGTCAACTAATGAAAAAGAGAGGAAAATGTACTAGACAAAAACTGGACTAAAATCTATGGACATTTTAGTTCATAAACAAAAACGAGACAAAAATTATATGATTTTGTAAAATCCTCACACCTGCAGCTAACGAGTGCAACATACACAAACACATGGGACAGACAGGAGGTGGATTCACAATGAAAGGTTAAAAAAAAGAAGTAAATTATAGTTATAATGTAAAATTAATCCAACGGCTATAACGTTCAAACAATAATGTTAATCCGACCTCTAACTAATGCTGGCTAATTTACTATCTTATAGCATGAAGCCATAGTAGCCACTTGTTGATATACTGTAATTGTGTGTGAAGTTGTTTTTCATCGAAAGGATGAGAGAAAGTTTTATGTGAAATAGTTTTAGGATCCAAAATGTTCAACATTATCTGCTGACAAAAAATATACAGGGGTAAAATGATTGTCCTGACTATAATTAGGCTAAATTGTTGACAGTTTTTGTTGACTAAAACTAGCCGAATAAAATTATGTTTTCTTGGACTAAAATAAAGACTAAAATGCTAGATATATAGTTGACTAAAAGTTGACTAAATAAAAACGGGATGAGATTGACTAACTATGATAAAAACTAACAAGTGTGATTGAAACTGGACTAAAACTGAGACAAAATTTTAAAATGCCAGATACAGTTAGCACTAGTGTGAATTTAGAGTTTGTCTGTTTGAACATTACATTTTTTACATTGTATTCAATTGGTTGTATTGGTTGAAAAGGATTTGCAAATCATCCATTTATATTAACGTTTAAAGCAATGTCCCAAAGCCACGAGAATTGGGGTTTATATTTGATTGTTAAAGCTGCTCTATGTAAGAAATTAATTTTGAAGAGCTACTGCCACGTGTTGCCGAAAAATTAAAAGGGACATTCCCTTCGTCAAGTGCACGCTGCACGCACTCGTACGAGCACAACCTATTTACTACTGGAGACTCAGCACAGAGCATACTTGTTAGCTCTCCCGATTCCTGCGTGGCTCCCGAGCGATCATTTTTCCTGCTAATCTCACAAGTTTACAGCGAAGTATACTATAAGTGCACACAATTTGGGTGAGTTTTTTTGTCTGAGACCTTGAGACGAGGGTTTAATCTGTTTGATCTTTGTTTTAAAACAAGACTTCACCATTGTGAGCTACGACTTTTTGGCTGCAGCAGCGGCTGATAAATTTCAGTTGTCCTATATTTTCAGGCTAAATAGGTCTGTATGTGGCCATATGTTGTGTCGTCCGATTTCATGAATGAAAATTAGGACGGACTAAATGATTATTGCTCGTCATTACTCACCGTTATTTAGGTGCCGCCGCCTCTTTTAATGTACAGTACATGTATTGTAGCGTTGTGGAACTAATTAGGGCAAGCGGCGAACAAACAACTCGCTAGCTGCAGATTTGAAAGAGGGTGTGTCACTGTGTGCCACATGACAGATTAGCAGAGACAAGATTTTTGTTAATGAACTAAAATGTCCATAGATTTCAGTCCAGTTTTTATTTTATTTGTTGTATTATTATTATATTATTTATTTTTATTATTAAGTGAAATACATTTTCGTCTTCATTCGTCGGCGAAAATGCAAACTGATTTAGTCACAGTTATTGTTTATTAATGAGGGTTTTAATCTAGTCTAGTCTAGTTTTAGTCAGGTGAAGAATGTGTGTTGACGAAATTATTTTTGTTTAGTTTTCGTTGTCGAAATTAACACTAAATAGGGCAGAAAAAATGCAGCAATGACAGGTTTACATGCTTATCTGTCTAGCTAAATGAATTTGTTCTTTTTATTTAAAAAGATTTATGCAGCAACTGCATTTTTCTTCACTTATAACGGTATTTTTGTGTGCAACATTAGGCCTTATTTTTTCCCTCAAAGCCTTTTTAAAATGAGGAAATACAACTGCTTGCAACCATTTTCCTTTATTTCTGTCAGGGGGATGTTACTGTGTGTAAAAAAGAACATTACGTAATAATGAAAAGAGGAGATTAGACGTTTCGATTTAGGATTTCACCATTATACGGAAAATATTCCCAACAGAGGGTATTTAAATCCTATATGTATAATCTTCATTAATTATTACTCATTCATTTTGTAGTAATTATTTCTTGTCCACAGAAACGTCACTTAAATCCGAGCTCTCCCATCAAGATGGAGCCTGATCGAAAAGCAAAACTGAGATCTAATCTAAAATCTTTGCCTGCATGTGATTATAATCAAATCACGGTTACAACCATCCAATCCCTGTAGATGTTCTAAAGATAAACACATGGTTATTTACTATAAGGGGCTTTAATATAAAATTTTGAAAAGTGATAACAATCCAGGTGTATGGCTGCAGAGACCCACAGTTGATACGGTGCCATTATATGCCTCATTAAATCAAAACCCTGATTTGTCTAAAAATTAAGTGCAGTTAAACAATTACAACCATATTAATGAGTTTAAAACTAAGCACTCAATGTAATGGCTTGGGGACCCAAGCGCTGGAAAGCAGGTATTTGCTCCAAATAACAAATAGGCAAGCAGGTGCTTGGCTGTACAAAAACCCCCCCACAAAATCCAAAAGTCCAAAACAAGATTCAAAATAAGTTGAAATTTTGTTATGCCTAAATTTACTGTAGTCAATCAACCCACATTTTGCAGTGCAGTACGGCACATACTGATTATTTTTATTCAGGCATTTAAACAGGTCAGGGGTGAAAAAGGTGACAAGTATACAACTGCACTAGGAGGGTCCAGGGGAATGTGAACATTTTAAAAGATTTCATACTTAAAAGTAGGGATGTTCAGTAACACTTTTTTGCTGACTGATACCAGTATGAGTATTAAACCCTGGAGTAGTCACCACTGCTGATACCAATTACAGATACTACTAGTACTTTTAATGCATAAGATAAAAATATATATATAATAATAATAAATTACATATTTTTAAAGACATAAATACCTCAAAATAGCACTTTCCCTTATACTTGCATGCAATTAATGACAATTCTCTATTCTATTACAAATTTCTAGTTCCTGGTATCAGCCCAATACCGATACCTCACCAATCGATCTTTCGGTTCAGAATCGATTTTCCGATTCTGAATCGATTTTCGATTCAAAATGATTTGACTGGAAATTATTTCTGCTTCACACCAGCTGGGGTGCTGTGTGTATCCGGAGCTCCGGCAGGTTTCCGCAATGTTTCTACTTTTTTGGATTCCACACGCGGATATATAGGAAATAGCAACTAGCTCCTTCGTAGCGGGATGCAGGACACTGACAGTTCAAACTTTTCTTTGTAGACGTTGTGTTCGGTAAATCAGTCAGTAAAACAGTGTATAGTGCTGACTAATTTCCCTTTCCTCTCCTGCTTTCTCCTAACTTATTTATATTATATATTTACTATATTGATTCTACACGCAAATACTTTTTACATTTCCCTCCATTTTCACTGCATTACTGATAAATACTAGCAGAAATTACAATGTTTTCAATTCACATTTTCAACTCTAAGTCTAAGTTATACATCCTAAATACCCAAAAATGTAAAGTCAAAGGGACACTTGAATGAGCTGGAAATAGGCACTTATATATGCACTCAACAAAAATATAAACGCAACACTTGTTTTTGCTCCCATTTTTATATGAGATGAACTCTATGATCTAAAACTTTTTCCACATACACAATATCACCATTTCTTACAAATATTGTTCACAAACCAGTCTAAATATGTGATAGTGAGCACTTCTCCTTTGCCGAGATAATCCATCCCACCTCACATGTGTGTCATATGAAACACCATGATTAATGCACAGTTGTGCCTTGGACTGCCCAAAATAAAAGGCCCCTCTGAAAGGTGCAGTTGTGTTTTAATGACTGGTTTTCTGTGCCAAAAAGCCTATCTGAGCCAATAGTGTTGCATTTATACTTATGTTACGTATAAAAGATCTCTATGTAAAAATTATGTCAGCACTAAAATTCACCCCTGTAAAGAACTCTAGTGATTTAACACATTTTTACATGACTACATTTCACACTATAACCTCCACAAAATCAATAAGAATGAGCTGATGTTTTTTTTTTTACTTTTACAGGTTGACGTGGATAAGAGCAGGAATGTGCGTATTAATTTTGGTGGCGATTGGTCTCAGTTTTTAGACATTTAACAACACAAGTTTTGTTGGACTCGAGGCAGGCAGCATCAGCTATCAAGGCAAGGCAGGCAGGCAGCTAGGCTAGTTCCAGCTGCCCTTGGCTAAAAACACACAGTAGTTAATGTTTGGCCGCCAAAAAGACGTTTTGTAGGATGAAAAGAGCTTCTTACACGTCAGACATGGGGTTCCGAGTCCCGGACATTGCGCCCGCCACCGGTGACCGATCACGGAGCTCCGAATCAGCCGCTCATGCAGCCATAGCGGCCAGGGCAAATGCTGGCTTCTGTCCAGCCAAAAGTGTGAGAAAAGAAGCTCGGCGAGAATGTGCGGCGCTCGCTCGCTATGGCCGCTTCGAGAGCTTCATTCATTTATTTTATAAATCAGACATAGTGAAGCTAATAAAGTCTTCAGAGGTTAAAGTGGTAATAAGTAGAAACTCCACTTAAATATTGGTGCTGATTGATCGCTGTGTTTGTACATTATTAGTGATATATACAGGTATGCACAATGACTTTGAATGTACAATTATGTCTGGTCCCAGCTATTACGTGTACCAAGGCATGGGAAGAGAGAAGGTGGGGGGGTTTGGGGGGGGGGGGGGGGGGGCTGTCATGGCTATTACTAAGCGGCAGGACTGAAAGTGGTGAGAATTTCTTACCGGAACTCCCTGACTGACAGATTTTGTGTGTGAGGGTGTGTGTGTGGAAAAAAAAATACCACCATGCAAAATAATAATAATAATAATAATAATGATTTAAAAAAAAATCTCATTTTGGTACAGTTACACAGTACTCACAATAACACACAACAGGTCTTTCTTTTGAACATGGAAAATCTTTGTTAGGTGCGCTTTGTTGAATTTTGCTTTTTTTGTAGCTATTTTATTTTGTTGTTGTTTTTATTTTATGTTTATTACTGTTATTGATTTTTTTGTAAATTCTTTTTCGTGTTCAAATAAACTAAATTGTACGTGCATTAATTAGGCTACTGCATTACACTTACTGTAACATGATTGTAACAAGGCATGAGAACTGATTTTCATTCCCCAAAAATTGTTTTCAATTATGTGCAAAATAACAGTTAACAAAAACACCAGTAACCTCATGTTCCATCTCCTAATAATATTTCCCCTCATTCCCATCACATGTAAATGCAAAACCTCAATATTAGGACATAACATTAGAACTTTAAGGATACAAATGAGTAACATAAATTAATAAAAACAAGTCCAAATGACTCTTACATCGTGCACATTGAAATAGAATATACTTTGAAGATAACGTAAACATTGACTTTTTTTTTAATTGCTTAGACATCGAGTTGCTTCACTTTATTACAGGAGGTGCATCCTAGATCGATACCCATTTTGATCATGTAGCCATTGTTTTATTTAATTTAATTTTTTGCCTGAATTGTTCTTTTTTTCTCCCCCACGCAGACAGAAGGGCTAGCAGCATTGTCTGTAATTGTATGTGGTTGGAAGGGTCCTGCTGTCTCTTCGAGCAGTGTGAGCACCCCCCCACACACACACATTGCCTCTTTTGCGAGCCTGTCACCACACATTAGGCAGAGCGTGCTTGGTGCGTGAGAATTCACTGTAGCGATAAACCCATATTTAAAGCAGGACTGCTGATATTGTCTCTTAAATGCAGGTATCTTTTTCTTGGAAGTTGCATGCTCTTGGTCTGTCTCATAATTTGGCCTTTTCCCCTTTCCAAAGAGGATTTTACCTTGTGGGCTTGCTTTTTTATATACCCTATGAAGTGACAGAGACAAGCAGTTTAGTATAGACCTGTCAGAATTAATCGATTACTCTTTGATTAATCGATTATCAAATTAATTGACAACTATTTTAATAATTGAGTAATCGTTTGGAGCCGTATTTTAATTTGACATTGTCCAAATCCTCTGATTCCAGCATATCAACAGTAATTTTTCACTGATTTCTTTAGTCCTAAGTAATGATGAAAGAAGACTGATTATCTTCTGTGTTAAATCAAAATAAGACATTTACAAACATCTGGTTGGAAAACAATGACCAAACCGGTAACATAGTAGGCAACACTAAGAAACTTTCAGTTTATGTTAATTATGGCAGCGCCACGGTCTTAAATCCATTAATAGATCGTTCCAATAATACAACATGTATAAGGCGATTACAATCTACTAAGTTAATAGGGGAATATATGGATGATTTTGGCCTCACCGACAGCTGGAGACTTAAAAACCCAACTAAGAAGGAATTTACCTTATTTTCCGCTGTGCACCGGTCTTCTTGAAGAATTTATTTTTTTCTTACAAATAATTATATTGCTGATAAAATTGGTACAAAAATACATCCTATTATTAATAGCGACCATGCACCAGTCTCCCTTACCCTACAAGTTGATTATACCTTTAAACCACCCCGACATGGCGTTTTAACATCTCACTGCTAAATGACGCAGTTTGACAAAATTATAAGGAGAGTGGGCAGACTTTTTGGAAATAAATGACTCTCCATACTTATCTCCATCTCTTCTCTAGGAAGCAGGGAAAACGGTAATTAGAGGTAAAATTATATAATATTCATCTTATAAAAAGAAACAGGATAAAATTTTTGAAAAAGACTTGGGAGATAAAATTAAACAAATGACGGATGAGTACGCAATCAACCCAAATAACCAAATATGAACTGACTTACAAAATACAAAAATACAGTTAGATGATATGTTATTTAAAAAGTGTTTACAATACAACAATTGAGATAAAATAACTTTGAATATAATAACAAATCAGGTAAATTTCTTGCAAACCAACTTCAACGCAATCGGGAAAAATCCCTTATAACGGCCACTAAAGGGACAACTGGTGAATGCACACAATCACCATAAGAAATTAGTCACATTTTTTTATAACTATTATCGCAATCTATACTCAGAAACTAACAAGCCTAACCCTGAGCATATTGGGGCATTCTTCAGTAGCTTAAATATACCTAAGTAAACTACTGAATATAAAAACATGTTAGATGCGCCACTTACTATAAACGAGCTGTACAGTGCTCTAGATAGTATGGCAGAGCACCTGGCCCGGATCGTTATCCGGCTTTATTTTTCAAGCACATTTGGTTAATGCTTGCTCCATTATTCTTAAGAGTAGTAACAGAAATTACAACTAGTAGTTACATACGTCCACACATGAATACAGCAGCAATTAAACTTTTATTAAAGCCAGAAAAAGCCCCCACCCTTCCATCAAGTTACCGTCCGATTTCACTAATTAACACTGATATTAAAATTATCGCTAAGGCTTTCGCATCTCGACTAGAAACAGTAATCTCGACAATCATTCATAGCGACCAAACAGGTTTTATTAAAGGTTGTCACTCTACTAATAATATTAGGAGGCTCTTGTTAAGTTATTAACATTGTTTTTCAGTTTTAATTTATATTTTAACCGTTTTGGATTTAGTTATAGCAGTATGGCTCAATGAATAGAATTGTATTATCTGTCTCACTCTCAGAAGAAGGGCAACGGGTTTTTACATTTGCTATCTTGAAGGAAGTCTGGTACCGGTCTCTGTCGGAAGAGGGGAGGCACAGGCTGATTATTGTTTTTCTCTAATCTGATTTATAGCTATGGGAACTTGCAGAAGGGAGGAGAGAGGAATTGTCTTGTATTTATACCCATGGGAACAGAGTTGTAAACAAATGTACTGTGGGCTGATGGGAGGAGACTTTTCGTATTCACCCACTTTTCAATAAATAATGATGTGCCGGAGTGGACGACACACAATCTGATGGAACACGGCTTCAGTGTCGTCAGTTTTTGTCATCAGAAGCTTCTGATAATTATAATACCTTTGCAAAGGGACTTCTTCACCAGAATCTCACCATTCAGTTAATTGAACACGCAAAGAGTACAATACTTAATATTGTCTACTCTAACAAATGGTGTCCCCGACGCTGAATTATAACGAATGGTGACCTCCGCTGTATTCTAACGGATGGTGGTATTTTGACGTGGAGCTAGCTGCGGCGTTCACGGACGGGCGGAACTTCTAGGCCTAAATAAATAAAGTACGGTAAGTGGAGACTTTTATCCACGTAGGGAGGTTCTGTCTGTTTGGGTCCGCTGCAACTGGTTTTTCGTCTTCCAAATTGTCTAAATTTTAAATGAGATCTGTGTGAACAAGTTGTAGTTTGATGTCGTTAGAGAGTTGGGATAATTCCTACGATATTGAACTAAACACGTCATGGGGTGGTGCATTTTTAAGTGACATAAATGCAGACTCATTGAGAGATAAAGCTTTTTTTATACGGGAAGAAGTAGTGTATTTAATTTGTTAATTTGTTTTGTTTTTCGTCAACGCTACGAAGAATCCTTAGACCATAATATATATTGAATAAAAGGGTTACCGGATGACGTAAAAAGTCTTTCTTTTTACTAAGTATCGCGAAGATTGTGGTATTGCGCTTCTGTCTTTTTTTTTTTTGACAGTTTTGGCCGATTGGAGGACTACTATCATAATTGCTCATGACTCTTGGTGAGAACATCCTTGTACACGTAATATGTTTTTTGAAAAAGCGCCTGTTTGAAATTGAACAGTATTGAGGGGTCCAGGTTGATTACAGCGATGATTGGATTTTGTATCACTGTATTTGCAATCGAGAGATTACGTGAATTTATTTTATTTTTGGCGCTCCTACGATTGTAGTTTTGGGGTCAGGATTACCGTATGAATTCCTTTTGTTCTACGGTTGAATTCGATAGCGCGTGACAAGTTAGTTTGAAAATGAGCGCCTTGCAAAAATTGTGCAATATATGGAGAACAGTTTAGCTCAGCGGGATTGGATATCCGCTGTGTATAAACGAGAGGTCACGTGATTCTTATGTGTGTCTGTTGTGTGGCCATATGTGTTAACCTATTGAACTATTATACTAAAAGTGAGACGTCACTGTATTGATAAATATTAATACTACTTGCGTAAAATAGAAACCGAAAGTAAAAATAGCCTATAAACAAAATGGAGGCGATTTCGACCCGGATACAGAATGGTTTGTCCTGAATGCGCTTCCGGTTCAGGGTCGGGACTTGTGAGTCGCAGCCGTGCGGAAAAATAAAAACGTCGATATAAAATGAACAAACAAACTATGGATCGATTGTATGAAAAGCTTTCGCTGGACAAAATGGTACGTCAGACTTTTGTATTTTCTTTGTTGGTAATGATGTAGTGGCTGAATTTGATGCTAAAATGACTCCAGCATTTGTGGAGCAGTTTACGGGTGATTTGTTCGAAGTTAACCCGTTTATTGAAATCACCGTACAAGACTGCGGTTTAAATGCCATAAGATTTGTAGACAACGAATTGATAGAATAAAACCGTTTATTATTTTATAATGACTAAAGAGTGTGTGCGTATGCATTTGAGTGTGTGACCTAGCTTCTAAAAGGTGGGGGCTATTATTGTTATTGTGTGTGAGAAATGTGCATATGGTGATTTTATTTGTTTTTCTTCAATATTTTTAACTAAGTTTGGTGTTGTTTTTGTGTGAGATGAGACTGTTGTGATAGTGGCGTTTGTTTTATTAATGGGAATGTGATAAAATAGGTTTTGCGATGTATAATGTTAAGACCCCCCCCCCCCCGTTTCTAGGTTGGAAGAAAAGGAGGGGGCTGTGCGTTAGAGCATAATGTGTCCTCGTAATGGGACTTTTTCTTTGTCAAAATGGTAAGAGAGGAATGATAAACAATAAAAAATAAGTAATAATATTTGAAAGATATTGTTGAGTTTTTGTAGAAGAATATTAAATTTGTGTTTTATTTTTTTTATATTATTTTTTTTTTAGTGACTGAGCCAATAGTCTTTACACTTTAATGATTGATGAAGATGGTTAATTTGTTAACTTTCCCTTTTCGGGACAAATGAATAAAGAATAATGATAAAATAATGGTATTTTGTTTGAGCTGTGTTGAGTTGACATGGTTGTGCCTACATGTGTACAGCTGTGGCTAGAAGTAAGATAGTTGAATAAGAAGTTATAAATGTTTTTGAAATTGACAGAATGATAATGATTTTTAATATTTGTTTTTTCTCTGAGTGTGTCATTTCAGAAACTGATGTTTGAGTTCCAAGGCAGATGAGGGTTTGATGGCCTTCACTGATTACAAACTGCGAACGGGATGCGCCCCAGCTGCTGATACGTTGTATTTGCAAGTATTGCTAGTAGCTATTTGGAAGGGGTATTGAAAAAAAAAAAAAAAAAAAAAGAGGCTGTTTTTTTTTTTACGAAACATTTTTGAGAAAGCAGGAAGTGAACTGTCTTGCTATGATCCCATATCCTCAATCTGGCATTTTTAATGCATTGTATCAACGAGTGTGCATTTTTTGGTCAGGTGAGCTCTCAGAAAGACTGTGTGTCATCGGGTCCGCCATTGCAGACAGCAATTTCCAACGTTTGGATGTACGTGACAAAGAGTCAAAGAGCTTCGCGCCGCAGCACAAGTCTTTCTCCTCCTGTGCCTACAGACAGTCGTAATGCTCAAATTCCTCAATGCCCAGTGACTGTGTATACGCCTCATTCCAGTGACTTCTCCCCTATGGCTGTTTTGCATCCAGAGGAAATCTAAATGCCTGCTTTGAACATTGCTGCCACAGCAGCCGCCCTGCTGGCCAGGATTGAACATTGACAACAGCTGCCGTCCTGCCTTCTGCTGGGGGACTGGACTAAGAAAGTTGGTGGTCGGAATGGGATGTGATCCTTGTTCAGAGATATGCTACATGGGTATATGCAGGGCATTTTTAATGTGTTGAGTGGGGAACTGTGATCTATAGCAATATATTTTATGAAAACGACATATGTAAATTTGAAATGAGGGATTGAGAAAATTTATTTCATTCTATAGCCTACTAAATTTTTGCCTATATTTTTGGGAGAATCAGTTTCTGAATTGGTACAATGGGAATTTTATTAATATGATATGATACGATATACTTTTATTTTCCCCGTGAGGAACTTTTTCCTGGACTTTGTCCTGCTGCAGCTACAGTATAAAATAAATTATAGAATAAAATTAGTAGTAACAAGTAAAAGACTAACTAAGAGTTTGATGGTTAATTTTAGATTATTTTTTTTCACAGCACTGTGATTTATAAAATCCCAGAAATATTTTGTGTGCTGTGTTTTTTTATGAGCCCCGCTAATGTGTAAAAGAGGTGAAGTTGATTAGCAGTTTGAAGATAATTTTTAGTTTGATTAAATCTAGGAAATGGTAGATATTTGTAAGTTTTGTGTAATTTTATCCTCAGCCCCACTAATCTGTAAAAGAGGTGAGGTTGATTAGCAGTTTAAATAATTTTTAGTTTGCTTAACTCTAGGAGAATTAGATTAATATGGTTACCTCTATTTTTATGGTCCCAAAGTCATCATATATTAGTGTCTTACATTGTATCTGCTTGTGCTCATTTTTATAGTGTTTTGTAGCTTTTTCGTTTACCTCATAGCCTGATTTAGAGGGTTGTGTTATTTACGACGTCTTTTGAGTTATGAGGTCTCTATTTTATCCTCCCTTTATCTTGACGTGTTTGAAAAAAATCAGTGGATCTTTGTCAAAATGAGGGAGTTTATGTTTAAGAAATTAACCAATGTAGACGAATTAGAAAATTAAATACAAAATTAAAAGGTTGTGGGTTAGAAAATTAAAAACATACTTAAAAACAAAATTAAAAAGGTTGTGGGGTATCGGCCTACACTCCAATTGACAGGATGAGTTTGAATGGGATAATTCACAGTTTGAGTTTGAAGAGATCTACAGGGAACAAAACAAGAGCGTAAGAAAGGTAAGCTTGCAGCGGGAAAGAGGACAATAATGCATATTCGCCGAATGAAGGTAATTATATTATATTATATCTTTTATCTCAGAATCACATTTGAAAAATGTAATGTTTGGAGCCCAGTGTTTGCAAAAGAATATAGATAATATGAAAAATGTAATGTTTGGAGCCCAGTGTTTGCAAAAGAATATAGATAATATGAATATATGTGAGTTTTTCCCAGCATACCATGATTCGGCCGGTCATGGGATTCTGGGAAGAGAATATATGATATGATAGTAAAATGATTCCTTTCAGGATGGTGAAAGGCACAGTTATGCAAATTTAGAACAAATTTAGTCGTGGTAAAAAATTACCTATTATTGAACAAAACCTATTTGAAAAATAAATATTTACAAGCTCTGTCTTATATTAATGAATGAGCGAATGTCATTCAACTCAATCAAAGGCTGGGCTCTATTTTAATGTCACAAAAATAGATATTTTCCTGTTCCAACAGCACAGGACCTACGGATCTTAACCAAATAACATTTACTAATCCCAACTAACAAAAACTATCAGGGTTTTTTCCTCCAAATAAAATTTATGTGGGTTTATGAGAAGACTAAAAACATATTCCGCTCTCAGGTTGAAAGGAGAGACGAAATTCCACATCTGGTCTACAAGGCTTCCGGAGACGTGCCAGGCTCAGCTATCTCATCAACTGATGATCATCAATCTTATCACCTCCGACCTGGGAGCCACGTCAGCTGACCCAGTGTTCGGTTCTGGAGCGGCCGTTTCGACATCATTCGACATCGTTTTGACATCATTCAACGGATCAAGTCAAGTGCCTTTTCTTGGGCAATAATTCCACGAAGAGTCACATTTTCGGGCAGAATAATCCCGGTGACAAATCGAAGAATTTGGGTAGTCTACCCCAGATTCTTAAAGAAGAGAAAAACTATTGCGTCACTTTTTTCATTCAACAAAGAACTTCATCACGAGATGGCTTCAGAGAACACATATTCGTCTGCCGATACATTGCGACACTTTTTAATGAACAACATTTTATGTTAAGCCTCAAATATGCTATGCTTATTTCACTAAAAATATTTTAAATGTATCAAATTGTTTTTTAATGTCATAAGATTGCTAAACTACCTCCTCTTCTGTCAAAGGGATGTTTTAATGATAATTATTTCCACCACACAACCATTGAAAAAAAATGTTTTAATGTGTTGAGCTCTCAAGAGCTCAAATGAGGGAATGTTAAGTTATTAACATTGTTTTTCAGTTTTAATTTATATTTTAGCCGTTTTGGATTTAGTTATAGCAGTATGGCTCAATGAATAGAATTGTATTATCTGTCTCACTCTCAGAAGAAGGGCAACGGGTTTTTACATTTGCTATCTTGAAGGAAGTCTGGTACCGGTCTCTGTCGGAAGAGGGGAGGCACAGGCTGATTATTGTTTTTCTCTAATCTGATTTATAGCTATGGGAACTTGCAGAAGGGAGGAGAGAGGAATTCTCTTGTATTTATACCCATGGGAACAGAGTTGTAAACAAATGTACTGTGGGCTGATGGGAGGAGACTTTTCGTATTCACCCACTTTTCAATAAATAATGATGTGCCGGAGTGGACGACACACAATCTGATGGAACACGGCTTCAGTGTCGTCAGTTTTTGTCATCAGAAGCTTCTGATAATTATTCACTTCTTCACCAGAATCTCACCATTCAGTTAATTGAACACGCAAAGAGTACAATACTTAATATTGTCTACTCTAACACTCTTTAACCTTATTAGCATGTCACAGCGGCATGATAAAAAGGCAGTTATTACATCGTTGGATACAGAAAAAGCTTTCGACAAAGTTAACTGGTCCTTCCTCTTTGCTGTTTTAAATAATTTGGCTTTGGGAAGTCATTTATTCACTGGGTGTCAGTATTATATGATTCTTCTAAAGCTACAGTTACTACTAATGGGATTATATCTCAGAGTTTTACTCTACAGAAAGGCACAAGACAGGGATGACCATTGTCCCCATTATTATTTGCAATATTTATTGAGCCGCTTGCATTAGCCATACGCCAGGAAAGAAGGATTCAAGGAATTCACTCTGGGGTAACAGAACACAAAATTAATCTATATGACGAGGTTATTTTGCTTTATTTACAAAAGCCTGCTATTTCGTTAGGGTAAGTATTTAACTTAATAACTCAATTCTCACATTTATCAGATTATTCTATTAACTGGACAAAATCAACACTTCTACCTATTACAGAAAATTCATGGAACCCTGCAAGCCAGGAACCACACTACTCATTTCCTATAGGTAATTTAAAATACTTGGGCATAAAAATCTCACCTAAATTAACTGATTTAATTCATTTAAACTTTACTCCACTTCTGGATAGCATTTATAGTGACTTGGAGCGCTGGAATAATCTTCCCATTTCTCTAATAGGACGAATAGCCACCATTAAAATTAAAGTTTTACCCAAAATAAATTATTTATTTCTCAATTAATTCCATTGAAACCTACGTCTAACTGGTTCCAGTTGTTGGACTCGGCCGTCACAAAATTTTACTGGAATAAAAAAAAGAAGCAAATATTAGTCTATCTACTCTTCAGAAAAGTAAATCCAATGGAGGTCCAGAGGTACCAAATTTTATGCACTGCTATATAGCTAACCAGCTACAATATATCATTCTATAGCCACAACCCAACAGAGATACTAACTATTGGCTGGAACTAGAAAAGAAGGATTGTAATAACCTCAGACTTTTAGATTTACTCTTTATTACAACATCGATTAAGCGACACAATTGTTTTGAAAATCCAATGATTTCCGCCACCCTGAACGCCTGGTGGAAGGCACTAGAAATTACAAAAGCCCAATTGGAGCCCTGCGGGCTTTGTCCCCTATGGCATAACCCCGGCTTTCAACTTAACAACCAATTGTTTTATTTAGGTGTGTGGGAGCAGAAAGGAATTACACATCTCCACCATCTTTTCTCAGATAATATGTTTATATGTTATACATCTTTGCTCCAAAGATTTTTTTTTACATTATCTGCAAGTTAAAAGTATGATAAAGAAACAAATTCCAACACTTCGGGGTACGCTCCAACCGCCTGTTTTGCTAAAGATATTACCAAACTTTCTCCGACAACAACAAAAAAACTCTCAAAAATATATAAGTTACTTTCGTATACTGATAAAATGTATTTACCCATCTTGAAATGGGAGACAGACTTGTCTATAGCTCCGGAATCTGACTTTTGGATTCAAGTTTGTGAAAACGTATTTAAAATGACAAAACACACAAATTATTCATAGAACATACATTACTCAATATATGATGACGAAAATGAGACTCTCAGACTCCGACATTTGTCTCCAAGTGTTTACAAAACACTACAGACACTTATTTTCATGCTTTATGGTTATGCACTCCGGTTATGTATTTCTGGACTAAAGTCTTAGAAAAACTTTCCGCTATCTTGGACTGTAGGATATCTCCACTGTAGGATATCTTTATCTCCAAACTTGTGTTTGCTAGGTGACCTAACAACTGATTTACCACGTAAACAATTCGGGTTAGGATTCAAACATTAAGCATGGAAGAATGTTATATTAATGAAACATTAAGCCTTAATATTTAATTTCAGTGCTGTTCAAACATGAAACAGACTGCAATCTGTTTGTTAAATGCAGTGGCTCAGTTATAAGCCTGAATTTTCAGAAAAATAAATACATTTTCATACAAATCTTACAGTGTACATGTACAAGTTTACTGATTAGTATTTTCTAAGTTTGAGTTAAAAAAAATATCGCAATAATCAATGTATAGATTTGTATCGGGATTAATCAGTATCGAATCGAATCGTGACCTATGAATTGTGATGAGAATTGAGTTTTCTTCGAGACTGATCTTCTACTCATCACCATTATATATGTTTTTAGAGAGATGACAAAGGTTCTCAACCCTATGGTACAAAGCTCCAAACAGTGACAGTTTAACTAACCACTTTGCCTGCTTGGTATACGGTTGAAAAGGGAAATCTCATATCTGAACAGAAGCATGTGTCAAAGGCAGCCATCACTGCTGATGAATGGACAAGTTTTAGTCAAGATTATTACCTCACAGTAACGCTGCATTATGTCAAGAATGGCCAGGCTCAAGAAAAAGTCCTCAAAGCCAAAGCACTGTACCAAGCCCAGACAGAAACAGTTGTGACAGAGGAGATTTATTAAATCTTATGCTACATTCACACCAACAGCGGGGCAGGTGTTTAAGGCGACGCAATCACATTGCAGTCAATGTACTTCGCGCGGAACGGTGCGAAGGGTGTTTGTTGGGCAGTGCGCAGGACACGTTTGGAGCGGTGGGAGGCGGTGTGATGAGGTGAAAATCCACACTTTTCGACCAAGTGAATGACTTTATTCATGCTTCGCCTTGTGGTAGCCAATCTGCTTCGAGTACAGGCTACGTCACACAGCGTCCTGTCTGTGGTCACCCAGAGCACAACAACACGGCCAGCCAGGACGGAATGGTGAACAAGGAAGTAGCCTACTGAGTGCTGGTAAGTGTATTTACATGCTGTTGAACTGTACCTAGGTAGCAATAGTGTAGTGTTTAGCATGCATTAGTTAAAGCTATTTAGCTAGGGGTGGCTACTACCATAAGGTCAAAAAGGAGAACATATTTTTAAAAAATTAATAAGTGTTCCCTCGCTCTAACACAGTTCACTTTTCATTTTGTCTCTGTTTCAGTGATTTTTTTTATGCAATTTTGCATGCTGGTTTTTTTTACAGTAATGTGCCTATCTTATAAAATTTATGAAGGTTTGAACATTGAGAATATTTAAACAAGAGATAAATGTGAGAAAATGTAAATGCCTCGATGAGAAAAGTGTAAAAACTGTGTGGTGAGGGGTTTTAGAGCCCTAAATGTAAAACAAAGCTATAACTACTTCGCGGATTTCATTTATTGCGAGGGAACATTGTATATCATACTCGCGGTGTATTTTCATCAACAATAAAGTTTTGCATGGTTTATAAATCATGTTTGTGCACTAAATAGTAAAAAAAAAATATCAATAAAAAGTTTAACTTTTTTGACAATTTATTTCATTTACAGTACCATGTTTTTAACCCATTAAGGCCGGGAGCGCATGACCGCACTTGTACCGTTAAATCCGGAAGCACTCCAGCGCTTTTCTCCCTTTAAAGCCGCAAGAGTGGATAAGTCATTTGGTTTTGTTTTAACCAATTATTGGACTCTTAGCAGATTAACTCTTTGACTGCCAGACGTTTTCAGAAAAGGGATGCCGTCAGTGCCAGCCGATTTAAGCATTTTGACTGATCTTTCAAGGTCCACAGAAAATGTTCTGTTTGGACTATGGAAACACACGTACTACCAAATGAAAGATTGGACTTTCATCTTTCATCAGAAAAAAAACACCTAAATAGTGCTTTACTTCTATAAAACACTACCACCAAGAATGAAAAAGTGTTTTTTGATAGCAAAATACGTTTATTTACATTCAACAGTGTAACAATTTGACAACAATTTGGCAAACTATTTACAAATGTGTGCAACTGTGGTGCTATTTACAAATATGTGGATGTTTCAACGACAGTTTTTCTTTTTGTAACACTCTTCTGCGTGCAAGGAGACGCAACAGCATTTGCACAACAGATTGCCTCTTCGCGTGCTCCACTTTCTTGCAGGCCGTTTTTTCCGGGGAATAGCAAGTATATACTGCAGTGTGTCATCAAGTCTAATATCAGGATCATGCTACGGTTACGTTACGTCTCGCTTCCTCGTGTCCTTCAGTTGCTATACCGGGTGGTAGGAGATGTTCTGATCCATTTTATCCACTCCATTCATGGTGGCATCGTAGTCCAGAAACAGTGTCTTCTCCGTGATCAGACTGTACCCGCTCCTCCGATGAATATGCATTGGACTCGGGGTACTCTTCATTGTCCGATCGAATGTCCGCTTGTGCAGCTCCGGCGTTAGCAGCGGTAGCCGCGCTTAGCCGGTGAGGCTTACTACGTAATCATAGCAGTTGCGTCAAAGCTTCCAACTTTGGCGTCAAGCTCGGAGTCATCATCATCATCATCATCAATCTGCATTGGTCGATGCCAACTCTCCATCGCCCGATCGAATGTCCGATTGTGTAGAAGTACCCGGCCGGCTATTGTGCGCGTTTTCCGGCCTTAGCAGCGCTAGCCGCGCTAGCCGCGCTTAGCCGGTGAGGCTTACTACGTGATAGTAACAGTCGCGCCAAGGCTTCCAACTTTGGCGTAGAGCTCGGAGTCATCATCATCATCATCATCAATCTGCATTGGTCGATGCCAACTCTCCATCGCCCGATCGAATGTCCGATTGTGTAGAAGTACCCGGCCGGCTATTGTGCGCGTTTTCCGGCCTTAGCAGCGCTAGCCGCGCTTAGCCGGTGAGGCTTACTACGTGTTCATAAACACGTCAAGGCTTCCAACTTTGGCGTCAAGCTCGGAGTCATCATCATCGTCGACATCAATGCGCTTTTTAGTATTGATTGATGCTTTCCGTCTTTGAAAAAAATGCTCAAGCGTGAGTTGCTTGCAACCGGTTGCTTGGTCAAGCCACAATGGCTTGAACCAGCCATTGTCTCCTCAACACTCTAGCTCCGCCTCACGTCTTCTACTGACGCCCACGGTGGGCGGCCCATCCAACCTTGTGCAAAGAGATTCATCGCTGCCCTCTAGGGGCCAAAACGAGTCTTTTGCTAATCAGATCTGCCTGATACTTTCAGCACAGCTGCCCAAGGCTTTCCTGCACCCGTTTTTGAAAAAAAAAACAAAAAAACATAGGGGACGTCTTTTAACGTCCTCGGCGCCCTTCCCTAGGTTTATGCTAAACGTTTTATAACGTTTATGGCAGTCAAAGAGTTAAATTCATCAGAATATGCACGAGAGGGTGACTTGGGCCTCGTAGCATGTCCTGGAATTGTATTCAAGCATTTATAGTTGATGCAGATTCGCGGGAGTTGTTTGTTTGCATTTATTGAACCAATGATATACGAGATTTTTAACTGAAGCCACTCTTGACCAATACAGCCCAGTTGTGACATACAGGGGTGGGGCAGGTGTTGGGTCACATAAAATCAACCACGGCTCATTTTCTTTAAAAGGCGGACAAACCAGCGTTCGGCTCAGGGTTGCGCAGTACACCAGACACGTCACTGAAAAGTAGGACTGTCCGGCCCAGATCAGGATGTCTGGCCACCCTATATTTAGCGCTACCACTGGCCACCGGATTAAGTGGAAGTAAACACGTAGCCTACCAATAAAAAAAAAAAAGGCGCTGCTGGAGAAAATAGTGTATAGTGCCAGGAAAGAAGTAGAAGTACTTGGCGATGCTCTCTTTTGTTGACTCACTAAAGTGCTTTAGAGTAGTTCACCAAGTGACACGCCTCCTCCTCTCCGGTGTGCGTGAATGCACGAATGACCGGCATGTGTTTAAAAAAACTCTACACGGTGAAGCGCTAGCAAAGGAAGCGGTTCCAGAACGCCTCCTCCTCTGTTGGTGTGAATGTAGCTTTAGGAATATGGTGTCAAAGGCGCATCCAGTACCAACAAGCAGCATTACTGGCACTTTCAGTGATATCATAGAATGTGTTTTGCTTGTTTTTTCCTTGCTGACAAGCTGTTCTCTCTCTTGCCCCCTCCCCTCCCCTTCCTTCCTCCCTCTCTCCTTGTGCGCATACTGGCCCCTTGCACCCTTGTACAATGTGCAGGCAGAGACTAATTGACAATTAGTCCATTAATTGACAATAATGTGTGGGCTATTTGACGTAAATGACGGGAACACTGTTTTCACTTCAGTTTTATTTGCTGTTTTATTTGCGACTGTCCCAGCGCAGTTTTGTTTTTTCATTTATTTATTTTGTTTGTCATTGTTTATTAATGAGGAGCAAATTACAATTGTTGACACTAAACTTCTATGCAAAGCTTATTTTGAGCCTTGCAACTTCCATATGTCACACACCTACGCTGTTTCCGGTTAGGTTACTGTTGCGACATGTAGGCTGTCCAAATACTCGCATTTCCACCCTTGTGCCGCTCAATTGCGCATTCCTGTTAATGGGTGTGAGTGTGTTGGGTGTCTCAGTTACTTGCACCCATCGACAGAATTGCACAATTGAGGGGCACAAAGGTGGAAGTTTAAGTATTGGGACGCGGCCTATATGTCACAAACAGTAACTGGAAACAGCGTAGGTGTGTGACATGCAGAAGTCAAAAGTCCCGCCTCCTCCGTGACATATACTCCATAGTTGAGATCATTTACTTAAATGTGTTCTTTAGAAAGACTGATAGAAAAAAAAGCGGGATTTTACAAATAATTCTGAAATGTAAACATGACAATGATGCAGATGTTATTTTAAATCACTTTGTTCAATCACAAAATACTTATGTTAGTGTTCAGTTGATTATTCTACTGTGAAGAAAACATGCAAGGGTGAAAACCACATTCTTCTTGAGAAATGCCAAAGGTCAAATGTCAAATCAACCCCAGAAAAGTCTTGATTTATGCGCCATCAAATGACAAAAACATTCAACATGTACATACAAATGGGATATATCCCGGCCTTGCAGCTATTTATAATTTTGTGGGTGGTGGTGGTGGTGGGGGGTCCTTTCAATGGAAGTAGACGTTCTCAAACAAGAATTTAAATGTTATGGTGCAATAGGGCCTATATGGCTATTGAAACAGTGATTATGACCTTCTTCAAAACCTCCTAATACCTTCAAACTATATGCAAAACTATTTTGTATTCAGGGTGTGACCTGGTCTTAGCCACGCTCTCTGCCTCGTTGTTTGATAAATGTCACCAAAGTAGCAAACAAACAGTGATGGGTCGATGCGCTTTGATAAATGGCCATCAATCTTTCAGCTGGTACCTTAATGGCATTGAGTTTCTTTCAAGGAGAGCCATTGTTTAACAGTGTGTCTCTGTGCGCATGGGGTCATTGTGAATGAAGATGTACACTCAGACAACAGATGCAGTACTTTGTATGCCTGTCTCGCTTTGTTGGAGAACTACAAATGATTGTTGTACTTGTAATGTTCTATGTTGTGTATCATAAATTGTAACACCAAGCTGTGCTGAGGCAGTGGGAAGATTAATTTTGTTTAATTTTAAGCTGTGATCTGCTGTTTATTTAAACCATTGGTTTGAACATATGTAGACCACTATTAATCTCTGCATGAGATGCAACAAAACACTCACCAGTATTATCTAAGGTCTACCATTGTACCAAAAAAGGAAAATAAATAAGATTATTTCAAGCAAAACAAGAAGTGAAATCAGTGTTCAGTAAGCAGTAAAACATTTTTAGTGTTGACTAGAATAAAGACCTGTCCTCCTTTAAAGCCCACTTATATTGGTGAAAACTTAATAGTGTAAGTCAGTATATACCAACTAGGGATAAGTGAAAACATTTTTGTCAGTGCGAGTCTCATTTAGGTATGGGCCAATGACCGCTAATACTGGCTGTCTTTTTTTTTTGGGTGGGGACATCTAAGCAGCAGGGTACGACGGCATATTAGGGCCACATATAAATATATATTTTTAGAGGGTGGGGGCAATATTCTGAGAAAAAAAAAACTGGCAAATTTGACACTTTATAAAGTAGTAAATTTGCGACTTTATGAAGTGGCAAAGTTGCAACTTTATAAAGTGGCAGATTTGCGAGAAAAAAACAAACTCAGAAACTTATGAGAAATACACATAGCATACTACTCGGATATTTGTGTCAATACTAAATAATTGCTTTAGCACAGATTAACCATATCATGTTAAGCATTCGTACTGTCAGCGACAAAGACGCCTCGCTTTGCGAAGGTCCACACCCTGAGGATCAAGCATTTAAGTTAATTTGTTAAAATGTATATTTACTGGTACATTTATGTTTCCAGAATTATTATTTACACATTCATACATTTTGATATTTTTTTGTACATGTAGCTAAGTTGATGTGTCGAATCTGCTGCTCTCGGTCATTCACTTTCATTTACCTAAAGTATGCTTGCTTCGGATTGGTTAGTGTTAGTCAGCTCAGGAAGTGGATCAGGAAGTGTTGTCGCTCTAGCTGCCGTTTGTAATGTTTAAATTAAGAATTAAAAATTAATCTGTCTCCATCCTGCCTTTTCATTTTATAAACAGTGTCCCATCAACCACCAACAAATCCTCACATTAGAAGACTATAGCTACGCTATGTGTATTTGTCGTAAGTTTCTGAATTTTTTTCTCGCAAAGTCACCAATTTTCGACTTTATAAAGTGGCAAATTTGCAAGTTTTTTTTCTCGGAATATTACCCCCTTCTGAAAAACAAAACAATTAATACGTGGCCCTAATACGCTGTTGTAGCAGGGATTTTAAAGTTACTAAACAAGCAATTTAAAAAATGAATGAATACATGAAATAGATGTTCTATGGAGGAAAATGCTGTTTTTATTTGCACAAATATTTCAAGTCATTTTAGAGCTCTAATATGAATGATATTAAGTGTTTTGTTCCTTATTTAAATGGAATTCAAAGAAGCATTTTTTTTGGGGGGGGGTCTATTATATGAGCTATACATACACTAACAAAGTCAGATTTATTCTTTATTCTTATTAGTAATTTTTCATTTATATATATATATATATGTTTTGATTGAGTTAAAAATAATGCCTAAGAACTAAATGTTCAAATTAAGTTAACAAAATAAAATGGTGTTCGTTTAATAATCATTTGTTATACTTTTGGAGTCATCAACATGCATTAGTGTGGGGGTTCTCATGGTATGACAAAAGGGTTTTGGGGTACACAAACAAAAAAAGTTGGGAAAACACTAGTGTAGGTTACCAAATAAAATTCAGTATTGGAGCTGATAACTTGAAAAGTTGTTTATCCATCACAGTATGTTTAGGAAATAAGGTAAGGCAAGAGCCGCAAGAATGCAGGGTCTAAATTAGCTTTATTATAAGGGGCTTAATAATGGCAGTCTTTAGAGTAGAGGCAGCATGTGTGTACTAATATATTGTTTTACTAAATGCAGAAAATTGTGAATTCACATTTTGACTTTTTTTTTTTTTAAAGCATTCAAACCATTTGTATATAACACCACCGTAGTAGGCCTATTTGGTGAGAGGCTCTTTTTTTTTTCCTTCACCCAATCAAATAAATAACAAGTTCCGCCCTGATTGTTACTGGCAATAACAAAAAACAATAATGTATATACTGTATTTAAACACTAATCAACTCTCACTTGTGCACAGTTTTTGATAATCATATAACCCTGTCAAATTTTGTAACAATTAAATTGCCATGTTACCATTTCTATTTTAAGTCTTTTTTAAGTGTTATTGTATCTCCTAGCTCTCATCTTTTCCACTTACCTTCTCTACCTTTGTACTTATCCTTCCTGTGATTATTTCCACTCCCTCCACTACTCTTCAATTTTCCTGTACTCCTCACCTTATCCTCTCTTCTTGACTTTTGTTCTTCTTGTCCTTTATTTTGGAGTATCCTGTCTTCATTGAGTTTGTTCTACAATTATTTTCCCATCTCCATATCACATCTATTAAAGTTAATACTCCTCTTGTCCTTTGCAGCACAGAGCTCGTGTCAATTTTTTTTTTGTGGATGTCCCCCACAACAGTCTTTTTATTTTATCACATCAAGTTTTATTTTCACTGCTTTGTTTGATTTCTTGTTTTCAGCTCTTGTTAATACCTTTCATATCAACTGTATGTATTTTTAATTCTCAATTATTAGTGAAAAGCTAAAGATTGACCTCAGTAGTTACTGTATCAGAAAGCACAGAAAGCCTTACAAAAGCAGGACTCACACATGCTCAAAACTAAAGACTATGTATTATGCATTTTTTTCCCCACAATCAAAAACTGTTCTCAGGTGCATTTCTGTGGCATGCTTTCGTCCAAATACCTCAGACATCAAGAATTACAAACGTATTCGTACAGCATATTTCCTGTCATGGTGAAAACGTCTCGTTCAGGGGTGGATCTGTCTCTTGCAGTGAGCCAGCATTCATGGCCATTGGTCTTCTCTTCTGCCTCCATTTGGCGGTGAGTGTTTACAATGGCTAGCTTTTACAGCCTATTCTGTGAAAAACAAAGAAATGCACCCAAGACAATGACATTTTTTTTAGTGGTGCATGAACACATACTTCCCCCAAAAGGTAATGCTGATCTAACGTTTATTTAAAGCTGCTCATTGTAGCATTTTGCCCCAAAATATCTTTATAATAAGCTTTTTTATTTGACCATTTATGACTCAAACATCTTGAAATTAGCAGATTAACACCTTAGCTGTTCATAATGGGTACTCCTGCAAGCCTGGAAACTGGATTTGGCTTTGAATTTCCCGCCCTCTGTCTGTAGATGTGACGTCATACGCACATTTTGTACATAAATAAGGAAGTGTGCAGTTTCCTTTTTCAGCCACAGCCGATGAAATGCATCGGAATATGCACGATAGTGTGACGTGGGCCTCATAGCATGTCCTGGAATTTTCTTCGAGCGTTTATGGTTGACGCAGATTCGCGGGAGTTATTGAATAAATTATGCGATTGACGATGGCGCGGGAGGAATTTGAATCAGTGTAACGAGTCGACGGTGACATACTGTTAAAAAATATGTTTGTAAAGAATGAGGATATTGAAAATTTTGACGGCTTTGTAACGGAATGGACGACAAATAATTACCACTGGATTCCCCTAGGTTATCACAACTGCGCTCCAGTGTTGAAGGTAAATATATTTGGAGCAGATGCGACATTTGTTTGTTGATTTAAAAATATATATATTTTGAAGGTGTATGCTCTAAAATGTTTTGGGAATTATGTTTCTATCTGCTTCAGGAGCTGAGATATCAATTCTTTTTTTAAATTGTTGAATTTCCAGGAAAACGAAAGGTTTTCATGGGTGACTCAAAAGTCACCCATAGGTTTTAGAGGCATGTTTTTCCAGGCGCTTGAGGCCTTAATGGGTTAAAGCAAGTTAAAGATTAAGGCAAGATGGCGGGCACTGCTCCCCTGTTTCAGCTTAATTTTGGGTCATTCTCTTGCTATATTAAATGAATCTGTGCTTGTTTAGGAACAACAATCTTTATTAAATTTGCAATACGTCAGAGATTTGGGTGCCTTTGAGCATGGTGGGGTGAGGACGGTTGTCTTTGCTCTAAACAAACATCCCGGCTAACGAAAGCCGAAACACTCTTTGTCCTTCATTTGTTCCCAAATGCATGGATTTACTTCATGACGCTTCCTGGATCCTGTCAATGCCTGCCTAGTACCAGATGTCAACTTCCCTAGGGAGCGAATGCTTTGCTACCCTCCGTGCTTTCTTCGACATAGCGTGGATCTCCAGCTTTTGACCCGGATGTGAGCCTTGTTGATAAAATCACAGGCATATAACTTTTTAAGACTTTTTGGCTATGTTCACACTGCAGGCAAATTGAACCCAGATCGGATTTTTTTTTCCCAAATGCAACCTGTATCTGACTTTTTTATGTCAGTCTGAACGGCTCAAATCAGATTTTTTTCATATCCGACCTGGGTCACTTTCATATGTGGTCCTCGATCGGATACATATCCGAGTTTTTGCAATGCTACCTCAGTCTTAACAGCCAAGTCACATATATCCAACTTCTACGTCATCAAAAGTCCAAAATGCGCTCCGCAAGGGCGAGGGGAATTACTTGGG
Organism: Leptonotus elevatus; assembly: GCF_054856555.1. NCBI lineage: Eukaryota > Metazoa > Chordata > Actinopteri > Syngnathiformes > Syngnathidae > Leptonotus > Leptonotus elevatus. The sequence goes on from NC_141247.1 coordinate 3,868,558, forward strand.
AGACGTACGTGAATCGGCAAAGTTGTTTGAAGGAACAGTTGTTTAATCCCACTTGAAACATGAAGCATAAAGTTGACATTTGTGGTGATATTAGTAATGTAGCCACGCAGACGGCTCATTTATTACATGCAACAATGACGTGATGTCATTGTTAGGAGAGGTTGTACCGAGCAGTGAACGGGAGTCGGAGTGTTACACAACGGAGCCAAGAGCTGGCGCTTTATTGACATCAGCTTTCCTTGTCCTCAACTCTTCACTTTTAACATGCGAGAGGGAAGTGATCAGGCAATTCAACTCCTGTTCAGTACGTCAAACAAAACATTCCCACAACGTTTCGTGGGTGTACAACCCACTACAAGGTGGGTTGTTTTGATGAGCTCAAAAAGGCTTGCTTTATTTTCACAAAATATTACTTCTACCTCATGTAGACAAACTTATAAAAGTCCGTGGCCCTGACACACTGGACCTTATGTATTTACTTCCGCAAACACAACATTGTGAGTGACGTTGTATCTTCTGCACATGCGGGTCACTTTGCGGACGCATTACATTCACACAGCCAACAGGCTGAGGTCACAATATATAATGTGAATGCTTACTCGAAAAAAAATCTGACTTCACAAAAAAATTATCATAATTGAGCATTAAGACCTGCAGTGTGAATGTTGCTTTTGACTCCAACAAGCATGCCGTGTTGCCCTTGATGTAACAGCAGATAAAATCAGACAAACATGAAGCACATTTTGGCTGTGAAATGGGGCCGTTAAGACAGATAAGCTCTAGATTCGAGAGAACCGGCTGTTTATTAAAAAAAACATCTGTAAGTCTAAGTGGGCATTAGGATGATGTAAAGTGAATCTGAGGGTGACAGAACAAGAAAGTAAAGTTGTATTCATGTCATGAGTAGGCATGCTCAAAGCTCCTAAAATCATACGAGCATTTCTTCTCCTCAAGAGTATGTTCCAAATTAGCATCACTATGAAACCTAATTAAACATGTCCGTGACACTGGGGAGATAATGACTACAATATCAATGCATTGTATATACTTTTGTCAGTGAGAGTGGCATCAGAGATACAGTAATGATGGGTATTGAGGTGGATAAGTTACAGGTGTCAGGAGGGAGTTCCAGATGTGGGGAAAATGAGCAGTAGAAAACTCTATCCAAAGAACAGTGATGTGAAACAAAGAGGAAGAACTGAAAGTGTAAATACAGTGGTTGACTGGATGGCAGGAAGAAGGTGTTATGGAGATGGTGGGTGCCCAAAAAATTTAAATATTTCAATTGCGCATGTGCATTTCAATTGTGCTGGGGACAGGACTCTGACTGGGGCACTCCAGAAGGTGTGTTTTCTTCTGTTTAATGCATTATGTTGTTCATGTACTTCTGTCCTTTGGGTCATTCTCTTGTTGCATCACCCATCCTCCGTTGAGCTTCAATTGGCCGACAGATGGTCTTAAGTTTTCCAGCGATGCATCCAGGCCCTAGTAGTTAAGTAGTCACAAACCATTTTTTCCTAACGGAGAACAATGAATGTTTGCATGGTGTGCCCCCCCAAAAAAATTAAATACAGAAAAGGTTTGTTTTTTAAAATTTATTTTGGGTGCTGTCTGTTGTGACTTTGATGAAGATCAGATCACATTTTATGATCAATTTATGCAGAAATCAAAGTAATTCCAACGTCCATGTACTTTTTCTTCTAACTATTGGAGTTTTGGGAAAATAACAGCTGACACGTGAGATGTGTGAAATTTAGTGACTGAATGTTGTCCTTTAGCTCGAGGCAGCAAACAACCAAACCTATAAACCTAAATTGTGTGTATCCTGTGGCAAAGTGTGGCATGCTGCTATCCAATTGTCTTTGCACACATGCTGTATGACTGGTTATGTCTGCCGGGGACAATGTTCCAAGTAAATGTTTTAATGTGCTGTGACAAAGTGTTAGTAGCCCATGAAATACTCATCTGACTTTGCTGCTCCAGGCTTGCACACATGTGATTGAGTGAGACGTGGTTTGTTTATCCCCATGAAACAACTTCATATTACAGCCACCAGGGGACAAAAACCATTAGCGTTTGGTTCAATGACTATGATGTTCAGAGATAATGAACTTGAATCTAGTTGTTCTCATCTGAGTAGATGCTATGGTTTGCAATTAATGGTTTCTTTCTACCTTCATGAACTGTATATAGTTTCAGGGTATTGGATCGATCGCAACTGGACTGTTCTGTCTGTTTTAGATGTTTTGCCCCTCATCTGAGTAGTCTTCACTCAAGCAGGTTTCATCAGTGCACGCACATATATGATATTATATTACATTACTAACAACCGTCATTTGGGTGGAATCGCCCTTCTTAATGTTCCATTCAGTTGTAACAATGGTTGTGCAGGCACCTGAAGTCCAAATGAGGTGATGTTTGTTCTGTTGGAGGCCAACTTATTGCATCTTTTTGGAAGTAATTAAATAACTGTTACGGTGTGGCCACGGAGCGGTGTGGTGTCTGTCGGCGTGTGAAGTGGAGGACCCAAAACGCAGGGAGGCAGGAGAACCACAGCAGGAGTGCGGGCGAGACTGGCGTGCTTTATTTTACAGAAAACACTAACCAGGGTACTGGTTAATGCTAACTAAACAACAAACTAAAATGATACCAAATCAAAATGACAGACAGACAGACAGACAGAATGACAGAATGACAGAATGACAGAATGACAGAATGACAGAATGACAGAATGACAGAATGACAGAATGACAGAATGACAGAATGACAGAATGACAGACCTCCGGGGTTGACCGTGACAAGCGGCAATGATCCCACGCCGACTGATCACCACCCGGGAACTAAATACACCCATACTAATTGGGTAACTAGCCACACCTGGGGCCAGGCACAAGTGGCTGAGGGCCCGGATTGGTCAACCCGCGGAAGGGCTTGAACCCACTCAGGACCAATCAGGACCCTCAACCAAAACCAGATCTTCCCAGACATGACAATAACAGCATTGTATGTAACTGGAGACAGTGGTGTAAGCTAGGCTTGACATGAACACCCGCCAGCCTGCCAAATGTGGGTGAATTTCATCAGTGGCGATTATCTCTTATATTCAACTAACCACTTTGTGGGTTGAATTTCACATTTATATTTAGTTTTAGTTTCATTAAGTTACATACTGTATATTTTAAAAGTCTTTAATTTTCTCAAAATTCAACGGTGCACCTATTAAAAAGGTGCGCCTTTTATGTGAGACATTTTCCTTCCAGCCAAGCAACGGGGTGCATTTCTGATTGGTGGGCTGGTTTCACGCTCATTCCTGGTTGGCTGCTTCATCAAGCTACGGAGGCAAGCTACTGTGATGGGACAAAGGGAGGGAGAAGGCACTTCAAGGCAGAAGAGATTTGAGGCTGTATGTAGTCGAATTAGCGATAAAACGAGAAAGTGAATAAAAAGAGAGATAAACTAAAACCTCCTGCAGTTCGTTTGGACCCCACCTTTTTTTTGGGCGACGTGCGGTAGCAGGGTGCTATCCGTGGAGACGACTTGAACACTGGCCGGGACCGAGCAGGAACGGATAACAAAATACTGCCGGTATTTTCACTGTGGAAAACAACATCGGTTTGGCTAAGGAACTCTGAAAAAAGCATCAGCTAAGAGACATGCTTGCAAGGCACAATTTAAACTGCAATCAGGCACGGACTGACAAGGCAGGAGCAGTGGGATTTTTCCCGTTTGGCCGCCAGGGAGCGCTGTTTATTTCAGGCCGCAAGTTTGTTTCAAGAGCAGCAATTAAAGTGCTTTTGGTAGAGACCTAGCCAGACCCAGAGTGACTAAATTGGAGTCGCCTGCATTTTACCCGCTCGGTCGGCCTGAAATATGAACCTTTTGGCCGCTATTTTGTGCAGAATGTATCATACGCATTTTTTAAGCAAGTGTCACGCTTTCTCTCTCTCTCGCTCCCGTGACGGCCGTTCGCTCTCTGCTCACTCTGTCTCCCCTCCCCACCCTTGCTAGGCTGCTGGCCGACAGACAGCCAAACAAATTAATCAATACGCTCTCAAAAGTAAAGAAAGTCAGATAGGAGAAAAGAGTGGCACAGTCACTTTGTCTCACGCTCCCTCACGCTGATGTGCGCTCTCCCATCCCCCACCCTCGCCAGCTCTTGCTTGCCGACACTACAGCCAAACGAGACACTGTACAAAAGTAAAGTCAGATATCAGAAAAAACTTAGAAAAGGCAATATTAAAGAAAAAGAGTGGAGCTGACGCGCCAAATGCGCCCTCACCATCGCACAGCCCTAAAGTGCATGAACCTGGAGAAGGCATAGTAAGCAACACCAAGTGCAACACAAAAACATCCAAAATAATGTTTAAACAATGGTCAATAGCATGTTTGGCTGATAATTTTTCTAATAGTAATTTAATGTTGTGATGTTTGTATTTGTTGGGAACAGTAGGTTTAACATTGAGGGGAATAAACACTGTGATCTGTGGTGAGAGCATGGAACAGGTGGAGGAGAAGCTAGAGGCATGGAGGTTTGCCCTGGAAAGGAGGGGAATGAAGGTTAGCCGTAGAAAGATTATCTGGAGTATCTGTGTGTGAATGGGAGGGACCCAAGTGGAAGAGTGAGGTTACAGTTGTTATTTTTCAGTCATTTGACTGTATAATTGTCACAGGCTCACGGTTCAGTGGAGCCGCCATTCAAGTTGGCATTGTCACATTTTTGCTGTATGCGATACATTCAGTGACACTTGTTAAATGAGTGTAAATGTTTTCCTTGTTTCTTTTACTGTACATATAGGCGGTGGGCCGAGGCGACATATCTGCTTTAGTTTTTTAGATCAATGATCCCTGGTGAGGAAAGACCTGGATCGTTTATGTTTTGAAGTTGTTGTTTTTTTCTGAATCAGATTTTGTTTGTTGTCACTCGTAATTATTGCACATTTTCCCCAAATCAAGTTGTAAATGTCATTAAACGTGCAGGCAATGCTGCAGACTACTTTGTCAGTTGAACCAATAGCATGCAACGCTACAAATCACGTGATGTTATTCAGCCAATCTCAGACGTCGATATGCAACAGCTGTTGGCACAACAACAGCTGAGCTGTGCGTGGTCACGCTACACGACGAAACATTACACAAAATATGTGCGAAAGGAGCAGCTTCTATGTTTGCAGGTGAGTATATATTTTTTGGGGAAAACACTAGCAATGCTATTTATATGTTGGATAAAGTTTGGCGATGTAAATGACGAGTAAACGCGTCAACTGTTAGCATGTATGTTAACATATGTGTTGTTTTCAAGTCTTGCTAAAGCACTTGAGAAGCTGGAGACCTGAAGCTATAATTCTTTGTTGCTGAATATTCATCTCAAATTACTATTACGTTATTCATCACACATGGTGTGGGAAGTGTTGGGAAATCGTTCTTTGTTTCCCCGTGTTCATAATGTTGATTATCAAACTCAGACAATGAGATCGGTGAAATCAGGATTTATTTTCACATAAGCTTATGGACACAAGAGTCGGCCAAACGCCGCCATTGTTCTCCCTCATGTGTGTCGCTCCTCCTCTTGTTCCAAGCACTAGTATCCTTTCGTGACTCTTCAAACCCCTCCTCTGTCTTCTTCGGCCAATCCTCTCCTTCTCAGACAGTCACATGATACATCAATACACGTCACCAAACTTCCCCCTCCTCTCACAAGATGAAGATTTACGTTGTTTTCAGAGCCAGAAGAGGTGTCACTAAACCCCCTCCTGCTCAACCGGTTTATAGAGACAAAGGAATCTATTTAACACATTCGCTTCAACCCCTCACATCACCTTGAATTCTCACACAGAGACATACTGAGTAAATTAAAGCAGTTATGTCCACTTCTAAATAGTAATATTATAAATCAAACAGTTATAATTAAATTAATTCACTTCAGAAGGAAAACAAAAAAACGAGTTGGTGGAAGTTATGTGGGTTTAAGTGGCAGATGACCATGCAGCTTCAGACAATGAAGGGCACTTGATAAGCCACGCACTCAAGGTGACAAGTTGACGTTACGGTTTAGTTTATTACTATTACTATTACTCAGCAAAATCGGAAAAAAACTACCATGGAACTTTGTTGGACATAAATAATTGTCCAATGTAATTACTCACTCTAGGGTTTGTATTTTATCCATCTTAGTAGCATATCAATGAACAACAACAACTTGAGTTAGTCATCTTCAAATGACCTATTGCCACAGATGGTGCATTGGCACAAGTTTGTACATGGCAGCTGATTCAGTTTCTCAGATCTCAGAGTTTAAAGATCTCCCTTTAACATAGTTTGTTTTCTTACAAGAGCAATGCACCAGCTCCAGTATTGGCTCTGGAGGAAGTGATCATCCTGTCCATTCCACATCGCAGCAGACCTGTCCCGGACTATGAACACTGGGGCAATGGTGAAGAAGGCCCAGCAGCGGCTCCACTTCCTGAGGGTTCTCAAGAGGGAGAACCTCAACACCCCTTCTACCGCTCCTGCGTAGAGTCTGCTGACCTACGCCATCACAGTGTGGTACCCCAGCTGTACTGAGGCGGAGAGGAAGAGGTTGCAGAGAATATAAAAGGACAGCAGAGAAGATCATCGGCTGCTCTCCTCTCTGCCCTTTTTTCTGGACATCTGCCACTCCCGCTGCCTCAGTAGAGCTCAGAACATTATTAAGGACTCTTTTCACCCAGGTCACCATCTCTTTGACGTGTTACCCTCGGGCAGGTGTTACAGGTCACTAAAATCAAGAACAAACCGATTCAAAAACAGTTTTTATCAAAGAGCTGTTCAACTCATACTCATCCTAATCATTAAAATTACAAATTTTTATTATGGACTTTAAACTACTGGGTATTTTATTATCATATCATTATAAATTTGTTTTAATCTACCCTTTTAATCTGTATATACTATTATTTATTCCAAACTGTGTGTTGATATTTGTTTTAATTTTGCATGAGGGAGCAACACGATCTCGTATCTTAATGTTACAATGACAATAAAGGCTATTCTGTTTTATTCGATTATACGATACGATATTCTTTTATTTTCCCCGTGGGGAACTTTTTCCTGGACTCCGTCCAGCTGCAGTTACAGTAAAGAAAAAACAACAGAATAAAAAGAGATACAATTAAAGTTAAATAAGAAGTGCAGCAATAAGTAGAAGACTTCCCAGAAGTCTTCACAGAAGTATATATTATATATATATATATATATATATATTATACAAGCATATATTCCACACACACAACATTGCACCATATATCTTATTGTACTGAGTTAATGTTGGTTGTTAAGCAGTTTGATGGATGTCGGCAGGAATGAGTTCTTGTAGCGGTTCAGCCTGGTTCTGGGGGCCCTGAATCTCCTGCCGGAAGGCAGTAGCTGGAACTCATGATGCAGAATGTGAGTCGGGTCAGTAACAATTTTCTGTGCCAGTCCGGTGACGGACCGCTCATAAAGCATCTGTAGGGAAGGATGATTCCTGACCCCCATGATCTTCATGGCAGTCCGCACCAGACCGGCAATCTGCGACATTGACTGCACAGTCAGGTTGCCGTACCAGGCCGCAATGCCGTATCTGATGATACTTTCCAATGCAGCCCGGTAGAACAACAGCATGATCCTCTGCTCCACTCCATAGACCCTAAGTCTGCGTAGGAAATAGAGACGCTGTTGGAGTTTGGAGCAGAGACTTCCAACATGTACCCTCCAGCTGAGTGTGTTGTCAATGTGGACCCCCAGATACCTGTATGAAACCACCTGGCTGATGTGATTGCTTTTAATGACGACTGGCCTGTGGTCACCAACAGTTTTTGGATCAAATATCACCTCCTCTGTCTTCCCCACATTGAGCACAAGATGATTCTGGTCACACCACTGGACAAATTTCTCTATTTCTGAGAAATAGTCCAGTGGGCTACCGCCGGCCTGCAGCAAGCTGATGATAGCTGTGTCATCAGAGAACTTAATGATAAGTTCTCTGGGTGTGATGTCACACAATCATTTGTGTACAACGTGAAGAGGACCGGGGAGCTGACGCAGCCCTGTGGGGCGCCTGTGCTTATCAATCTGGGTTCCGAGAGGGAGCTGTTGACCCTGACTTGCTGTGTGCGCTGTGTCAGGAAGGAGTGATACCACCTTGAGATGTACGGGTTCACATTCATCTCCTTTAGTTTACCCAAAAGCAGGTGCGGCCGCATTGTGTTGAACGCTGAGCTAAAGTCAACGAACAACACACGTGCATAAGCTTTAGGGCCGTCTAGGTGTTTGCTGACCAGATGTGTGATGCTGTTGATAGCATCGTCAGTGCCGCGACCCTGCTTGTAGGCATACTGAAGGGAGTCTAAGTGTGCATCCACCTCCCCCCTGAGCAGAGTCACCATCAGCCTCTCGAAACACTTCATGACAATGGAAGTTAGAACCACAGGCCTGAAGTCATTATTGACCACTGGACATTGTTTTTTAGGAACCGGGGTGATTACTGATTTTTTCCAGAGACTGGGAATGGAGTGTGAGTCCACATATCTCTGGAAGATGGGCTGCCATACCGCTGTGAGCTCCTCTGCACAGGATTTTAGCAGGAAGGCAGATATCCCATCCGGTCCTGAGGCCTTTTTTGTGCAGACAGACCTAAAAGAAGATTGGACATCATGGGGATGAATCACCAGCCTTGAGTCCTGCTCATTCACTGAAATGGACCTCAGGACCTCCCCACATTCAGAGGAGAAGTCCTGGGTTTCGAATCTTAAATAAAAGTCATTCAGCTCCCTTGCCTTCTGGAGGTCATTTAGGGTGCTGAGACCTTTTTGAGCAGGAGTCAAGTTGGTGATCCTCCTCATGGTGTCCCACATTTCCTTGGAGTTGTTAGCAGCAAAGTGTTGTTCTATAGTCTCTTTGTGCTTCCTTTTTGCTTCTTTAAGCATGTGGTTAAGTTCTTTTTGAACCAGTTTGAGCTGGGCTCTGTCCTGGTTCTTAAATGCCCTGTTTTTGCAGTTAATACAGTCTTTAACCTCCTTAGTAATGTACGGTTTGTTGTTGGGGTAAACAGTTATTTCCTTTGTTGGTATGATATTGTCCACACAGAATTGAATATAGTCAGTTACAGTCACAGCAGCAGTATCCACATCCAGCCCATGAAAGGTATTCCACTCCGTGCATAGGAAACATCCTTTAAGGGTCTCAATGCTGTCTTGAGACCAGATTTTAACAGTCTTCCTCTGTGGTTTGCTGCGTTTGAGAGCTGTTTTGTAGGTTGGGATGAGGTGAATTGTGTTGTGGTCTGAGTTGGAGAGCGAGGGGGGGGGGGCGGGCTCTACTCATCTACTCGATTCTAACTATCCATCTTCTCAGGAGCATGAACAGCCTTACATTCAAGGCTGTGGACAATCTGAAATAAGTGCTTTTTTTTCTTTCTTCTCTGAGGTCATTTTATGTTTGGATGTTGGCAAAGTGCATGTAGCAGTCTCTGATAACTGCTGTTGGCTCGAAATGCAGCAGATGCAACACTTTGGAGATCAAATGTGGGAGGTCTGTCATAAGTTCACAATGACATTTAGACATTAATGTTAGAGAATCCTTAAATTTTAGGAAGGCATGACTTTTCAAAATAAGTGACAATAAGGACTATTCCCAGTCAAGTTTAAAGACGAACTTCAATGACGTTGACCTTTCTGAAAGTTACTGATGTACAAAAGTGTTATTTTAGCAATAAATGTGTCGATGTGTGTAGTAATATTTAGACATAAGGTATAAACTATGACCGCTTAAAGATTACAGGTTGTCAAGGCGCTATCTAAACCCGGAAAAACAAACCAAGAGGGCACATTATGAAGCGTGCCATTGGACAATAACCACAACTACGTCATGTATGACGGACCCCGAGCATAGCTGCCCGCTCAGTTCGCCGGAGCCGGTAACCCACAAAAAGTTACTGATCAATACAAAATGTGCAAAAGATAAGAGTGCCAACAATTTTTGTTTCATTTGTTGATAAATGAAGCTGATGTTAACAAAAAAATTAAGTCCTCTCTCGTTTGGGATTGTTTAAATGCACAAAATCAGCCCTCGGCCCACCCCCTAATAATTGTGAAAATGGGTTACTGGGAAGATTTATTATTTGAAACAGAATGCATTTAGTTAAATCATTGTCCCATCACAGTTTCATAATGGACTTTATTTTATCTTATAAAGTTAGATAAGATCCAATGTTTTGGTAATACAATCAGTCAGAGCTACGAGGAATGCAAAATGATCATTGTCTGAGTCTGAGGCTCATGTCATACTGTGTTGCAGACTGCGCAGAGTAGCATAAAAAGAGCTGTAATCCACCTGTGTGTCTGTTATATATCGAAGCAAATTCGACACATTGAGTTTGCTGCTTGTCACACATGCTTGAAGAAAAGGTGAGCTTTTACTAGCTACTTGTGGATGTGCAGGTATTGTTTTAAACATGATAATTAATTAACATTATGTTTGTTCAGAAAGTTATTCAAAAAACCAAAACAACAAAAAGCTAGCATGTGGTGTGTTTACAGACTGCAATAAACAAACCTCCACAGTACCTTTAAAATTTGTGAGAATGCCAGGTTAGTCAAAGCACGATTCAATTTGTGTTTTGTCCAGATTGAATGAGAAATAGACAAAAGTTGGACATACCTATAGAAACTCAAAAAGGGCTAAGGACTTCATGTATTATATTGCTGAGGCAGAAAGCTTACGCCACCACAAAGTTCCTGTCAGTAATGAGTGATGGTTCGACAGACCATGCAGTGACGGAAAGGAGATAGTATATGTCAGGTGGTCAACAGCACGGAAGGTGTGTTTTGTAAGTATCCAAACAGTGACAGAAACTATTAGTATGTGAGACAGATCATGCTGCTTTCATGACGGGGTCAAAAGACGGGTAGTCATGCTGCATTCGAGGATGGTCGGAAGTCGGATATATCCATGTTGGTTTTTCCCAGTTTCAACCTGAGAGCGTTCGAGGCTAAAGTAAACAACGAAACTGTCGGATAGTGATAAATTATTTTATTTTTTTTTGGTCCTCAAAACTCATTTTGACCTCCAGCAAACTTGCCTTCTCGCAATTTTGCTTTATTTATTGTTTAAAAAAAAATCTTATTTCATATGTATTTAATACAGTTCAGTAGTTCACCGTATAATTTATTGCAGGGAGATAGCGGCATACTGTCACGTACGTTGTGTTACGTGGAGTTATGTTACGTGGAGTTATGTTACGTGGAGTTATGTTAAACATTTATGAATGAAGAAAGCTATCTAGTTTTATACTCAAGTGTTTTACCATTCACGGTCTGTGTTTCCAATTGTAGAGTGACGTCACATTATAGTCCGTCGTGAAGTCGGGGTATTTTTTTTTTCTCCGACTTTGCAAGTGAAATTTCTGAGTTTAAGGGGGCGTTCCCGTACACACTTTATGGTTTGAACTCGAAAAAGTCCGACTTCCGACCATCCTCGAATGCAGCATCAGTCTAGTTTGACAGATTTTTTAAAATTAATAACATAAGAAATTAGATACTACATACTAACATGGATTCCTTTGCTTAAGTCAAAAAATTAAAGTCAAGTGTGAAACACAGGACAGGAAACAACCAAGTAAAAGTATAATAATCATGGCAATCTTTGTTAGTTTCTTTTTATCTGCTTCTTGATATGCTTAAATTCGATGAGTTGTCTTGTGTGATATCGGAGGCAGGTGGGTGGATGGCAGCACGACGGGAACTAACACGAGCCGGGACTAGTGCTGCGCCAAGCAGGGTCCACCGGCAGCTGTTCCCAGCCCGATGCACCCCATCAGGGCAATTGGTCTGTGCAAGGGGGGACACAAGCTGGCGTAAACATTTGTTCCCTAATAATAATAATAATGCATCAGATTTAAATAGCGCTTTTCTAGACACTCAAAGACGCTTTACAATGGAATGGATACCTTATTCATGCACTCACACATTCATTGTGGTGGCAGTAAGCTACTTAAGAAGCCACAGCTGCCCTGGGGCAGGCTGATGGAAGCGTGGCTGCAAGTGTGCGCCTACGGCCCCTCCGACCACCACCAAACATTCGCACCTTCCATACACCAGTGTGAGTAGCACTGGAGGCAATGTGTGTGAAGTGCCTTGCCCAAGCACACAACTACACATGACTTGGGGAGAGCGGGGATCGAACAGCCGACCTTCTGATTACTGAACGACCATCTCTACACCCTGAGCCATGGCCACCACATTTATGTATGTTTAAACACAAACACACATTTATTTTTTGAATCGAGCTTTTTAACAAATGGCCCTTATGTAATCCAGTTAACAGCCAGCTCAGCCGGCGTTTTGTCCACATTACTTTTCAGATGCGGCATTTCTGTCATGTGGAGCAGTCAGCCAATCGTGTATTTCTTGTGATAGGGCCAATCGGGTGCCTGTATACTGTAACAAGGAAATGAAGACAGCACTAGCAGCCGTGCTAAGTGACGTGCCTGCATGTAGCCGACACATAACATAATTTTAAGCAAAACAGCTCATTATTATATACAATATTTTATATTGTATCCGCCGTCTGTCACGGGGCAATAATGTCATCACGTGACGTCGGTGCAAAAGGTCTATAGACCTGAGTAATGTGAGGATATAGGGAAGTATTTTTAAGTAACATTGGTTGGCTTGGATCTTGTAGAAATGAAAATGGCTGTGTGGACGTTTCACTTAACTGCATAGACTGAGATGAAGGCTAAGGGGTACAGAGGTGACTGAGGTGGTGTTTGCCTAGTACTGGAAAGATGTGGAGGCTGCATTGGTGGCTGGGTGTAGAAAGGTGGGTCAACATGGCTAAATTGTTTTGATCATGCTCATGCCGAGCTGCTTGCATTCTGTCGTGTTTAAAGGCAGAGGTGATTTTTCAATGTTGTCTTCATTTTTGTTTTCCTTTTCCTGCTCTTCGAAGGTGTGGCTGTACAAAAGCACAGAAAACAAATTTAATTAGGTAGAATTATAATGCAAATATAATGGTTTTGCTAAAACAACATGTGAAAACATTTTAGAAGCTTATATGCTGGTGACGTCAACTAGAGTTTGCATATTAATGTGAAACATAATCATGATGATAAACGGAGTTTTGGTAAGCAGATATAGCATTATACTTACAATTTAAATAATCTATAGCCATTTTCAAATATAATATTTAACAAGGAGCAGTGATTCCTTACTTCCAGAGGTGGTGGAGGATGCATTGCTGTTCACAGAAGTATCTTCAGTGACGTCAGAAAAGCCCAGAAAAGCAGAGCACAAATGTTAAGCGCGAGTGAGTGACATCAGTACACTGTTGTTTTTATGGTGCTGCCTTCAAGTGCACCATTGAAAATTCATAGCTCTTCATTCCCGGCGCACACAGCTTACAAAGACGCACTTCGTAACCGAAACATGACACCGTTTGATTTCACGTGATGGTGGTTGGTTTAACCCAAGGATATTCGACGCCCATAGGCCTCGAAGCGCATACAGCGCATCTGCCCAGACAGTTTCCGACTTGTGACGTCGGATTGGTGTATTGATGGACAAGACGAGCGGTAGAGGGCGGTATTGAGATTGACCTTTACTCTTTTGTATGACGGATACAGACAGGTTGATTTTACCTTTTGCCATCCAATTGAAGAGCACTTTTTTGTTACGCTTGCCACTATATGCCACTGGCATAAATATAATAATAATAATAATTTAAAAGATTATACAATAATAATAATACTAATTAGCTATTAATAATATACACTTTCCCTTTTAACTTCAAGACATAATTGATTTTTGTAAAACTGCATACCGAACCATATAATTTGTGAATCGTTCCACCTGTAATATATGGCAAACTAGCTGCCCTGTTTAGGATCAACGCATCATGTTTGTAAGGGCTGTATGTGTGTTAGGCTTGGATTTGTGCGCGCTTGAATCAGAAAGACACAGCTACAGAGCACCCTAATTTAGAGTGACATTGAAAGAGGCAAAGCGAGATCTGTCATCTGACAGACTTTCTAAGACTTCAGTGATTGACAGATGTTGTGCACATTAGAGTTCTAAACACAGACAACCATGCATACATACACATACAGACACTCAACTCAGTCGCAGGCTGCACAACATTATTTATCCTGTTTAGATTTCAGAGAGGCTGTCAAAGTATCATCCCTATTTCAGGCTGACTGGTTGACGTAGTACAAGGTGTGGCAAAAATGTTCCAGAACTGGGGTCACAAAAGATATATTTCAGACTCTACATACAAACTACATGTTTTCCTCTTCAATGTAATCGCCCTGGATTATGACATTCTAATCTCAACTCTCTGGAGTCATTGAAATTTTTTCCACATGCCTTAAATCAGCGAATAGGCTCCTCAACACCCACAACCCCAATGAGGACAAACTGTATCAAAATAGACGGATGGCTAACTGTGACAGTCAACAAAGTTCAACTAAATGTGTGCTACTGAGAAACACAAACAAACGTATTGTCCCACTGAATATCTCACAATTCCCCAAGAGAACAAATTCCTATTAAGGTCAGGGAATGCAATGGCCCACCACCAGCCAGCTCAACCATGTGTGAGGTTATGTAGCATGTGGAACTGTGATAAGCAAGGAGAAGTGAAAAGACGGGCATCTGTTACTGTGAGGTAAAAACATGAAAGGGATCAATTTCAGTTTGCGTTTTCTGCTGAACAAATGTATTAAATGTCTCTCAAGCTTTTGTGCAAGCAGAATTGTTTTCTTTTATGTTTGCTTCTCTGTATTCACATGCTGCTTCTGCAATAGAAATAGACAATTAAAAAGAAAATCGAGAAAATAAAACGCAAGCATAATTCTAAACTGCCTCGTAAAGTGTTCATTTGTGTGCTATTACATGCCTTGACTTTTACTTGGCACTACAAAATAAACTCTTCTAGACAGATTCTCATTCACTCTCTCAACACAACTTACAATGATTGCATAAATACCAACGTTAGATTTTGTTGTTGACAGGCAAGAAAATCCCTCAACTTTCAGTAAAATTCACTGTTTTGAAACCAAAAAAAGGTGACCTATGTGAATCGTGCAGACCCGATGATTTTTTTTGGGGGGGGGGGGGGTGTACTGCACTTAACTGAGCGTAGTGTATTTTTGTTTCTTGAATGTTTCTGTGAACAAGCTTATTCTGTGGCCTATGAACGATTTTGAGTGCAGTTAATTTTTGTTCAAGGGTGCCAGGTTTTTTCTTGACGAGAATACCCCATAAACAAATCTTAATTAGGCGGAAAAGGCCATTATTTGTCATCCCATCTGCCAACAACAGTTGCAAGGCGTATACGTCATCAAAATGTGATGTGTGGTTGGTTGCCTGATGTTGCTTGCATTGCAGACACTCCGTAGACAATTGTGCCGTCACTAAAGCAGGCTTTAAGCTGTTTAAGGACACTCCAGTTGGAGTTTTTCAGTAAAGCTATACACGCAATAAGAATTAAACACATTGTATAATGAAATACTTTGAGTATTGGTGTAACTTGCATAACTGTGTGAACCTATATTGCACAATACAGCTAGTGAACATTTTTTTGTCCTTACTCTAATGACTTGCGCTAATGGAATTAGCCAGATATGTAGTCCAGACAGAAGTTGTTGATAGCGAGACGTGTGCACGCCCCAATGAACATCAGTCGTGTTAATTAAAATTGTACTTAGACTTATTAATTATTTTTATCAATGGCCCAAAAATGTTACTTCATATTTCCCTCCTCCAGCCAGGCGCTACCCCAGGCAGACAGACCGTCGTTGACACACCAGTCAGCGGGCCATCCCGGTCCCCACCAACACACATACAGAGAGGCAGCTGCTATTTACAGATTTGTGAACAAGATGGCCAGGATGATATGTCTGATGGCTCTGCATCTGAACCATCAAGCAGCCAATCTTTGATCTCATAAGGCTGCCAGGAGGTAACCTAGCAATAGCCAGATTGATATTGTGATTCACTCAAGGGAGTTCTCCACAATATAAATCTGGGACTGCTCCACGGTGATTTGCTCGGGAAAGGCGGGACATTCTGTACAATACTTCGAGCTCATCTTATACATTTGTTTTGACCAATCACGGCACCGGATGAAAATGTCGTCTTCGTTCTCGTCGAAGGGGAGAAAAAAAGCACAATTATCTGTACCAGCTAAAAATGCAAGAAGCGCCTCTCGCTGTTGAGCATTGAACAAGGAAACGGTGAGTAATTCTGCCAGAACAGAATTAATTGCAGCGTCCATTAGTCCATGTTAGGTTTGTTTGTTTCCCCCCGGCGTCTGCGCTGGCTTCCTGGTTTTGTCACAGCTGCATGCCCCAAACACAATGTAGCTCTGTGCTTGGTCCGAACCACCAGTGGTTTGGATCGGTGGAAATCAACAGACTCGGTACAGGATGTATTCTCAGGAGTTTGTGAACTCACAAATACCGCAAGATTCATCTTGCAGAGCAAGGTTAGCCAGGAGGCCTTATGTGACTGTCCTTTCCAGTCAGGCTCATTTTGTTGGTGTCAGCAAAAACAGCATTGACACTTACATGAGGAGGAATTTTATGTTCATGGATGAGTCCAAATTTTGGCCCAGGAAATTGGACAGTAGACTTAGTGTGCTGAGAAGACAGGTGAAGAAGATTAGACTCTACGCCAATTTGATTAGCTTGATCGTGATCGTGGCCCATTTTTGGCATGTTATGGATGATTGGTAATGTCATAATTGATCGGATCCGTGAAATAGGACATTCCAGCAAAACAACAACAACATCGTTCACACACAAGTTATTTTGTGCTAGTGTGTATGGGCGCCCGAAAGCTAATCTATTTTTAGGATGCAGAAAGTCTTTGCGCTGAGAGGCGGAAGTTCCGCCTCCGCGCCCTCGACCATCCAATCACAAAGTTATAGCCTGTGTATTTTTAATTAAAAAAAAATTTACTAGTAAAAAGTCTGTTTTTTTTTATTTATGTCACATAAAATAACTATAGTATGTGTGTTATTTATTTAACTTTAACATCTCTTTAATATCTTCCATCAATCAGCACAAGTTAACGTTCACTTTTGGGCCGGCGACGCGCATTCAGCCAATCACAAAGACATGTTGTGTATCAACGAACACGTAAATACACTCTCACAATTCTGACTTTAAAGTCAGAATTGTGAAAATAAAGTCAGAATCCTGCTAACCTTTTTTTTTCTCTTCACTGGCCTAATCCTCTTGGATGGAAGGCTTTAGCCTAAACGGTACGCCTAACTTAAACATAAACAGAAATATAACCCTCAACCTCAACAAATTAAGTGACAATGAATGAATGAATGAATTACCAAATTGCCACTCAATTTTCTGCATAAAATACAGCATTTTTTTGCGGTGTGTGTATAAGATTTTTTTTTCTTCTGAAAAGCTGATGGTTAACATTTAGTTACATCGGTCTATTGGCCATTTATTGATTGCCAAGAAAAGTAATGGTTTTATGTATTTGATGAACAAATAGAGAGGAAGTTTGCTGTGGTGCGGTGGAATGAAGGGGAAGATGCTGGTAAACCCAGTGACATAAAAACAGAGACCATAAGGGGATATGATGAATCAATAATGAACGAACATCTTCACCAGATAAAAATGCATGAAACTCCTCTCGCTGTTCAAATTCAACAAGGAAACGATGAGAAATCCTGCGAGAACATAATTAATTGCAGCATCCATTTGTCTGTTAGGTTTATTTGTTTCCCCATGCCATCGGCACTTATTGGTTTCATCCTACCTAAGAAACGGCTGATTGGTCTGATCGAGAAAAGATCGACTGCAAACGTATCAGCGGGAGCGGTACAAAGATGTATTCTCCGGAGTTTGTGAACTCACAAATACCGCAATAATTAATCTTGCTGGCAAGGTTAAAACTCTTAACCATGGCAGTCTACATTAGTCCTTACATATTTTCTTATCAATGACCCCTGAGCTGACATAAATCTCTTGTCTCTTGTGAGCCGCCATATACCGTACATTAGTGGTGGGCGATATGATGATATATATCACCACGACGATAGAAAAATGTTCATCGTGCCCTTTCTTACCTATCGTCTCTATTGTCATTTACACTCTTTTTAGACAAAGATGTCCATACTGTATGCAGTAACGCTAAAGTATTATTTTTGTCATTATGCATGCACTTGGATTATCTAAGTGTCAAACAAGAGTAAGAAACGACTTTTGCGGGAAGAATTTACATCTCTGCAACCTTTACGTCATTTAGTTTTACTTTGCGGCATCGTGTATGTAGCGTTTAACAGCAGTTTGTCTGGTTTTGCGACACCACGCTGTTTTACGTTATTTAACACATGCGCAGTCTCACGCACACACGCAAGTCAGACGATGGAGGAGGAAGAAGGCAAAACAACGGCTCCTGAAATGGAAGAAGTTGCATCTTCAACTCCACAAAAATAAGCACTTGTAACGAAAAAAGGGGGTACATCTCTTGTTTGATCGCATTTTGGTTTCACGAAGACGTGGAGCAGAAAACAGTAAAATGCAAGTTGTGCCACAGGAACATTCCAGCACCCGACGGGAACATATCAAACCTATTTTATTACTTTGAGAAGCAGCACGAAAAAGAGCACATGGCTATCCGACAGATACATCCTACAATTGCATTTGCCACATGCAAATAATGTTAGGTACTGTTGATGTACTACTCTAGCTGCACTACAAAGCTACAGACATGAGAAAGTTGAAACCTTGCAGATTGAAAACAATTTTTTGTGTGCATTTTATTTATTATCAAAAATGTCTGAACTTTCTTTTTTATGCCTTACAAAAAATGTGTTGGCTACTGTGCCTCCTTTGTTTACATTTATAATTTTATATTGCAGCACTATTGGATTTGGATGGTCATTTGTGATGTTCTGTTCAATGTCACTTACAAATAAAGTGTGAAAATGTAAGCAAAGTACGTTGTATAATTTTTTTATGGAAGAACTGAAAATATATCAATACCGTGGTATATCGTTATCGTGATATAAAATGGCTCATATCGTGATATATTTTTTCCCCATATTGCCCAGCACTACAGTACATTGTATGAAACCTATGACCAAAATAATAACATTCTGCCAAGCATTAACACTGATTTTCATCTGCAGTTCCCCCTATTTGCAGTTGTCTCTAGTCACAACGTGGCTTGGTGT
This sequence comes from Leptonotus elevatus, assembly GCF_054856555.1. NCBI lineage: Eukaryota > Metazoa > Chordata > Actinopteri > Syngnathiformes > Syngnathidae > Leptonotus > Leptonotus elevatus. Next base: position 3,887,779 of record NC_141247.1, read on the forward strand.
TATCAAAAGTAGTAATCACCTGCTTAACTCTTTGACTGCCAGACGTTTTCAGAAAAGGGATGCTGTGGGTGCCAGCCGATTTAAGCATTTTGACTGATCTTTCAAGGTCCACAGAAAATTTTGTGTTTGGACTATGGAAACACACATACTACCAAATGAAAGCTTGAACTCTCATCTTTCATCAGAAAAAAAGTCTGTTTCCACCTTATTCCGTTTTTCAGCAATCAACAATAGAAAATAGGTTAGTTTCATGCAAATGCTCTGTTTTGGACCAAAATACGGAGAAATCAAGCTTTTTGTGAAACGATATTATTTCATGCACTCTAGTGAATTTGACACTTTTTGTCCATGAATGATGCCACAAACACCTAAATAGTGCTTTACTTCTATAAAACACTACCACCAACAATGAAAAAGTGTTTTTTGATAGCAAAATAACAGTTTATTTACATTCAACAGTGTAACAATTTGGCAAACTATTTACAAATGTGTGCAACTGTGCATGTGTGGTGTGTGTATGTGTTACTATTTACAATTGTGTGGATGTTTCAACTACACAATTTTTTTTTTGTGGTATATAGTGTAACACTCCCCTTGGTGCAAGGGGACGCAGCAGGATTTGCACCACAGATTTGTTTCACTGCGAATGCCCCTTCGCGGGGAGTAGCAGGTATGTACTGCAGTGTGTGTTTGGCCATGTTGCCATCAAGTCTACTTTCAGGATCATTATACGGTGACCTGGTGTTATGTCTGGCTTCCTCATGTCCTTCCGTTCCTATACTTGCAACAACTTCCTCCTCCTGGTCTTGTGGTAACAGCCACCCTCTCACCACCTGCTGGATAAACTCCAAAAAGTGTTGACACTTCCCAGGATTTTTAGCTTTGTGCAGGATATATGCATTGAACATGCATATTTAAAAAAAATATGCAACATTTTTTTTGTGCCATTTCAATGTTTTCCGCGTGAATGGGTGGTAAGAGATGTTTTGATCCATCTTATCCACTTCATTCATCGTGGAATTGTAGTCCAGGACACACACTGGTTTCTGGAAAGGCACTCTTTTTTTTTTTGTGCCTTCCGCCACACATCCACTGTCCGCATTTCATCATTGTGAAAAGCAGTCACCATCCTCAACAAACGCTTGTCCTGCCATGCCACAACCAAAACATTTGTGTTGTGTCTCACCAGTTTCCCCCCCACCCCAAGGCCAGTGTTTGTAAGAGAAGTGATCTCACTGGGTTCACCCCTGTTTTTTCTCAGTGTTCCACATACATTTATACGTGCTGCCAGGAGACGTTCACACAAGCCAATTGAATTATAAAAATTGTCCATAAAGAGCGTGTACCCATTTCCTGGCAGACGATCTAGCAAATTGAACACGGTATCAGGCAGAGAACAACTGGTACCTACATAAGGTTGCATATTAAAACAATATCCTGTTTGGGAGTCACACAGGATGTATGACTTGATTCCATATTTGATTGGTTTTTGGGGGTTGTAAACTTTGAACGATAGACGTCCCTGAAAATTCATCATTCCCTCATCAATACACACATTCCTCCCGGGTTGGAACAGTTCTTTGAATTTTTTTACAATATGGTTGAACACAGGACGGATTTTAAATAGTTTGTCGTCTGAACTGTGTCTCTCGTTATTGTTAAAATGTAGGAAACTCCATGAGCTGGAAGCGGTTTCGAGGCATCGCGCGACTGAAAAATGGTGTTGTTTCAATTTCATCCTAAGTCCAATACATTTCTATACTGGGCTTTCATCTGCTTTCGTCTGCTTCTGCATAGACTGACGTGCATACAGGTTTGTTTGGTCAGCAATGTGCTGGAGAAGTTCGTCCGTGATGAACAGCTGCAGGAAGTCAGCTGGCAGGGTTGAATTCAGCTCTGCTGCGGCACCCCTTGGTCCTGGTTTTTCAGTAAAAGGGAATGTGTTTGGCTGCCAGCCTGCTTCATGCCAGCCAGAATTTTTGGGATCTGCAAATATACATTTCAATATCATATAATATTTATTTTAGATCAGTGTGATGCAATATATATATATAAATATATATGTTTACCTATTTTCTTGGATCCACTGGTTGTTGTACATTCTGTAAATTATAGAAGACATTTACCATCAAATATTTTACTAGTACTGTGTTGGAGAATCTTTTTTTTTTTTACCTTTATTCTGCTCACTGTGAGACGCGTCACCTTGAGCCCGATGAGCTACAGCTGAAATAAATATATACAATTACAATAATATCGAAAGACCGTTTTCTTTTGTTGTTGCGGTGTATTGAAAACACGTTTTTTATACCTCTCTTTGTCGTGGAAACTGCAGTAGGTTGTCGCTGTGAGCACGATCTATGAATTGTACATTCACGTTACACGAGGTGCTAGCAGCGTGCCGGAAAAGTATCTCATAGCAAGTTTGCGCTTACCTTCACAGTCTTCTGAGGATGAAATACTGTCCGAATCACTGTCTCTGAGATCAGACTGTACCCACTCCTCCGAAGAATATCCATCGGACTCGGGGTACTCTTCATCGTCCGAATCAACGTCCGCGTTTGCAGAAGTGCTTGGTCGTGCACCACGTTTTCCGGCGTTAGCATCGCTAACCGGTGTCGCTTTATGACGTGGCCGAAGACGTCGCGTCAAAGCTGCAACTTCGGCGTCAACCTCGTAGTCACCATCATCATCATTGCCATCATCAACGTTCAATTTAGCACTGGTTGATGCTTCTCTTTTTTGAAAATACCGATCAAGCGTGAGCTGCTTTCCACCGGTCGCCATTTTTGCTACCTCTTCCATTGTCTCCACTCTCCTCTCCACTCTCCTCTCCACTCTCGCTCCGCCTCACGTCTTCTGCTACTGACGCCCACCCAACCTTGTGCAAAGAGTCATCGCTGCCATCTAGGGGCCAAAACGAGTCATTATACTAACTAGATCTGCTTGATACTTTCAGCACAGCTGCCCAAGGCTTTCCTCCACCCGTTTCCAAAAAACCCCCAAAAAAACATAGTGAACGTCTTTTAACGTCCTCGGCGCCCCTCCGTAGGTTTTTACTAAACGTTTTATAACGTTTATGGCAGTCAAAGAGTTAAGGCTTGAGCTCTAGTTCAACAAACTTTTTTCTGTAAATAAATAAATTGTATTCGTCCTCATTTTGGTCTTTGTTTGCAGGATCCCTTTTTTCATCTTTTCTCTCCACCAGTTGTACCGGACATAACAACCTTTATATCCTTGGCCATGTCAAGTAGCACCTCTTGCTGTGCTCCATCCACCTGTATTGCATGTGAAAATAAAAAAATTGTGTTCCATGTTTGCCTCTTTCAATTTAGTAATCAATCATCACTTACCATTGCAGTTCCTCACTTACCATCGCAGTTCATCCCTTACCACCGCAGTTCCTCACTGACACCAACACTTCTCATTGTGTTGTAGTCACAATCACAAAAAGGACAAACAAAACATTCAAGTCCAAATGCACGATGTCCTGCTAACAGAAAAGCACACTGATTAAAAGTACCTTCATACAACACTGCTCAAAATAAGGGAGCGCTTAAATGACATATTCCATGTCTTAACAAATTCAATTTAAAGCTCAATACGTTTAGAACTAACTAAATGATAAATATGTCTACAAAAAAAATGATTGGCCGCTCTGATTTTGAGTGTAATTCTGTTATGACACCAATTTTGAACGAGCAAAGGATTTAACTTTTCAGCCTTTACAATTTAAAGTACAGTATCCCCCTTTTTTGAGCAGTGGTATGAAAGGCTCAATAACATTTGCAAAGGCACACTTGTGAAAATGGTGCCCTTGCGATCTACAATGAGCTGACACAAGAAGTTAACACACAGTAGACCGGACTGTGGTAACTGTAATAAGTGTGCAGAATGCCTGATTGAACACAACAATCTGGGTGAGATATGTAAATGTGATCAATCAGTGTCTGCTTTCCAGTTGTGGCCTTGGTGATCAGCTGTGAAAAGCCTCTGGACTGAAACAAGTCCAGAATGGATTTCTTTCCCTTTGAAAGCAAATCCTCATTAAAGTCGCCGCAAACAACAATAGGTTGGCAGTCCATCACGGCCAAGGCATCCAAGAGACTTCCAAGGTTTGGAAGAAATGTGCCAAGACTCAGGTTGGGTGGCCTGTAGACCGTAGCTATCAAAGCCTGGACGGGAGCGTCAACCCTGATGACAGCAAATTCGAGGTCAACCACATTCTGAATAAATCGACGGGGCTCCGCTCGAAGACAATCGCGATAATAGACTGCGACTCTGCCACCCTCTTTTTGGGCCATGTCCAGTCTATTTGAATACGAAACTTGTCTGTTGCGCACAAAAGTGCTGCATCCCTCCAGTTGCAAGGGATGGGGGAAGAAGGATCCAGACAAATGTGTTTCAGTGAGGCAAAGGACATCAGCCAGCCTCAACTCATGATGAGACTTTAAGTTGTCAATTTGAGATGGAAGCCCCTCGGTGTTGTGATGAACAATGGTCAAGGTAGGAAAAGCAGTTTGCGGCATTTTGGAAAAGTACAGCAATGGTCTTGTACTTTGGAAAGAAGCGCGTGTCATACTGTCCATTGCCGTCGTGACGTTGGGATTGGCATAGATTTTGGATTCGTCAAAGTCCCATCCCTGAAGTGACGTCGTGCGGCTTAGCGCAACATAGGCCATTCCAGGTTCAAACACACGCTTAAGAGACACCACTGCAGAGGTCACATCGTCATGCCTTACACTTTGTGAGCCGTGCATCCAAAGGCAAGCTTCATGGGGAATTGCCGCCGGACCACGCCTTTTATGCCCAGGTTTTCCTCCGACCTTTCGATATAGACCAAGTCATCCGTCGGCCCCAGAATTTTCTTGCGCAATTTCTGGCCCGCTTCGGGATTGTCTAGCCTCAGTCCGAGCAAGGTCACTTTCTCCGCCGACCCCTTTGGGGCGCTTTGAACAATGTTGCCTATTGTGCCAAAGGTCCCCTTCACCAGTCCGTCCTCAACATCCAAATTCCGAAGAAGCATAACCCGTGCTCCTACACCAGCTTGAAGGGTATCCGGTAGATCCCTTCTCGTCCCCATGATCACTTTGGTCACAGTGACCATCGCCCCCGACCGTGGGCTCTTCCTGTAGTCCTCTGCGGGAATATTGACCACAGTCAATTTGAGAGCAGCCACAGTTGCTGCGTTGTGCCTATCCACCTCTTTATTGGTGGCAAAGATATGCAGAGTATCCGCAGGGAGGTCTCGCGCATCCGTGAAAGCCGTGGTGAGTAACGCCCTGTCACCATCGCCAAGTGGATCAGCCTTCCCCTTCTCCCTGATCCTGTTCAAAAGTTCGGCAAAAGCGACGTCGTCTTTTTGCTGCATGATTTGAGTAAGCTTGACCATCTGAAAATCTGTCCAGAGGTCAAGAAGATCGTTGTCAGAAACGCAGAGGGGTTTGGACCTTCCGAGGGGTGGCAGTTGGTAGAAGTCCCCAACTGCAAGAACGGAGATGCCCCCAAATGATCTGTTGTTGCCCTTGATTTGCTGAAATCTCCAGTGGACATAGGCAAAGAGTTCCTTGGAGACCATGGAGATCTCGTCGATGATCAAAATTTCCACGTTGCAAAGGGTTGCTCTCAACGCGTCCAACGTATTCTCCAGCGCCTGGTAAGGAGGCTTTAGAGTCCTGGGGAATTTCAGGAGGGAATGAAGCGTTTTCCCTGAGATGTTGTAAGCCGCCGTGCCAGTAAACGACATCAGCAGCACAGCAGGCTTGGCCATATCGGCTTCGTCGCGGAACCTGGGAAGCTGGCGGAGAATCTTACTGGCCTCCTGGTAAATGCACTTGATTACATGTGATTTACCGCAGCCAGCTCCTCCGGAGATGATATCAAAGAAGGGCTCGAGGAGACGATCCGAAACGCGTTTCAAACACCACTCGCGCACAGTGTAGAAGACGGACGCTTGCGTTTCATTGAGACTGCGGTACATGTTCCTCACAAATTCGGCGCTCAACTTTGGCGCCTCAAACGCCGGCAAGACCGCGCCGCTACCAGGAGCGTCCTGGTAGGCCGGAACCTCATCTTGCGGGTCTTCCTGTAACAGATTTGATTCGCGTTCGGCAGCACACTCCAAACGCTCTACTTCTACCTCCGGCGCAAAAGTGCTCCACGCGTTGAGAACCGCACGAAGCTCTTTCAATTTTTCGAAGGCATTGTCCACGGTCTTTCCCCGTCCTTCGTACCGCCCCCGATTGCGGTCGACAATAGCCCGCACCCGACCGAACTTTGATTCCCCGGCACCGTAGAACTCCTCGTACGTTTTGAGGTTTTCAGACCTAAGCTCAGCGTCGTCTCTGTGGGGGAGGTACAATTTAAGCTGGGTCCTGTAATACTTCTCAGCATACTTTTTGATTGAGAAGCGAGTGAATCTGATGACGGCATCTTTTCCAATCCGCTTCTGGATGAATCCCTTGCTGTGTGAGAGGGGAATGACATTCTTGCCCTCAATCTGCTGACCGTAGACGATCCGGTATTCGGATGCGAATTCGGCGAGACACATCCGCTCAAACATTGCCGTTCTAGGTCTTGCCACATATTTGTCTGGCAGACCCTACATCCACACGTTGTCTGCGTCCGGATGCATGGTCTTCAGTCTACTCATGGGTAGACTCAATTTCATGGCATCCTCAGCAGTCTGGATGAAAACTACGCTGCGCGAGCATTTCTTCAGAGGGAGACTGCATGTCCGCGCCACCGCTTCTTGAGCGCTCACCTCTCTGTGCTTGGAATACGCCGCCATTATTTTCCTCATCTCGTCCTTTTTGTCGACAAGAGGCTTTGTCTTCAAGTCTTTGACGACAGACGTGAGGAACTCGGACATCTCGTGCTCCGGTTTGGAAATGTACGACATCATGTGCATGAGACACGCGACGTCATCGAGCACGTACTGAATAACCATGTTGGCGTTGCATGCCCGCAGCAGATGTGGGTTGTAAGCATTGATCCAGCTTTCCGTTGGATCACGCTTCAACATGACAACCATTCCGGAGGTCAGATTAGTGACGCTGTCCTTGTAACTGTCCATGGTCAAATTGGCCTTATTGAGAAGCTCCGGCAAGTCCTGCGGGACATTCGCGTCCATGAGCATCTCTCTGATGCGTTTGAGCTCTTCTTTAGCCTCCCTTTGTTTTTCGGTGAGGCGAGCCGATTTGGCCGCCTGCTTCCCATGCTGGCCTTCCACACTCTTGTCCGTTGCGACGTCTTCAGTCTCCGTGTGGAATGGCAACGTGATGGTGGTTTGGTCCATCGGCAGTTTGGGGTACCCAAATCTGCAAGAAACGTTTCCTTTCCGACAAGACTTTGTGTGGTTTTTGCTATGTGCCTGAACGCTGGTGACAATGTCGTGCAGTTCAGGGTCCTCAATCGGGTCTGGTATTTTGCATGTTATGTACTTGTCGATGAAGTCAATGGCTTCTTGACAACATCTGGGGTCGGGTTCTTCAATGACTGGCGCACCCTTAATCCAGAGCAGCATGTGAGCGTGCGGACTTCCTCTGGCTTGAAATTCTACACGATAGAAGTGGTCTTCCAACGGACCGAGGGGCTGTGCAGGAGACAGGATGAATGCCATAAGAGCATCCATCCTTTTCTCAAAAAGGCGCATCACTGTGACTGGATTGCTGCGAAGAACATCGCATTTGGCATTCCAGTCGAGATCGGAAAAGTCCCCTTCGCCTTGCTGCGATTCGACGACATAAATTACTTCAGGCCATCTCATTTCCGCAGCAGAAAAGGTAAGGAAGAATGTCGGCTTGCCCAACTGCCTGGTCATTGCATGGAAGTTCCTAAGGGCACCCTCCCAAAAAGCCGGTGTGCCTCTCAAGGGCTGCATGAAGCGCATCGCATGCTCTCTTTGGATGAGCTTCTCCAGTTCATCTTTGTCCTGAAGCATCCGGTTTGAAATCTTCCTCCCATCCCAAGTGAAGGCTGTCCCCTTGCAGGCCTGAATGGACATGCTGTTGGTGGCCAGATGCGTTTCTGTCACAAACTGCGCAAAGAAAAGGTAACTTTGATCTTTGGCAAATCGAGTGTCAACGGAGAATAACCTTGCATTGAAATACAAACTGGGTGACAGCTTAATTTCTCTCGCCTCCGAGTGAGTTCTGTCCTGTTGGGAACTGAACGGGAAAGGCCATGGCTTCGAGGTTTGGCACGGCAAAAAATCCCACCGGCTTGTTTCCTTGGGCAGGTGCAATGCTAAATATGCCGTCCCCATATGACAGCTTTTCCTGCGCGATGTCAGGAGGCCGCATACAGGTGTCGAGCGTCAAGCCCGCCCTGAGCGCCTCTTTGCTCTCTTGGGGTGTCTGTTGCTCTTTGTTTGCGGGGGTGTCGCTGCTCTCTGGCTGTGCATCGGCCTCAGGGATGTTCTCTTCTCCTACCCCCTCGTCTTCCTCTTCTTGGAGACTTTCAAACTGAGCGCTTTCATCTATAGATACAGTTTTGTATTCTGGATGAATGCGTTTCAGTATCCTCAGTGCTGCCAAGACATTTGTCATGTTGACAGTGTAAAAATGCTGGTAACCTTTGTACACAATGCGGCGCTTCAGCTTCACCTGGAGAAGCTGGGCCTCACTGCGCGGCGTTGTGAGGGAGTTCACTGTGGCTTCCATCTCTGATGGAACGCACACCACAGAACCGTGTACGGCCCTTTGCCGTCCTTTGGGCAACGCAACAATCTTTGCAAAAGGGATGATTTTTGCAATTAGCTGTCGTTCAAGTACATTTAATTCCGACAGCTCTTCGGGAATGGGTGCCAGTGCCAAGTTATTTGCCACCGCCTGTGGTGGCATGTAACCTCTGAAAAGATGGTTGTCACAGGTATGACAAATCCACTCCTGCATCCGTTCTCGAGGAACGGTACATGGGGCCGGGCAACAACAAGCGTGAACAAACTGGCCTGTCAAACACGCAAACGTCACATCAACATTTTTGGTGTATCTGGCTCGTTTGGGGAAAAGCGCACGGTGGCACACTGTGCAGATATACGTTGGCCCATGCCGAACCCTTTCCCGGAAAGAAGCAATGGTGGCTTCCATTTCTCGATCTATGAGTGCCTGTTTAATTTCCACAGAGACGTCTACTACACCGTTTGCCTTATCCTGCTCAATAATTTCCTGACACTGGGGAATGACGCAACTATATTTATTTTTGATTTTCACAGCACAATTTAACTTGAATACGTTGCAGCGCGTTTGAATCACGAATGTCCTTTTTGTTTTGTAAACAGCGCCTAATATGAGAAAGCCTGAAATCTGAATCTTTTTGGTACCTCTCTTGCATGTAATTTTTGTGTTTACTTTGAAAATAAATATCCTTTCTGTATCTCTCTTGCATGTAATTTTTGTGTTTACTTTGAAAAGAAATATCTTTTCTGTATCTCTCTTGCATATAATTTTTGCCTTTACTTTGAAAAGAAATGTCTTTTCTGTACCTCTCTCGCAAGTAATGTTTCCGTTTACTTTGAAAAGAAAGGTAATTTCTGTATTTCTCTCTTACGTACCTTTTCATCAATATCTTCTGCTTTTGCTGAAAAGCAAGATTGTGTTGGTATTTATTAATCAGATATTGCTGCCGTTTTGCCTTAAAAGCAGAATCACTGTTATATCTATTATTTTGATAGAGCTTCTTTTTTTCCTTAAAGCAAGGATCAGTGTGATATTTAGAATTAGATGACAGTTGTCGTTGGCACTTACGAATGTGTTGACGTTCCCTATACAAATGTTTTGCACGCCGACTTTTACTCCATTTGGAAATATCGAATTAACACGCAGCAGTTTGAGTCCTTGCTGAGGTTCCGGAATATTTTGACTCATTAATTTGACTTGCTTGGCTATTTGGTTCAACATGTACCGCACTATGTAGCTCTTGATTTGGTACAATACCGACCACAATTTGTATCGCTTTAGTGAATCACCTAATTCAATTAGTAGCTCTTCATTTGCCTTTGATATGGTTGTAGTAGAATCCCGATGCGTGTTAATGGAACTGCCATCAATATGAAAAGAGACTGGCACAAACTCATAGGTTACAAACCGGCTATGTCCTTCAAAAAGCTGACGCAAATGCTCAACCAAGCCACACAAGTGAGAAAAAGTCAGCATAATTGCAGTTCCGTTTGGGTGTGGCAAGCCCACTTCAGATCTGGAATGTGAATCAAATAACCCAAAGTATCCTGATCTGTCACGGAATACTGCAAAACACTCTGGATTCACAATCAAGAAAGCATGAGTGACATTTTGTGACAAGCACTCAAGCTGAGCTCCAAGAGACAATCCCAAGTCTCTTTGGGAATGACCGTCATCTATGACATAACCAACGCTGAGCTCATGCATCTGTACATTATAGACATTGGTGTCCGTCATGACTTGTTTTGGCATCTCCTCGACAGTCAAGTGATCATTCCGAAAGTTATGGTCCAAAATCAATTGCTGTTTAGCACCCACGTAAAGAGAGTCCCCGTGTTCAAGCACTCTGTCAAGGTCAAACGAATTAAACTGCAACCCCTCAGCGTGGAAGGCCAAGAAAGTGAGAGCCATACAGGTACACTGGTGGTTGCGAGAAAAACTTGAGTACCTTTCATCCATCTGTGAATGTGTAGCCCTCATGGATAGTGTGCGTTGAGCAAGTCCCACAGCAAGATCCTGAAATGATTAAAACCATTTTAATTATCTTAAATTCTAACTAATATAATTTTAACATTTCATATGTTAATGGTTAATGTTGTGAGTATAAAAAATTACCTCAGTCCCAGCTGCAACAATGTGCTGTGGTGGCATTCCGGCGAGGGAAGCGATGTCCTCGGTCCCTACCACTCCCTCTGGACGACGGGGCGATGATGGTCTGGAAGGAACCTCCGCAGGGGCTGGCCTTTAGTCTGGCTGAAACGACAAGCAAACTATAATTCTTTAACACACAGCACTTGTGTGAAGAGTCACTAATTTCTGTTTGTGATTTTAAGTAAGACTTCTCAGGGCTGATAAGAATTCAATGCAAACCTGGTGCTCTCTCCGTGTGCTCTTATGGGCTGGCCGCTGTCGTCTGTGCCCTGCGGTGGATGTCTAACAAGAGCAAAAAAAATTTAATATATATATTTTTTTGTTTTTATAGCGAAGCATTGTTACTACAAGAATGGACAATTAACCATACTTTTTTTTTGTTGTCATGAAGATAGATATGTAAACATAACGGGCAAACAAAAAAGGAAAACTGAAATACCTTCTTGTCCTTTGGAACCACTGGGCAGTCCTCAGGGCTGGAAAGATGTGCTGGAGACAGCTTGTCCATCACCTCCAACATGGGTGGGCTGAACCAGAGAGGGTTCAATGGGATGTTGCACTGTAAAAAACAAAGCAAAATAGAAATAGAGAAATATAATTTTAACATGTGTCATGCTAAAAGGCTGAATGAATCCATGATCACCATCACAAACCTGGAGAGTGCCCATCCACCCAGTGGGCCCACAGGTGACCTCAGAGTTCACAACCGAGCTGCTCTGAAATGACTAGTGACATTATTGCAACACACACATTCATAAAATTTAAGGTTTTCAAAAACATGTTAGGCTTGCGTTTACCACCTTGGCCTTCCCGACGAGTGTCCAGTCAAAAGGGTTGGAAGGCTGAGGCGCAGTGACCTCACCCTTAACAACCACTTTTGGTCTGAACACTCGAGCTGGTTGCGAACTCTGAGGAGCACCCGGTGCAGGTGGTGCAGTCCTCTTCATCCGCAAGTTGACGGCAGCCCACAGCAACCGCGCAAGCACCGGCATCCCATCGCTGTCACTGAGGTGTACCTTCCAGACATGATCAGAAAAAAATATTATATATCTACAAACATACTTTTGATAGGAGGAGCACTAATAAATACTGAAACTCTGACAGCACGATATGAAAACCTGTTAACATTTTTACTGATTCATTATGGGCCTGCTGCAAAGCAGAAGGCACATATTACTATCCTAGAAAAAGAGTTACCATGGCGACGCTATTCCCAAAAAAACTCCCCCAAAAAAGTCCCATTGAAATGAATGGGAAAAGGAAAGACAAAATCACACATCAAGCACCTTTTTCCAAGACACGCTGCGCGCGTATACGTTAACCGACCGCTATGAATTTTAGCTTATTTTGTTGCAATTTTTCCCATCTTTAGCTCAGTGTCAAAAAACAAATTTAAGGAATGAAAGCTCTCCCCCCTGTGCGGGTTTAAAGACAGTGAGCGAAATAGCCTTTTAACATTGGTGTGTATTGCGTCGGCTTGAGTGGAGCAATTAGCCTTTGAGTGACGGGAACCAAAAAAATCTATTTCCAAAAGTTTCACTTCAACTCGTCACCATGGCCACAATTTTTTTTTTTTTTGGTGTGGTATATCGTGTAACATTCCCCTGGGTGCAAGGGGACGCAGAAGGATTTGCACCACAGATTTGTTTCGCTGCGAATGCCCCTTCGCGTGCAGACCCTACACTTTCTTGCTGGCTTTTTTTTCCGGGGGGTAGCAGGTATGTATTGCAGTGTGTGTTTGGCCATGTTGCCATCAAGTCGACTTTCAGGATCGTTATACGGTGACCTGGTGTTCTGTCTGGCTTCCTCATGTCCTTCAGTTTGTATGCTTGTAGCAACATCCTCCTCCTGGTCTTGTGGTAAGAGCCACCCTCTCACCACCTGCTGGATAAACTCCAAAAAATGTTGACATTTGCCAGGATGTTTTGCTTTGTGCAGGATAAAGGCATTGAACAAACATATTTGAAACAGATATGCAACTAATTTTTTGTGCCATTTCAACGTCTTCCGCGTGAATGGGTGGTAAGAGATGTTTTGATCCATCTTATCCACACCATTCATCGTGGAATTGTAGTCCAAAACGCACACAGGTTTCGGGAAAGGCACTCTTTTTTTTAGTGCCTTCCGCCACACATCCACTGTCCGCATTTCATCATTGTGAAAAGTAGTCACCATCCTCAACAAACGCTTGTCCTGCCATGCCACAACCAAAACATTTGTGTTGTGTCTCACCAGTTTCCCCCCCACCCCAAGGCCAGTGTTTGTAAGAGAAGTGATCTCACTGGGTTCACCCCTGTTTTTTCTCAGTGTTCCACAAACATTTATACGTGCTGCCAGGAGACGTTCACAAAAGCCAATTGAATTATAAAAATTGTCCATAAAGAGCGTGTACCCATTTCCTGGCAGACAATCTAGCAAATTGAACACGGTATCAGGCAGAGAACAACTGGTACCTACATAAGGTTGCATATTAAAACAATATCCTGTTTGGGAGTCACACAGGATGTATGACTTGATTCCATATTTGATTGTTTTTTGGGGGTTGTAAACTTTGAACGATAGACGTCCCTGAAAATTCATCATTCCCTCATCAATACACACATTCCTCCCGGGTTGGAACAGTTCTTTGAATTTTTTTACAATATGGTTGAACACAGGACGGATTTTAAATAGTTTGTCGTCTGAACTGTGTCTCTCGTTATTGTTAAAATGTAGGAAACTCCATGAGCTGGAAGCGGTTTCGAGGCATCGCGCGACTGAAAAATGGTGTTGTTTCAATTTCATCCTAAGTCCAATACATTTCTATACTGGGCTTTTTTATATACCCAGTAAGAAATTGAAGTGCAAAAAAAAGTTTTCAGTTCGGACACAGACACTGGCTTCCAAGCACGACTCCTACAGTGTGGCAGAGTTTCAGTCTGCTTCTGCATAGACTGACGTGCATATAGGTTTGTTTGGTCAGCAATGTGCTGGAGAAGTTTGTCCGTGATGAACAGCTGCAGGAAGTCAGCTGGCAGGGTTGAATTCAGCTCTGCTGCGGCACCCCTTGGTCCTGGTGTTTCGGTAAAAGGGAATGTGTTTGGCTGCCAGCCTGTTTCATGCCAGCCAGAATTTTTGGGATCTGCAAATATACATTTCAATATCATATAATAGTTATTTTAGATCAGTGTGATGCAATATATATATATATATATAAATATATATGTTTACCTTTTTTCCTGGATCCACTGGTTGATGTACATTCTGTAAATTATAGAAGACATTTACCATCAAATATTTTACTAGTGCTGTGTTGGAGAATCTTTTTTTTTTTTTTACCTTTATTCTGCTCACTGTGAGACGCGTCACCTTGAGCCCGATGAGCTACAGCTGAAAGAAATATATACAATTACAATAATATCGAAAGACCGTTTTCTTTTGTTGTTGCGATGTATTGAAAACACGTTTTTTATACCTCTCTTTGTCGTGGAAACTGCAGTAGGATGTCGCTGTGAGCACGATCCACGATCTATGAATTGTACATTCACGTTACACGAGGTGCTAGCAGCGTGCCGGAAAAGTATCTCATAGCAAGTTTGCGCTTACCTTCACAGTCTTCTGCGGATGAAATACTGTCCGAATCACTGTCTCTGAGATCCGACTGTACCCACTCCTCCGAAGAATATCCATCGGACTCGGGGTACTCTTCATCGTCCGAATCAACGTCCGCGTTTGCAGAAGTGCTTGGTCGTGCACCACGTTTTCCGGCGTTAGCATCGCTAACCGGTGTCGCTTTATGAAGTGGCCGAAGACGTCGCATCAAAGCTGCAACTTCGGCGTCAACCTCGTAGTCACCATCATCATCACTGCCATCATCGACGTTCAATTTAGCACTGGTTGATGCTTCTCTTTTTTGAAAATACCGATCAAACGTGAGCTGCTTTCCACCGGTCGCCATTTTTGCTTCCTCTTCCATTGTCTCCACTCTCCTCTCCACTCTCCTCTACACTCTAGCTCCGCCTCACGTCTTCTGCTACTGACGCCCACCCAACCTTGTGCAAAGAGTCATCGCTGCCATCTAGGGGCCAAAACGAGTCATTTTACTAACTAGATCTGCTTGATACTTTCAGCACAGCTGCCCAAGGCTTTCCTCCACCCGTTTCCAAAAAAACATAGTGAACGTCTTTTAACGTCCTCGGCGCCCCTCTGTAGGTTTTTACTAAACGTTTTATAACGTTTATGGCAGTCAAAGAGTTAAATAATGCTTTTTTAGCTATACTGCCTGGTCTCACGTCTGCATAGCAACTGCCTCAGCCAATCATCTCTCTTACTGTTGAGCTCAACTCACCCCCTTTTTTTCTTGGTGTACTCAAGGCTTGGCCTATGTACGACTACTACTATTGCAAATACTATTACTACTACTACTATCATGGACATAAGATTAGGTACGCCCAGGAATCTGGTCAATTAATTAGGTACACCCTGGATTCTCGCCACTCCGCCCACCCAGGGCGGCGGCCATCTTGGCCAATTAATTAGGTACACCAAGGATTCTCTCCCCTCCGCCCACCCAGGGCTTGCGGCCATCTTGGCCAATTAATTAGGTACACCATGGATTCTCGCCACTCCGCTCGCCCAGGGCGGCGGCTATCTTGGCCAATTGATTAGGTACGCCAAGGACTCTCTCCCCCTCTTCCACCCGGGTCGGCGGCCATCTTGGCCATTTGACTACTTCTAAAATTACTACAACTACAAGTACTTGCTGCTACTATACTACTACTACTATTGCTACAAGTATTGCGTCTTTCCACCTTGCAAGAGTCAGCAGGCCCATTCAAAAATTCCGCGGAAATTTTATAACAAAGAATATTCCCTTTAAGTCACACATCTTCCATAAATGCTGCTCACACACGCACGCACACACATACATATCATGCATACTGCTGACACGGGGTCAAAACACACAGTATTACAGTCAAATTCACCTTCCATTTCTTATATTATTTACACATTTATTATTATATGCAATACGTATAAACCATTATCATTAATTCAGTGACGTCTCACTTGTGGTACCACAGTTCAATAGGTTATATTTATACCGCAACGTCGCTCTATATTCCCCCCAAAAAACAACAACTATAAACAAACAAAATATCGCTTCCGCGAAAAATAAAACAAAATAAATAAACACTTATATCATGATCTATCGATACCTTGACAGCGGCGATACTCTTACGTCTTTTAAACAAAAATAAACAAATCCGCTGCGTCAACCTGTACCAAAATATTTTATTTCTCTTTACTCAGGCGCGCAAAACATAACAAAATAAATAAACACTTATATCATGATCTATCGATTCCTTGACAGCGGCGAGACTCTTACGTATTTTAAACAAAAATAAACAAATCCGCTGCGTCAACCTGCACCAAATCTCTTATTTGTCTTTACTCAGGCGCGCAAAACATCGTAATGTTACTCCCTTATAAACCTAGGTAGCCACGACACACACTCGTTGTGTACAGTTCAACGTCGTAGTAAAAGCCAAACACAACGGAACGAACCAAACTCGTAATTTAAACAATACTAATACACCTACCTTTTCACTCAGATCTCATGTGCAATTCAGTTAAATTTATAAGACGAAAACCGTCGCAGAGTTCCCGACAGACAGGACTTCCCTACGTGGATAAATGTCTCCACTTACCGTAATTAATTAGTTAGGCGCCTAGAAGTTCCTGTCCGTCCAAAACCCAGCAACGGCGAACGTCGTCGAACAGCGGACGTCGTCGAACAGCGGACATCGTGGGTCACCATCTGTTGGAAAACCGTTCTTTGTTTTCCCGTGTTCATAATATTGATTATCAAAATCAGACAATGAGATCGGTGAAATCAGGATTTATTTTCATAAGCTTATGGACAGACAAGGTAGCAGTGAAACTCCGCCATTATTCTACCTCATCTGTAACGCCCCTCCCACGAGCAAGTCACTAATATCCTTCCGTGACTCGACAAACCCCTCCCCGTCTTCTTCCACCAATCCTCAGCCGTTCCTCTCCGTCTCAGACAGTCACATGATACATCAATACACATCTCCAAATGTTCCCCCTCAGTCACAAGATAAAGATTAACGTTGTTTTCAGAGCCAGAAGAGATGGCACTAAAAAAAAAAAACTCCCTCTCAACCGGTTGTAAAATACAAAGGAATCTAATTAACACATTCGCTTCACCCCCTCACATCAACTTGAATTCTCACACAGAACCATTCTGAGTAAATTAAAGCAGTTATGTCCACTTCTAAATAGTAATATTATAAATCAAACAGTTATAATTAAATTAATTCACTTCAGTGCCTAGCACAAATTGTAAGTAATTGTTTTTACTCTGATGTTTATTGTGATTTTAAACACCATATTCATCTGATTAATTACTGTCAATGTTATGAATATACTTTTCTGATGGCATGACATGAGAGGAATAATAAATGGACACAATTATTAGTACAAAATGTAACTCATCAAGAAACAAAGGCTTATCAACTGTTTCCCTATCTGCCGGGTGGCAAAGAGGCCAACTGTAGACTAATTGATTGATTGATCAATAACAGAAGAGTAGAGAAAGGAGGTGGAGGCGGTATGAGGGGAGCCTGAGAGAACATGATTGATATTACATTAGCCTGAGTGAAAAGGATTGCAACCAGCAAGGGAAAGATTGGAAGACAATGTAGCTGATGATTGATTGACTTGGGAGGAGATGAACTAAAAGCGGGGAGTGCCATGACAAACAACTGACGAGCGAGAGAGCTGCTTTGATTGATTGTCGAATATTCTGAAGAGATGGGCGATGGAGCTGTTGGAATCAAGAATGGAATGAAAAGGAAATGAAGCATAGATGTATAGTATGGTTGTAGTTTCAAGTACAATACAAAATGCCACCAAAAATTATCCATGTAATTAGGGATGTTTGATACTCTAATCTTCAGTACTCACCGATACCAAGTTCCGATACCATTGGTACTTTTGATACATACAATTTCCACACACACAAAAAACAGACAGATAAAAAAAAGACCTATATAACCCAATTATAGCAAATTTCCTTAACATTTTTGACAATGGCAATTATATTCTTTCAATTTGCTCATACAGCCTTAAATAAAGGAGTACTCTAGGCAGGAAAAAACCCTCGAATGTTACGTACTCGATGTACCTGTGGCGGTCAATAAATGCAAAATAACCATTTACGCTGTTAGTTCCTAACTGAAAAACGTCCACAAGAACGGGGCCGATACCAGTATCGATATCCATCGCGAATACCGATACAATGAAATATGTCTGGTATCGGCCCAATACCTGATATCGGTACTTGCCCATCCCTAGATGTAATATTTGCCATCCCTCTATCTGTAGTAATTTGAGTAATTGAAATGTTAAATTTTGCAACAACAAATCAATTGTAGTACATTTAATCATGAGGCTTAAATAAAAAGTTATAAACTGTTGCAGCCATTGGCGTCAAGAAAAACTGTTGCGCTCTACAGGTACAAATGTTTATTTCTTCAGCTTATTGAGCACCATGAAACAAAAACACATACCAAATTTGCTTTGTATCAAAATCACAGTAGAGTTCATGTTACATTTCCAATAAAAATTCTACATATTTAACAAAACTATTATCAATCCATACAGTGAATACAGAAACATACTGCTTCACCCACCCAAGTACAAACTTCCTCCTATGATAGCCCGGAATAGCGGCTGCGGAGCTTGTATCTAATGTTAAATCAACTGCACTTGGCAATCAACATACATGCACCCAAAAATGCCAGGTCCAATATGAGATCAAATGGAGTCAACATATACGTAAGTATAATATCCCATCAAGACACAATTTCAGCAGAACCTGTAGCGCCTGACTTGTATGAGGCAATGAGAGAAGAGCTGGTCCATGTTAGAATAAATGTACATAATGAAGTTGAAAAGGAGAGAAGATGACATGACGTTAAGGATTATGCTACTGGCATGCAAAAAGGCAATAACCAGAAGATGGTGAAGTGATCTCGCGCCTCAAGTGGGGGAATGGATTGATGTAATGTGAGCTATCTATAATATGGAGAAACTAACTGCATCACTTAAAATGGAAGGTGAGAAATTCAAAATGATTTGGAATTGGCTGGTTGATATGTCAGGCATCATAGATCTGATTTTATATAGGATTTCTATAAAACAAACAAAAAACACCACACCCCGGGTTCAAAGCTACAATGTTTATTTGTTTAAAACTGAGTACTGTTTTGAGTCTTTTTTAAGAGGTCACACTGGCACTCTCAAAACATAGTGCCTCCATCTCTGAGGTTATTCCCCTACTGCATGGCTTGTGCTCCATCATCAAGTCACTGCATCTAGGGGCAGCTTGTGAGGAATCTGAGGAGGACTATGATTATGTCATGGCTCGTGGTGATGATCAGGATGCCACAGAAAGGCATACCTAGGATGGTGGAGCTGAGTCCAGGGAAACGTTTGGAGGCAGTAGCAAGGAAACTCGCAGCCAATCTAAGCAAACAAATACGTTGATGTTGTGAGCCCATCTTTACAAACTCAAAATTTCTGCTTGCCACTCTCCCTGACCCCAGATATAAAACAAGCTGTTTCCCAAACAGCCTTGATGTGGATGCACTGAAGAAGACATTATTCCTTAGGATGGAGGAGCTCTACTGTGACCGTGTGGCTGCACTTCCAAGGAAAAAAACAGACGAGACACCAGCCACTCGCAGCACCTTTGTCCTATCCTTGCAGAAAAATAAATCTGCTACTCCAGTGACAACACAACTGCCATCAGTTGACGTGGAGGCCTACCTAGCAGAGATATCAGTCTTAGTAATGAGTCATGACCCAGTGAAATACTGGTCTGCCAAACTCCAGTGCTGGCCCAATTTGACACATTTTGCACTGCAGCATCTCAGTCGTCCACCTACTAGTGTCCAGTCTGAGCGTGTTTTTAGTACAGCTGGAAATGTAGTCTGTCCACAGCAAGCAAAACTAGACCCTAACCATGTGGAACAACTGGTCTTCATTAAAGTAAATGAAGATCTGGAAAAACAGCATAGGACATTAGGACTATTGGACCAATAGAACCTATCCTACTATTTCAGTCACATATACATGCACGCGCGCGCACACACACACACGCACACACACTTTAATTAACACTGTTCAATTAAGAAAGTTTGGTAGTAAAAAAGAAAAAAAGAAAAGCTATGTTGCGCGTGACAAGAGTTTATAAAAATCTTGTTCTGTAAATAGTTTCTTTATTATTGTGATCAAAAACACTGAAACTCAATTCTCAGACTGTTCAGTAAATATTCATGCACATATTTTCTGAGTTTATAAAATAAAAAAAAACTTGTTTAAAAATGTGTTCTTACTTTTGTGATGAAATTGAATCTAATTTCTGGCAATAGTTTTCAAATAAACAAAAATGTTAGCAACTTTTGATCAATTCATGTCAATTTCACACTTTATTTTACCATTTATTTTAAGTGTGAAATAAATAAAATAAATACTACCGATGTAATCCCCACTTATTTCTAATCAAAACACGCTCATTTCCAGTTTAGTCCACGCCCACTTCTGGATTAGGCCACGCCCCCTCCAAAATACAGATAATTTTGATGGTTGAACAGATACAGATAGTGGTGTACTCGTTCGTCCAACAACAAAAATTTTAACTTTTATTTTTATATTTTTACAAATAAATTAAAGTAGGCAGTTAATCACCCCTTTTTTTTCTCAGTGCAGCCAACTGACTCCAGAAGTTTCCTGATCATTTCTGAATGATCCAATATTGACCTAAGTAATTGTTGATGATGTCCACCCGTGTGTCGTAGTTTCAGTATCAATGGAACAACTCTGTGATGGTCTCAGACTCAGAGATCTGTTAAAAAGAATATTGGGGAGCAAAGAGCATCATGAAGACCAAGAAATGTTACTGCACGTAAATGTGGATCCCAGAAATGCAGACACCAGGTAACGTATTTTAACACTTATTTATTTATATGAAGAACTTACAAAAATGAGCTTCCAAAACGCAAGTAGGGTATTATTAATATAAGATGCATGAGAAAAACGGAAAATACAAAAAACATGAATGAACTTACTCACAAACAGGCTGGTAGGAGAGCCAAAAACGAACCGCACTAACCAAATAGTAAAGGTAAACGTGCCACCGAAACCAGTGACGGTCTCAGGCAGTTTAAATATTTGCTAGCTTTCTGGAAGTCACTTTTACATTTTTGTTAGTCTGTTTGGCATATATCAGGAACCTTGGTCGTCGAGAGCCGCTGTCCTGTTTTCCATTTCAACAGATCAATCAACACACCTGATTGATGAACAAGATCATTATCAGGCTTCTACAGAGCTTGCAGATTAGCTGATCAGTTGAGTCAGCTGTGTTTGAGGAGAGAGACATGAAAAACAGGCAGGACAGTGGCTCTCGACGACCAGGGTTCCCTATCCCTGGCGTATACTGTAACTGCATCTAAACTTCAAGTGCAAGATGATGTTTAACCTTCCTGGTACGCTTGACTTACTAGAGCCTCTGAAGCACTTAAGAGGGAAAGTGGCGAGTGGGAGAAACACCCATGTTTTAGGCTTGCTTCACCCAACGTGTGTACCTGGCATTAAGGTCTGTAAATATTAATATTAACTTAAGTGGATAGGATAGGATAGACTTGACTTGCTGACAAGTGGAATTTGGCTGCTTGATGATAGCGTTCTGACTCAACATGTGAAAATACACGTCTTTGTAGGGATTAAAGTGAAAAAGACATGATACAAAACCACCCTAAAAACATTTGAAAGAAAAAGCACACGTACAAATAATGTGTTTCAATGATTACTTTGGTAAAAACACAATGAAAGGGCCACATAAAAATGAGATATTTTCATGAATTGTGCAAGCTGTCACAGCTCACTGGCATGTGCGTGTGACGTAGTAAAACCAAGAAGTCGTCTTCACTCCATACGTGACGTGCTGTCAGTAGGTTGGTGGCTCAATTTTGTTTTTGTTTTTAATTGAAGCAGTCTCACAGTACACAAACACCACAGACATATACTAGTGTTAAATGCATCAAACTCATGCAAAGCATGCCTCATAATTGTATCGATCTTGTCGACATATTACAGACTTCGATTGTTATATACTGACAGCTTGCTTGAATTGAAATGTAGTGACACAAGTGAGGAGTGAGCTTTATCATCTTCTGAGCTGCCAAATGTTAAGGGTTGTCCGTATTTTGTTATTGAAATCACTCAACGCTGCTGATATAATGCCACTAATGTGTCACTGTTCATTCATAAGCAGCAAAGCTAATCGACAAGTTATTTTGCTAACATCTTGATGCTAACTAACCCCGATCGCTGTTATTCATATCAGGCTGCGTTATTCCCGGTATTTGGTGAAATTGTTTGCTGCTGATATACGAAAAGCACCATTTAAATAAGCAATATGACGTACTGTTCATTTGTCTTTCTGTCACTGGTGAGAAGTTGCCGTCTCATCTGTGGGAAAAACTCCGGCAAGACGCCGAGAGCACGCCGCAAAGAGCATGCCGCAGCCACAGTGAAAACAAATGAGAAAGTAACCTGCCAAAATAAAGGTTTTCCACTATGACAGGAAGCGTCCCGCAAAATAAAAGTCTGCACGTTAACGCTGGTTACACATGTACACTACAACCAACAGGTAACGACATGGCTGTATTACGTCATATCCAGTTTAGGGCTGTGATCACACCACTCGGAAGATTTTCAGCGTGCAATTCAAAAATCATTAAATACTGTGTTATATGTATTGATTCACGGAACCGTTCATTTTGGTGTGTGTATTATGTTGTTAAATAACAACTGAACTCTTATGTTATCTTTGTTTTAAATGATCCATTTCACATTCTTTGTGACACGGTAAAACAACAGGATAGAAAGACACTTGGCAGCATGACACAAAAATGCAGAACTTTGAAGAGTGGCACATGGGCCATAAAAGAAACAATAATAATAAAAAATAAAAAAAAGTCCTACTTCACCAAATCTATGCTGCACCTTCCCCACAGCATTAATATAGTAAACTTCCACAAGCTGTCTGTTGCTGTTTGTAACATTTGTTTGTTGTTTGTGATGTGATAAAATTCTTGTTTGAAGGAGGGGAGGCGAGCCAACCTACTAGGATTAAATTTTCATTAGTCCAGGATGTTCCATTAACAAGCTGTATGATTGTCCACTGACTGTCTTTTTGTCAATAAAATCATGGATGGGCAAAGTCCAATTTTCGGGCCAGATTGTATTGCACTGACAATAAGACAACAAGCGTCGCTGTCACCTGCTTCACTATCTCTGTGTGACATTGAGCTCTTTAGAGTGTGATGTTGCTGTTGTATTTTAATCAGGAGACCCATGTTTTAGATTTAGAGGTTTGGAGCGTCAGGGTTGTGTGGAGCCACGGAGGTGTGTGGGGAAGTTTTTGTGTTCTTGAATGCAACTGCTGCGATACAATCATTAAATAATGTGTTATTGATCTGATTCACTGTTGCCTCTTTTCATTCACTCCCTACCTCGCTCCACCAGGTCGCACAGAGCACTATGTAGTGTATGAATGAGTCGCTTAGTTTGCAACCTTTAAAGCAACATTTATAATCCTCGTGGCCTTTCAGGTGGAGTGAATCAATTTGAATTTTTGCAATGTGGGTGTAGGTAGTCTCAGTTTTATTTTGATTAAAGCAAATTTATTGTTAAACCTTAAATGCTAAATAAATTGTATCTGACAATTTCAGACACTGGCTTTGGATAGAACAACCCTATTCCCCCGATCCTGGTACAAGATTTCCCGGACTTTTAACGCCCATGTGTTCCAAGTTTGTTGGACGTGAGTGGATGGGGAATGGCGGACCCAAATGCAAGAGAATAAGACGCGAAACAGGAATTAAATGCAATACGTGGTGCTTTAATGAACCATAGGGAAAACGGTGAGCGGAAAACCTTGACTTGATGGGACGCGACTGGACTGGTCGCCAGGACTGAACGGGACGTGATTGGGCTGGTTGCAATGACTGGACAGGACGTGACCAGACTGGTCACCATGACTGCACAAGACATGACCAGACTGGTCGCCATGACTGGACAGTACGTGACTGGACCTGATTTGACTTGCTGTGGAGTGGCTATGACTTGGCTGTGGCTATGGCTTGGCTGTGACGAAGACAACTTGGCAGTGACTAGAACGACTTGGCAGTGACGAGAACGACTAGGCCATGAAGAAGTCTTGACGCACGAACTTCCAAACATACCATAGGCAATGCAACCACAACGACTGGACAAACACAACAGACTAAGGCTCTGTCCAGACGGAAGCAAAGCCGACTTCGTTCCTCAAAAAATCTCATACACACAAGCATTTCAAGACGTCCAAAAGAAGATGCTGAGGACGTTTAACGGCTGTTAATGTATATGCCAAGTCTGGAGTGGCGCTGTAGCGCAGCCACAGGGAGTTAACGGAAAGCGTAGAAGAAGAATCAGCGAAGAAGACGGAAACTTTTTTTTTTCTAACTTTATTGCAATCTACAGAACAAACATGGCGTTGCATGTATCAAAACAACATGAGAAAGACGAACACAGGAGAAGTGACAATGGCGGGTGATTCAAGTACAACACCGCTTGTTGAACGGGGGAATAAATAAGAATATTTTGCTGCAAAAGGATAAGCAAGCTAAGGAGGCTGCGCAAATTGACTACAACACGGCTATCCGCCATTGTTGTTGACAGACTCACGGTTCGCACGGAGTCACGCGATAATTGCCGCATACGTCATCAATCTGCGACAATGCGTCGTCATCGAGCTGCGACATTACGTCATCACTTGAGGTGTATCCTGCATATGGTGTCTAGATGGACGCGTACGCGGTGCGTTTTGAAATCTTTCCACTCTGGAGCCCGGTTTCAAAAGTGATCGGTTTCAAGCTCCGAAACCGCGCCGTCAACGGCTTAAACGGTAAGAAACTTGTGAGGATACATTGAAACTGGCTTTTGTGTGGACAGGGCCTAAATACATCAACACTAATGAGACACACCTGGGGAAGAGAAGACACACACAGGTGGACGTGGCTAGACATAACGAGACAAGGGAAGAAACCAGGAACACAAGACAAAAACACCCAACCACAGACAAAAACAACAAGAACACCCATAACAAACAAAAACCCAACCCCCACAGAACCGAAACATGACACAGACATGAATGACCTTCTGGAAAAGAAGTAGAGTAGCATCTACTGTATTCCTAGAACTGTATCTGCCTAGAAAAATGAAGTGACAATTTACAAACAGCAGTATTATCTGCATAAACGTATGTTGTCATACATGATAATAGAATAGTAGGCTAATTGGCCTCGTATTTTACATACCCTACTTTGAAAATATGGCTTATCTTGCATTAATGGACAACAATTTTAGAGCGTTCTCTGATCTGTATGCTGAGAGCTGAGTGCTATCTGAATAACTTTTATCACCACTTTCAACATGAAGGTTAATTAAATCAAATGGGACCTAAGTAGGACACTAAAAGCACATAAGCTCTCTCTGTACAAATCCAAATACACCCATCTCTCAGATACTGTGTCACAACAAGCTCACGTCATCAGAAGCCGGACGATAACAGCAGTGTTGATTGCTATATTTTATTTCGGCTCCAATTATTTCCAATTTAACTACACAAACTACAATACACTAATATGCTCATTTCCCTTCAAATAAGGTCCTGTTAAAGGGTTCAAAGAACAACATATAAAAAAAGAAGAAGAAACACAAAACAAGCCATGAAAATACAACAAAATAGACTAAAACGGAACAATTAATAGATAGATAAAAACACTTACAACTTTGAATTTTGCCCCAAGTTAACATTTCAAATTTTGGTTTAACCAAAGTGAGATTGTGTGACTGATAAATAGTAAAGGTGGAAAGAGTATTTGTTTTATAGCCATAGTTAAAAGTACAAACACCACATGCAATGCAAGAAGATTTTGTTCTGCCCTTTGCCAAATAATCTTCACTGAATAATTTCCTGTCGGTCCTCCCAAAGTTTGCAGTCTTTATCCCAAAAAAGCACCACTTCGCCCTGGGGATCTTTGGCATGTGTTTGCATGGTTGGGGTGATGGTCAACTGCTTGTCTTAATTGTGGTTGTGCATGTCTAATTTTGTGAACGTGTATTTCATTTACAGCTTACTGACTAATCTTGGTGGGGTGAATAGTGTACGTTAAGCAAGCAAATCATTTCCTCTGTGTGTGAGAAGAGAGACAGTAGCATGTGAATCCAAAATGTTCAACTTGGGTTTCACCTTGGTGAAGAGCATCCTTTGGCTTCATTGAAAGTGTGTGAAAGTGTCATGATAATGTTTTTTTTATTAACTGCTAATAAGAGCTTAGTTTTCAGGCAATTTTACAGATTGCAGGATTTATGTACACTTTTTGACACACACACAAATACTCCCATCCCCACATTACCAACTTCACCAACATTGGAGTATGTGTCATTTATTAGAAGCTAATACCAATAATGCTGTTAACTATTGCTAATCCGTGATCAAATTGCAGCTTTGCTTACATAATTGCTTTCCCTAATGGAGCTTCAGCACATTCCTGTTTCTTGAAAATGGAGCTGCCTGCCAAGACAACAGAAACACTTTGTGTTAGGGGACAGTATTATGTTAATCACAGACACAGACAACATTTTCAGAAATCGTCAACTCACAAAAAATTTGGTTGTGTGGTCCCTTACTCAATGAGTGGACAAACTCAACTATTTGCGTACATGCAATTGAAAAGTCAATTCCCCATAATATGTATCCTATATAACACGTAACATCGTGGGGACATCTCATTGACTTGATGCATTTGCTAACCCTTCCCCTCACCCCAACCATCAAAAATGATTGCCTACCCCTATTCCTTACCCTGACCTCAACCATAACCCAATTCAAACCTATGCCCCACAACTCTGTGAAAACCCAAAATGTTAGCACCACTATGTAATAGAAACAACACCATACACACACACACACAGTCCATCATGTTTTTGGCTATGTGTCAAATGTTCACGTCAGTATGTTTAACTAGGTCATTCTGTATTATTCTGTAACATTCATATACAGTCCCGACACTTTTCCTAATAGCACATGCTAGCTATTTTAACAAATACACGGCCCCCGGAGGACTTCCCAGACACGGCTCCAGGAGGCCGAGGGCATCCTTATCGTATCCAGGACAGAAACCGGCGACCCCGGGATGCCCTCGGCGGTGCTCTGCATGGGCTACGTGGGGTCTCCACGCATCTTGGGGTCGGCAGAGGGCACTCGATTACCTTCTCATCCATCCTCTGGAGTCTTCGCATTGTTCTCCACCTATCTTTTGAAAGCAGTAATATTAATTCCCGAAAACCAACCCTGTTTACAGCATTGAGAGCCCTGGCTCCTTACCCATCGCCATTCTGATCCTCATGGAGAGGGGCCGTCTTCTGCCAGGCATGCCCGTATTAGTCCACGCTGTTCCACAGCGGCAGAAG
This sequence comes from Leptonotus elevatus, assembly GCF_054856555.1. NCBI lineage: Eukaryota > Metazoa > Chordata > Actinopteri > Syngnathiformes > Syngnathidae > Leptonotus > Leptonotus elevatus. The sequence goes on from NC_141247.1 coordinate 3,915,195, forward strand.
GACTTTACGATTTGCCAGCAGAGGACCTGAAGCACACGCATGTCAACCAATGTCTGTCGGACCTTCCCATGTCTCGATATGGACCGCTTACGAGTAGCATCGGAAGTGGCTGCAATCCACTCTAAATTGCCCCATTTGTGCTCCTATCATCATTCAATTGTTGAAATACAAACAATATGGCTACCTTAAATAACAATACAAAACTAAACTAAACTAAACACATTCATTCACTTCTGCCATGGTGAAGTCACGTGATCACTGCAAGTAGTTGGAAATGGTCTATTAAAATACTACTATACGTCACGTTGAACTTTGTTGCCATTTGTTGTGGTTAAACAAATGATCATGTTCAATCACGGTCGTTAGCTGGGACGTTAGCAAGCAAGTTACCTCTTTCACCACCTTTTTCCGGGAGGTCAGAGGACGATGATCTGCTTGCTGGATGCACCACCTGCAATAAATAGAATCATGTTCAATCACGTCATTAGCTGGGACGTTAGCAAGTTAGCAAGCAAGTTACCTCTTTCACCACCTTTTCCCGGGAGGTCAGAGGACGATGATCTGCTGCTCTCACACGATGCGGAGAGACAATAGTCGCTCGGGGAATCCGGTTCAAGCTCGCTTAACTCAGAGTCCCACTGGACATTGTTGTTCTGAATGGGACCTTTGCAGGATTCCAACCAGTTACCCACTTCTACTTGATGCAGCTTCTGTACCCCCCCCAACCCCCCCAAAAAAGCAAAAGAAAAAGAAAAATTGCTGCAGTGACGTAAAGAGAAAAAAAATCCAGCATAAAAACAAAAATTGCCAGAGTGTGTAGTGGAGTGGGGGAAAAAAGTCACCTTGCAATGCTGCAATAAATAGAATCATGTTCAATCACGGTCGTTAGCTTGGACATTAGCAAGCAAGTTACCTCTTTCTCACCACCTTTTTCCGGGTGGTCAGAAGACGATAATTTGCTGCTCTCACACGATGCGGAGAGACAATAGTCGCTCAGAGAAGCTCGCTTAACTCAGAGTCCCACTGGACAGTGTTGCCCTGAATGAGACCTTTGCAGGATTCCAACCATTTGCCTTCCAGCCATCAAAAGGCCCATTGCTACTTAATGCAGCTTCTGTAAACCACAAAACAAAAACAAATTGCAGCAAAGCAGACCGGCCCCGCCGCCATACTGTATGTGGCGGAACTGCAGGCCATCCACTCGATGCCGCCCTTTGCTGGCAGCAGTGCGCAACTGCGGCAAAAGGCACCTCATTCTGTCTGAAACGCACACATTGTCCCATGACCTATGAACCCTAACCCCAGACACTTTGGAAACTCCACCGACCACCCCATTGTCGACCCTGCTGAACGCGTTAGACTTGGTCCCAGGTCTCTGCGACCTCGCCTGGCTGAGATATGGACCGCTTCCGGTTCGCGCAGAAAGTGCCACCAATCGACTCTAAATTGCCCGATTTGTGCTCCTATCATGTTTCTGGGGGAGCGTTTTCGCCCTTCACACTTAGTAAAATATTTCACTCATGGCCGCACACCCCCATACATTTCAATGAGGGAATACCTGCTGTCCCATAATTTTTTAACCGAAAGGCCCACAACCTCGGAAACCGCGCCTAACCCACCTTTATCCACCCCAAGGAACGCGCCGATCTTCGCCAAAAGAGCGCCCTCGGGCTTAACGTGTAGGGTGTCCGTGGATGGGGAGACACACCCAGAGACGCCTGGAAGTCACACGGTCTCCATCCCACCTTCACAGCTGCCGCAATGCCCGCTTTCAGCACCGATTTCATGCTTAAACATAACCACGCCCCCCACCCCCCACGGCTAACCTTAACCAAAAACCCTAGCCTTATGATATTATACCCTCCCCCGCCTAACCATAACCAAAAACCCTTAACATAAAGCCCGATAATATTTAACCATAATCACCACGGCTAAACCTAGCACTGCCCCTTGGAGACCGGTCCGGTGTTGGTGGGATGGGGCGGGCTGTTGTGGGTGGGATGGGGGGGAAGTGATGGCGCCTCCTGCTGTCCGCGTTGGGGAGCTAAGGACCGCTGAAAAACATCAACAGATGTCAACAGAAAAACAATTACACAAAATCGCAGCTAGAGAGCAACTAAGCGACAAAAACAAGGCAGCTCCACCAGGTCATCATGATTCACCTACCACAAAAAGAAACTGGCATCGGCCATGTGAGCTGAACTCAGGTCAAGCAAAATATAGGTGCAAAAGCTCAGTTACTGCACAAATAGATGACTAGGACAAGAATACAGGCTCTTGAATCCTTTTGTTTCTTACCATAGCAGCCTGGCCAGTTCCTAATGTCGTTTGCTAGGTGTTGAATGCTATCACAATGATCAGCCCATTTCACTCATCTAGTGCTGTCTCTTTTGAATTAGATTGCAATGTGAACAGCGCCAGGGGCCAGGGGGCCAGGGACCCAGGACAACCCCCCCCCCCCCCACACCCCACTTGGCACTTGAAATTTATTGTTTTGGTACTTTGGCACTGTGGCTACCTACTTCCTCAGCACAGATGATGTCATCTTCAGTCGACAGCAAGTGGCAATATTCGTTTTTAAATATATTGTACATGATGAAATATAATGAAGTTATCAAAATAATTTTTAACTATAATAATAATAAACTTTTTACTATTGAAAATGGCTCAATGAGTCAAGTATCCCTTTAATTAATAAACAACACCTAGCAATTCAGATTGTACACCACCTCTCAACTTAATCATCTGGGATAGGCTACAGTATACAGGATAAATGATGAAGCATTATGGTTGATTGATGGATGGTCGCATTCCTGAATCAATGGCCACATTAAGTGCTTTTAATCTTAACATTTGGAAGGGGTTTGATTTCACGAGTCAGTGTTATTCCTTTTGGAGTACAATCTTGGCTAATATAAAAAGCACATGTTAAAATGTTATCACTGTAATAATTGCCCAAAACCCTGCTCTATCACCCAAATCAAACTAGAATATTCTTCCAATTTGGCAAGCTCTAGTTGAGGCACTGTGACTACAAGCAAATCCCAGCTAAATTTAATTACTTGGCAGATAATAAATGCATTTTGAGACTAATCCATGCAAACAACATTACACTCAATGGCAGTATCAGTGACATTGCACTGAGTGTAGCAGCTGACTTTAGAAGAGGTGAAAAAGCTAGATAAGAAGGCTAGAATAATGGGGGGGGGGGGGTCTTTAATTCAGGTCCAGAGAGCTTGTAAGAGAAAGGCCATGACACTTATGTAACTGCCTTGAAAGCTGGGAGTCAATGTGAAAGAGCTACAAGAAGGCTGTTGGAGAAAGAAATGAGAACATGTTGAAGAGTACGGGGTCAAGAGTTGATTACGATAAAGAGGAGCAAGGTGATGCCAAAGCCTGAAGGGTAGAAGGGAGATTTGGAGCCAAGCCAGTGTAATGAAGTGAGGATGGTGATGATGTAAGCAGTATGGTCTGTGACAGTTTCTGTATGAATGTCTGCATTTGTAATGACTAATGGACTAAGGCGACTATTAAGCACAAGCGACAGTACTCTATGTGGGACATAATGATGTATTCTATTGAACATCCTTAGTCTATGTTTGTAGATGATTGGGCAAAAATAGCAATATTCTGGAAGTAATATAAGTAGGTCAGAGGAGGGACTTAATATGTCTTATGTAGTTTTACACTCTGTTAGTTTTAGCTAGCCAAATGATAATAAAGTGATTCAACAGCATTTTTTTTAAACATGTAAACACACTTAAACTCAGACCCACACCTCGGATGTATTGTAATTTTCAGTTCAAGTTCACTAAGCGGTTCTCTTTATCTTTTACTTATGATGATGAAGCATTGCAGGTCGACTTTACCGTCTGCGCTTACTACGCTACAAGTAGTAGTAGGTTTAAAATAATAATAATAATAATAATAATGCTGTCTTCTGGGTTGCATGAAGGCTCATTACTTTATAGTTTACTATTTTTACTAACTTGTTTGTCTAGATAAAAAGAGCCATTGCACCTTAAAGGACTGTTTGGTTCATTTGAAAGGGATTCTGTGTGAAAATGTAACCAATAAATAAAATAAGAGTCTTGATAGCCATTTACTATTGATCCAATTTATTTTTACAAGTTATGGACGGAAATGTTTTACCTCAACTCCAAAATTTGTAAATTCAAATGTAGCAAATAGCAATCAATGGGGAAAAAATATCAGGAGCTCTTATCTTATATATGTATGACAGCAAAGGGATGTGTAATGTGTTTACCTGGAGCGAACAGACGAGGATTTGCAGATAGGGCATCCAGCAGCTTCAAAGGCACTATCATCAATTATACAATTACACAGTACAGCATAGAATATACATAGCAACAGAAAACCATACACATTAGTATACTGACTGTGAAATAAACCTGTATCATGAAGGATTCCATACCGCTATACATACTGAATATAAAGGAGTCTGTTTAGCATAGAGGCTAATTAGCACTTAGCATCATTTATCATAATCCATTTTAACATGAATTTGCTTATTTCAACAAAACTGTGCTGCATGCGACATATTTCAATGCTCATAAAAATATTCAACATTAGTGCTCACTGCTCACCTAGCAAATAAATAATTGACAAACAGAGGATTAGACACGTTTAAGCTTCTACTTTCTGGCCCACGTTACCTTACAAGGCACTATCAGAAATCATGGCACTGTCTTAAAACTCATAGTGCAGTAAAGGGGCATCAAACATATAAACAAAATAACATAGTCGCAAGACAAGTTGATTTTAGAGAGAAATTGAAATTGTGTTTGCGTTCAGACATCAGAAATTGTAAAAACCGGAGGAGTGGAATGAGAGAAATATATCTGGGCACTAAAAAGTCATCTAGTTGCTACAGGACAGCATTACATAAATTAGCATTCGTAAAAGTTGTCTCGATTGACTATTTTTACTCCTAAATTCCACAGGTAAATAAATGGCATCCTGGGAAGTAATGAACAAGTGCAGGAAGACACTGTGCTGCCTCAACACCCCGCGCCCCAGGCTTGTCCAAATTGAAACCAAGGCTTTTAAAAACTCTTTACTGCACATAAATAACATTACGTTTCACAGCCTGATTGGCAAAATAATGAAAGATTATGGAAAATCTATAAACTGGATTAAACAACCATTCAGAGTAACTTCAATTTGCGAATCCACTCCGCTGAAGTACACTCAAAAAAGAAAACACTAGATACATTTATATAACTGAGTAATCTGTCAAAGTCAATAATTAGGCTTTGATCAACTTAAAAAACATTTATTTGGTGCAACCTGAACATTTTACCTTCAAGTAATGTCATTATTTTTGTTTGTCCTAATTAAAAAAAAAATGAATTAATTAAATAATATAAAGAATCCTTTCAATTTAACCTAAAAAATGTTCCTTGAATGTAAACCATATTTTTTATGTTGGAAGTATTTTATATTATTTGTCTCAAATAAATATTTTAAATTATCAGTAGCTTATGTCAAACTCGTAATATTATATATTTTTATTACTATTATAATTTTTCAAAATATCAAATTCAAAATATCAAAATAAAAGCCCATATTTAGGATTTTTGTTTTATTTTTCTCCTCTAATTTCTAAAATTATTTGGGCCAATTCAAGGGATTATCTCTCCGCATTTTTCCCCAAAATTTCAAAATAAAGAGCAAATAATGTTGTTGTTTTTCCTCTACTATTTAAAAAAAAATGGGGGGGGGGGGCAATTCAAACCGTTCTAACTTTAAACTGTTTGGCTCATCCCTATCACAACTTTTTTTTTCTCCCCAGAATAAAATCCTAAAATTATGATTTTTGTTTTGTTTTTCTTCAATATTTTTTCCAAAATAAAAGCCAAACTTTTTGGAGCCGATCTAAACCATTCCAACTTTGCACTGTTTCACTTATCCATACAGCATTTTTTTTTCAAAATAAAAGCCAAAATTCATATTTTTGTTCGTTTTTCTCCTAATGTCTAAACTTTTTGGCCATTTTAACCGTTCCAACTTTAAACTGTTCGGCTCGACCCTACCACATTTTTTTTCTCAAAATTTCAAAATAAACGACAACATTTAGGATTGTTTGTTTGTTTTTCTCCTCTAAATTCTACATTTTTAGTCGTTTCAAACTGTTCCAACTTTAAACTGTTCGGCTTATTCCTACCGCATTGCATCCCCTTATTGTTCAAATGTTCTTTTCCCATCCAGCTAGAAAAATTATACTTAAAATTTATAAATACCATTGAATGAACAATTTTCTTTTTTTGAAAGTGATTAAAACAAGAACATGATGAAGTCCATAAGTTAATTTTATAAAACAATCAAATACATTTCGCAATGTAATACAGTCAACAAGCTATATAAAGTTACTATTCCTTGGAATAAGATCATGGACAACTTAATTTTATAACACAATCATAACAAATCAAATACATCTGAAATGCAAAAATACATTTAGGAAAGTAATACAATCAACGAGCTATATAAAAAAGTTATTAGTCCTTAGAATAACATCATGGACAATGTTGTCCTAAATACAATTACTCTCCAGTTTTGTCAACACACTGCATGTGATGTTGTTAGTCCCTCAAATTAGACAGATACTTTCAATAAAACTTGGGCAGATAGTTTCATCAGAAGTAAAAGTGCACTCACTCATGCAAGTGCAACATTTCAAACAACGCCAGTCTGTTGGAGACTAACTGCTAAATTGAGACAAACGTGGAAAGAAAATCAAGGTAAGCCAGTTGAATTTACATTATGCCTACTCTGGGATGTAAAGATGGGTCATCAGCCTATGAACTTTTAGGGACATCTTTGTTCAACCATCAGGACTTTTTGAAAAAAATCAAGGGTGTACTTCAGATTATTTGGATAGTTTAGGTTGAGTATAAATGTGAGCCCCCCAAAAAACACAGCAACGGCTGTTGCAACTGAGGGCAACTCATTCAGCACCATTTTTCCATGAATGATTATACAAATGTCTTGGGTGGATGTAAAGAATATTTTCTCCCCAGGACAAAAATTGCCAAAGTTTTGGTAACACTTTATAACTTTTGTTAGTTAATGATTTGTAAATACATTAGTTAAAGATGAAGTCATGAGAACTCAAGTGAAGTAATAAATTGTAAATATAAAAAGATTAGGAATACATAATTTACAAATTATTAGCTAATAACTTGTAAATGCATTAACAAAAGATGAAGTCATGTTGAGCTATTATCTGAACTCATGATAAACTAATAATTTGCAGCTATTAGAGAATTATGAACTCATAACTTGCAAATATGAACTAATGATCAACTCATGATTAAGAAATATCCATTACTAATAATTAAAATGCATAAATAAAAGATAACGTAATGATGGGCAATTAGGAATTCATGTTGAAAAATGTGTATCTGTGGTATTGACTGTAATACAAACCTTTTTGCAGATCCATTCCAATGTTCAATATTGGTGCTTCTGCCAATATTTGTAGACTGTTATCATTTACAACTTATATTTTAATGTGAACAAATTATCTGCAAATGCCTTGCTACCATTCCTTATCATGAATAATCTGTCAGGGGTAGTGGTGGTTGCAGACCCAAACGTAGGGAAGCAGGGCAAGGAGGCAGCAGCGGTGATGTAAAAAAAAAAGATTGTTATTATACAAAACAAAAGCAAACTCCAAATGGCAAGTGAAACAAAACGTGGTGAGGACAGCAATGCAAAAAACTGGCAGCATGACGGGAGGAAAACGACAATGAATCGACACAGACAGAGGGGAGACAGGAGACTAAATACACACACACACACACACAAAAAGACACACCTGGGGCAAGACATAAGTGGCTGAGGGCACTGATTGGTTGACACGAGGAAGGGCAGGATTACATTTAAGACTAAGGGAGACACACAAGGAAAAACAGAACGCAAACATGACAGTACCCTTCCCTCAAGGGACGGCTCCCAGACGTCCCTAAAATAAAAAAAAGTCCAAAAACAGGGCGTGCTGAACGGGGCACGGAGGCGGGAACCTGGCCCACCCATTAGGGCCAGTCCAGAGGGCGTGCGCACCGCCCTGGCGCGGCCGGGGAGTAGAGGACGGCAGCGGGAAGTGCGCCGCCTGTCCACAATCATGGGCTTGAGGCCGCCATCGAAGAGGCCTGGGGCATCAGAGAGGAGATTGACCAAAACCGGGGCATCTTCGATATCAGAAAGGTCAGAATCAGTCAGGGGGTAGTGGTGATTGCGGACCCAAACGCAGGGAAGCAGGGCAAGGAGGCAGAGGTGATGTAAAAAAAAATAATAAGAAAAAAAAGGAATTTAATTCTACAAAACAAAAGCAAACTGCAAGTGAAACAAAACGTGGGGAGGACAACAAGGCAAAAAAAAAAATACACACACACACTAACGACACAAGTGGCTGAGGGCACTGATTGGTTGACACGAGGAAGGGCAGGATTACACTTAATACCAAGGGAGACACACAAGGAAAAACAGAACCCAAATATGACACAAACTATATTTTCATATCAACAATTAATTTTTTCAACTCCAATTCTAAAGTGCCATTATCATGTACAAATGTTTACCATGTTATCTGCTACTATTTGTATATCATGAACAAGCATCTTTTCATGTCAACAACATTTATTAACATACATAACATACATACACAAAATAATTTATTAAGAACCAATAAATCAACATACACACAATAAGCAACTGGAGTCACGAATGTGTTAAATGGAAAGAACATTTATTCACACACACACAAAATAAATCGGAAATATTTACAATCCCTGCCCAACTTACCTGCGTACTACAAACTGGGGTTCAAAATAATGACAAAATAATTGTTCCTTCAAATGGGCATTGTAATTGTTCTCAATGTTGTGGTATCAAAGTTGTTTGTCAAACTGATTAGTTGAAGTGCACTCTTGTGCAGTTAAGTCTACTGCAGTTTACAGGCAGGATCTTGAAAGTCCAGCTACTTGGAAAATGAGGCAGGCACAAGTTCAGATCAACGGTTGCCCACCATCTCCCTCGTCATGGAGAACGCAAAATCCAGTTTTGACCTTTGTCAATGGTCAACAACCTAGCCTTTATGCAGTAAAAAAAAAAAGTATATTAACTGTACTGATCAAATATTGATTACCATATAGGCCACATATTCACCATTGTAACACCAATGTGAATAATTTCCGCAATAATTTTCTTCATTAAAAAAAAATAAATGCTAGCTCCTTATTAACTCTTTGACTGCCAGACGTTTTCAGAAAAGGGATGCCGTCAGTGCCAGCCGATTTAAGCATTTTGACTGATCTTTCAAGGTCCACAGAAAAAAACACACATACTACCAAATGAAAGATTGAACTTTCATCTTTCATCAGAAAAAAAAAGTTTGTTTCTACCTTATTCCGTTCTTTAGTAATCAACAATAGAAAATGGTTAGTTTGATCCAAATTCGCTTGTTTTGGACCAAAATACGGAGAAATCAAGCTTTTAGTGAAACGATATTATTTCATGCACTCTAGTGAATTTTACACTTCTTTTTGTCCATGAATGATGCCACAAACACCTAAATAGTGCTTTACTTCTATAAAATACTACCACCAAAAATGAAAAAGTGTTTTTTGATAACAAAATACGTTTATTTACATTCAACAGTGTAACAATTTGACAACAATTTGGCAAACTATTTACAAATGTGTGCAACTGTGGTGCTATTTACAAATATGTGGATGTTTCAACGACAGTTTTTCTTTTTGTGAAACATGATTTGCACAACAGATTAGTTTCACTGCGATTGCCTCTTCGCGTGCAGAAGCTACACTTTCTTGACGGCCATTTTTTCCGGGGAATAGCAAGTATATACTGCAGTGTGTGTTGCCATAAAGTCTAATATCAGGATATTTGTTACGGTTACATTACGGTGGTGTTACGTCTGTCTTCCTCATGTCCTTCAGTTGCTATACCGGGTGGTAAGAGATGTTCTGATCCATCTTATCCACTCCATTCATGGTGGCATCGTAGTCCAGAACCAGTGTCTTCTCCGTGATCAGACTGTACCAGCTCCTCCGATGAATATGCATTGGACTCTGGGTACTCTTCATTGTCCGATTGAATGTCCGCATGTGCAGCTCCGGTGTTAGCAGCGCTAGCCGGTGAGGCTTTATGACGAGAGAATAAAGGCCGCGTCCAACTGTGGCGTCCAACTTTGGCGTCAACCTCGGGATTCACCATCATCATCATCATCAATGTGCATTGGTCGATGCTTTTCGACAACTCTCCTTCGCCCGATCGAATCTCCGCTTGTGCCCGGTCGATTGTGCTGCGCGTTTTCCGGCGTTAGCAGCGCTAGCCGCGCTAGCCGGTGAGGCTTACTACGTGATCATAACGGTCGCGTCAAGGCTTCCAACTTTGGCGTCAAGCTCGGAGTCATCATCATCGTCGACATCAATGCGCTTTTTATTATTGATCGATGCTTTCCATCTTTGAAAAAAATGCTCAAGCGTGAGCTGCTTGCAACCGGTTGCTGCATCAGCCATTGTTGCATGATCAGCCATCGTCTCCTCAACACTCTAGCTCCGCCTCATGTCTTCTACTGATGCCCACGGTGGGCGGCCCACTCAACCTTGTGCAAAGAGAGTCATCGCTGCCATCTAGGGGCCAAAACGAGTCATTTTACTAACTAGATCTGCTTGATGCTTTCAGCACAGCTGCCCAAGGCTTTTCTCCACCCGTTTCCAAAAAAAACATAGTGAACGTCTTTTAACGTCCTCGGCGCCCTTCCGTAGGTTTTTACTAAACGTTTTATAACGTTTACGGCGGTCAAAGAGTTAAATCAAACAGGAATTATGATTTTAAAAAAAATAATTATTTCTTAAAACATGAAATTAAAAAGTATTTTCATTTCAACCACCACCAATTTTGGTAACTGCAATCACGAACAACCAATATTCTGAAAATTCAATGAATACCGTACTCCTTTTAACAGAAATAGCTTGTTGATACGTTTTTTTCATTATATCCCAAATGTATTTAAAATATAATGTACACAAAACATTTCATAGAAAACTTAAAATCACTGAATTTAGCATCACTAGAATCACACATCTCATTGGTACTACATACTTGGCCTTATTGCACATTTAACATAGCTGCACTACACTAGCCACTTAGCTTGTGCTTAGTTACAGTCGACTTACCAAGACGCCTGCCAAAAGACAGCTCCCGGCTCGCAGAATTCCAGCTCCCCTTCCTTTCTAAACATCACAGTACGAAAAATAGGTATCAACATACAGTACGGAAAACTGTATTGCAATAGGTTTTCATTTTCATTAGGGACCATGCTACGGCCTGCTAATCCTAGCGGTTAGCTTCGATTAGCGCATAGGGCTAACTCACCAAAGCGAGTAGAAAGACGATCGAAAACTAGACACACTATCTCCAACTAAGTTGCTGCTGATACAATAGTGTTCACTGACATGTATAATCGCCATTGTGATGGCTTTTAATCACTTAATTTCGGTTTAACTCACTCGAGCAGCTCAAAAGGCTAGGTCTCATTTCTACACAAGACACATCTAGTGACTTGAATGTCTTTTTTCTTTGCCAAAGAGAAACATCGAGTGAATTAAACAGAAAATTAACATTTTAATGAACACTTTTAATTTATTTTTTAAATTAGTGGGAATGGAGTTTGGGGACAGTGTGTCGAAGTATCGATCGTCTTTCGACTCGGAATAATTCTTTTTGTCATAATTTTGGGCCCCATGGTGTTGTGCGCAGGTAAGTTGGGCAGGAATTGTACATATTTTTGATTTGTTATTTTTTTTGTGTGTGTAAATAAATGTTCTTTCCATTTAACACATTTGTGACTACAGTTGCTTATCGTGTGGGGGTGCGTGTGCGTGGTTCTAATTAAAATAAAAATTAATTCTTCCTAGAGATTGTTGGAAATCATTTTACTATGATTTCTGCGTGTTCAAATAAAATTCAAAGTACCAATTCAGAAACTGATTATCCCAAGAAAATAGGCAAAAATTTAGTAGGCCCTTCTCAATAATAAAATAGAGGAACTAAGATTGAAATTAATTTTTTCCCAATCCCTCATTCCAAATTCACATATGTCGTGTTCAATTTCCTGAAATACCTTGCTATAGATCACAGTTCCCCATCCAACACATTAAAAACGCCTTGCATACCACTTTGTAGCATATCTCTGAACAAGGATCACATCCCATTCCGACCTTCATCTTTCAGGAATCTTTGTCCAGTCCCCCAGCAGATGGCAGGGCGGCAGTTGTTGTCAATGTTCAATCCTGGCCAGCAGCGCGGCGGCTGTGGCAGCAATGTTCAAAGCAGGCATTCAGATTTCCTCTGGATGCAAAGCAGCCATAGGGGAGAAGTCACTGGAATGAGGCGTGTACACAGTCACTGGGCATTGAGGAATTTGAGCATTATGATTGTCTGTAGGCACAGGAGGAGAATGACTGTGCTGCGGCGCGAAGCTCTTTGACTCTTTGTCACGTACATCCAAACGTTGGAGATTGCTGTCTGCAATGGAGGACCTGATGACACATAGTCTTTCTGGGAGCTCACCTGACCAAAAAATGCTCACTCGTTGATACAATGCATTTAAAATGCCAGACTGAGGATGTGGGATTATAGCAAGATAGTTCACTTCCTGATTTCTTAAAAATATTTCAAACTTGTTCTTTTTAGAATGCCCCTCAAAAATAGCCACTAGAAATACTTGCAAATACAACGTATCAGTAGAGCTGGGCGCATCCCGTTTGCAGATAGTCATCAAACCCCATCCGCTTTGGAACTTAAGCATCAGTTTCTGAAATGACACACTCAGAGAAAAAACAAATATTAAACATCATAATCATTATGTTGACTTCAAAAACATTTATAACTTCTTATTCAACTATCCTAAATCCAGCCACAGCTGTACAGATATAGGGATAATTATTTTAACTCAATATAGCTCAATACAAAATGCTATTATTTTATCATTATTCTTTTTGTTTCAATTGCCCAAAAAAGAAAAAGTTAACCAGTTTATCGTCTTTATCAAAAATAGTATAGTATAAAAGACTGTCAATTTCAGTCACTAAAAAAATAAAAACACTAATTTAATATTTTTCTACAAGAACTTAGCAACATCCTTAAAAAACTGTTACTTATTTTATGTTTTATCATCCTTCTCTTACCTATGAAAGAGAAAAACTCACAATACGAGGACACATGACTAATCCCCAACTCACACCCATATAGCCCCTCCCCCTTTTTCCCATTCAAGTGGGAGCGAAAATTTCTTTATTAAGCATTCATCAACATCGCAAAACCCATTTTACCACATTCCTTTTCTTTACTTTATTCCATCTGCCATCATCTCACCAGTCTAAACTTACCCAAAACCAACTTACAGTTAAGGATATTGAAGAAAATCAAACAAAATCTCCCAATATCCAAACACTTCCAATACACCCCCAACAGAGCAGTAGCCCCCACCTTCTCTTACCTTCGAAAATACCTACGCACACCCTCTGCATTTATTGTAAAACAATAAACGGTTACGTTCTATCAACCCGCTATCTGCAAATCATGCAGCATTCAAACCGCAGTGTCGTATGGTAATTCAGTAAACGGGTTAATAGCTGTAAACAAATCACCCGTGAACGGCTCATTTTATTTTGGAGGCATTCTAGCATTTCACATAACTTGATCCACTTATTACACAATTCCGTACGACTCACCCACCATTCAAAGAAAATACAAAAGTCTCACGTACCAATTCCTTCAGCGACAACCTTCCATTCAATCAATCAACAACGTTTTCCATACATTTTGCATTCACGTACTTTTCCCGCATGGCTCCGACTGCAACCCCGGAAGCATTCTTAACTTGTGCATCTAAGGTTGACTTCCCACTATGAACCGGGCGTACAATAAGGTCACACCCCCCGGTGTCACAAACAAAATCGCCCTCCATTTGTAGTTTTTTACACCACTTCAGTTTTATATTCTACTTAAGTAGTATTAATATTTATCAATGCAGTGACGTCTCACTTATATTATGATAGTTCAATAGGAGCAACATAGACGCTCACAAAACACAACACAGAACGTACATAACTTAATCACGTAATCTATCGATCGAAAATACAGCGGTATCAGCCAATTTCCGTTGTAATCGACCTGACTCCCTCAATACTGTTCAATTTAAAACGACGCGCTTTTTTAATAACTTATTACGTGTAAATGGATGCTAATGCAAAAGCGTCATGCCCACTAAGATTAGCATCCTCCGGCTTCAATAACTGTCTTATGTATCATAAGACAGGCGCGCTACTATGACGTCCTTCATCTTCAATGCAAGGACAACTGTCCACGTCCAACGGTCACAGTCTATCGGCTTCTTCGTGATAAGACGAAATATTACCACTTCAACCTGTGTTCCAAAACATGGCTCTGTCTTCAGCAGCCGCGCGCATTAACCGTTCCGGGTCAGCACGTTCGTCACCTCATGCTCCACCACACGTACGTGTACAGTTCAAGTCGTAGGAAAATTCCCAACTCAAGGACTCCGCGTCCCCCTCTCAATAGAACGACATCAAACCACAACTTGTCCACACAGACCTCATGTAAAAAATGTATACAATTTAGAAGACGAAAACAAGTTGCAGCGAACCCAAACAGACAGAACTTCCCTACGTGGATAAAAGTCTCCACTTACCGTACTTATTTATCTAGGCCTAGAAGTTCCATTCGTCCGTGAATCACTGCAGCTCGCAAATCATCTACCACCATTCAGCGTCGGGGTTCACCAATTGTTGGAAATCATTTTACTATGATTTCTGCGTGTTCAAATAAAATTCAAAGTTGAAGTCTCGTGGAGAAGTTTTGCTAGCTTTATTTCAGAATCTGAAAGACATCTCTAGAACCTGGCTCAAATAGCCCTGGTCCCAGAAGTGTAACATTTTCAAAATACACTCACACATTTATACCTAACAGTTCCCACCCCCTTTATTGACAAAGAGGTACCTTTTGTCCCTCCAGGCATAGAGCAACCCATGTGGCACTCTTTGTCAAGACAAGAGTTTTCAAGTCTACACACCCCCTCTCCTTATCTCTACCTCAGTTCCTCTCTTGATCAACTCAGAGGATGTGGGTAAACACTTGGCACCCGGAGCCTCCCGACACCAGGAACTCACGCAGACGCCCTTTTGGTCAGACACCCCTCATCTAGATTAAATCAGACACCTCACTTCCCCAGGGAAGAGAACAAAGACCACAGACTAACTAACATATGGGGAACACTTTGAAAAATATAAATTGAAACAGAAAAACAATGTTAATAATCAAACAAGATGAACCTAAGAAACCGGTCCATACATCTACATTGTACTAGGTAATTAAAAGGGCTGCCTGTTCAAACCCCTTTTTGTTTTCAAGTTTTTGATACTGTTACTGGAAAGGTAGTACACATATTTGTTATCGTCAAATCCATTAAGGTGGCAACAGTTCCCCAAATCCTATTTAATCAGAGTACGCCTCCGTCTGGCGACGCCACTTCCACAAATTGGGCCTACAATGAGATGCATGCCAAGCCTCTAGGTGGCAGTAGTTAGCCAAATACTGCTCATCTCTTGTCGTCACTTCACCATATGTCACACAAGCACGGACTGTCAGCCGCTGATCTGTATATATTATAATTAATTAAAAAATACTTGTAAACAGTCAATGAGTATATCATAAATGGACCATAGAGGAAAACAAAGAGGATAAAAACAAAATCTTAAAAAGCTTCACTTCTTTTTTAACAACTTTTTTCCCCACTCACCATACACACATATACAAACATCATGGTCTCTCCCCGGTGGGGAAGCGAATCCACGCCGCCTTTTTTCCCCCCTTTTTTTTAACAACTTGAGGTATGTGATTGAGTGACGTGTTCAGAGTTTACTGACGGACACACGTGACCGCGGAGCCGGAGAAATACGCACATTTTAACTTTGGCCAGAGTTTTTAGAAAACTTCGTTTGTAATGAAAAAGCCCTGCGGACGTGTGGATGACAACAAAAATATCTCCCGTTTGCAAAAAACCCGGCTACGTGTATACATGGTCTTAGACAGTCGACTTTTTATCTTCTTTTTTTTTTCTTTATCTGCTTTAAATAAACTGAATTTTTGTAATTTCTTGACTTTAATTCACTGCTCACCCCTGGTTTTTACCCTACAATTTTAAAATTGGGTTTTGGTCCCTTACTAGATGGCGTTGTCTGTAATGTAATATGTAATTTATATATTTGATTGTACCCAGTAGTGGGTGTGACTTGACCCAAA
Organism: Leptonotus elevatus; assembly: GCF_054856555.1. Lineage (NCBI taxonomy): Eukaryota > Metazoa > Chordata > Actinopteri > Syngnathiformes > Syngnathidae > Leptonotus > Leptonotus elevatus. The sequence goes on from NC_141247.1 coordinate 3,931,566, forward strand.
TTACAAAAAAAAAAAAACTAAATAAACCACAACAACAATAACTCAAACAAATCACACTGAACATGCAAATAAACACAACAAATCAAAATAAAAAGGTCATAGTCACACACTTGCACAACTAGTTACGTAACAGTTTCAAAAGTAACAATGCAACGTATAATATGCAAACCCGAGACAGTCATGTAACGGAATGTTTCCGTCAAAGGAGCCAAGAAAAATTTTAAGTACAGCTTCACAACAACAAAACAACAACTAACAAATACACACCAAACAGGGAATGACCTGGTGTGTCCCTCTTCAGCCATGTTCTGTCTCTTTGTAATTTTCTTTGGTCTCCATTAGCAAATGTTGTTTCCGGATTTTCATGCTGTTTGCCTTAATGGTTACTTGTCTTCCCTTTGATCACTTGTGTCCCATCTATTTCCAGTATATATCTTTTATTTGATATTTACCCTAACTAGGGGTGAAAGTGGGCCGGAACAGTCTGGTACTACGTTCCGGTAAAAGATTTGGGACCGGAACGGTGCTTCGGTCCCAAGAATATGACGGCTGCCACACAAGAAGAAAACAATCTACTAATGCCAGATTTACATACGCAACAAGTCTCTGAAAGCGGGGGGAGCGTTTAGGCCGCGTGATTGCATATAGACAATTTAGCGCGGACGGACGCAAAAGTGCGTGGGGTGGCGGGGTGCGGCGAAAATCGCATATTCGCTAATGTTGAAAAGTTTGAACTTTCTTCGTATTTTGCCTCGCGGCCTTATGGGCTGTCATCTATGTCTAAGATATGTCATCTTTAGCTTCGGGGATGGACTACGTCACACACAGTGTCTTGTCTGTTTTCACCTGGAGTGCAACAACACGGGCAGCCACTTAGCCCCGTAAAATATTGTATCCCCTCCTGCGCGTACAACGCATGTCTTTCAATAAATACATGAAAACACACAAGGGCTTTTCAGTTTTAGAATCAACGTTTTGAAGCAAGAAAAAAGTATTTATCGCAGAAAAGCAAAAAAAAAAGCAAGCACTAGGCAGTAGGAAATCTCAGACATACATTGAAAAAGCTCAAATGACTGAATTTTTCTGTTTTGTTCAAGATGTTTGAAGTTTAAATATCTATCTATATATATATATATATATGAATATGAGAGAGAGGGAGAGAGAGAGAGATGTATTTCAGTGAGTTAGAAAAAAGATGAGCATGAATCCGCCATGTCGGCTCATTTAGCAAGGAAGACGCCAGAAAACATCAGATTCGTTAACCCAGCCGCCGAAGAAAGAATAACATTTTGGTTACACTTAGGAATGAAAAATGAACATGTGTATTACAATTTCAGTCAGGATTTTTTATTACATTAATGGTTAAATTATTACATTATTGGGTTTTAGTACATTTTTGATTGAGTGCAAATTTGATTACATTTTCGGGCGTTATTACATAATCAGTAATTTATTACATTATAGCGTCTTACACGCTGTCAATGTGTGGTACGGGACAAATCTCAGACGTTGTGGCTAGCAGCTAGCTGTTAGCATTAGCAATGAGTGTCTGGCTGAGTACCTGGTCTCGCTTTCTTTACTTTTTCCCCCCAATATTCTGGACCTAGCCTACTTTGTCATTCACTCTCCATGTTTAAACGAAGGGAATGTGCCTTAAATTGCACTTTGAGGTATTTTTCATTAATTAAAAAAAAACGATAAATAGAACTTTGTCTTCATGTATTTTTTAAAAATACGTTTGACCATTAAAAAAAAACATTCAATTCAAAATGTAAAATATAGCCGTTTAGATTTTAGTAACACAACTTTAAGCTATTCATACCTTGTTATTTTATACTACTGGACTATCAATAAAATATATCATATTGCACTTAAAATAAAGTTGTGTTCCTAAATCCTAAACGGCCATATTAGACATTTTGACTTGATTTATTTTTCTTCTTTTTTTTAATTTAATGGGTAAATGTGTTTTACAAAATAAAAGAAGACAAAGTATTATTTACTCTTTTTTTTTTTGTAATCCGAAAAACGATCCGATCTGTGAATCAAATCCATGATCCGAACCGTGACTTTTGTGATCTGTTGCACCACTATTATCAAGCAGGTCACATTGAATGATATGTGTTTTTGCCACAAACAAAAAATGTGTTTTTGCCACAAACAAAAGTGTTGTACTTTGACCTGCTCTATTGGGGCCAAATAAATGAAAACAAAAAGTATGATAAGGCATCTCAAATAACAATATATGAAAACCTGATGACAATTTCAACATATAAACACCAATATTGAGGTCCACAACTATCATAATATTACCTAACCTTCATGCCCATCATTATTGGTTAAAAATTATCATTTGTCACATACATGAACTATCATGATTACAACTTCTCCGTGGTGGCAAAATAATCGTTCATCCACCACTTGAGTCTGTATCTTCCATGTCATATGGGTGAGAAGTCAAGATGGTGCCTTTCTCTCTTTCTCTCTCAACGGCTTCTTTCTGGTGTTGGCCTCTGCTTCTTTTGTGGTGACTTCACATTCCGCTTCCTCTTCTGAAGATAACTGTTCATGTTCATCTATGATAAATAAAATGTAATTTCTAAGTAAAAAGAAAAGTTTAAACAAAAGTGTGTAAGAAAACATGGCAAATATTGCAATCACTAACATGTTTGAAAGCTCCATCTTTATCCTGTAGCATGGGTTAATATTGCACCAATCTCTCAGCCCAAGACTTCATGCTTAAAAGGGTAGCAGAGCTCTTCTTCTTCCTGACTTGCTCTCAAGATCGAAATTATACTGGCCTGCATCTCAGCTCTTTGGGCATTGTATATTCATCCTTTCTCCGATTGTGGGCCATCTCAAAATGGTGCTTACGAGATATAGGTCCAGCTGACTGTCGGTATAGATCACATATTCTGGAGAACTGGGAAGCTGTAACATCTTCTGTGGATTTTTCCTGAGAAGGTGTACCTCAAGATGATGAAACAATTCCCACTTCGGCAGGGCCAGTTTTGTCTGGTAAGGGGGATATCTCATCCTTCAAAACATAGTTATTAGAAGAGTTAACATACTTAATTAGAATCATCATGTTTCATGATCAAAAATCACCTGAGATCTAAGGAGCAAATTCACTAGGAGTCACTCTCTCTCAAAGGCTAAAATCAAACTCTTGGCTAACAAGAGCCCACAGGTGTTTCCACCTGACAAGTTCTCTGGCCCAGGAACAAGGTCTTCGAGATCATCTTTGCTCTGCGTTAATAGCCAGCCCTCATCAATGCTAGCAGCTAATAAAAACAACAATAAACATAAATACCATTGCATTTGTCAAGTGTGTGGACCCAAATGCAGAAAGCAGTCCGGGATGACAGGTGTGCTCACAATAATGTTTAATGAACAACACATAAGAGGGAAACTAGGCTCTTAAAACCATCAAAAACACTCAATGTCAAAAACAAAACAGATTCAAAGAAACAAAGACTCACTTATATAGACAGGACTAGAGGACAAACAACCAGTACGATGAGTGAAAGCAAACAAAATGAAAAGTACTGAACAGAAACCAGGAACTAAATACAAGCAAAGCAATAAGACAATGAGAAATAGCTGGACACGACACAAGTGGACAGTCCACCAACTGGGTCTAGTCAGGTGGGCGTCCCAGGCACCAGACGAAATGAAAACGGCAAATATATCATCATGAACTCACATTTTATGAAAGGTTGCCAAGTTTAATATATCTTAGTTCAAGTATACAGGTAGTTTTTGAAGTGCAGGGACCAAGCTATTGATCGTATGTTTACACTGTCTTAGCTATGAAAATACAATGGCCCAGGTAAAAAGAAATACATTCGGTAAGTCACAGTCCGAAGGTAGGCTTCAAATCTTTAAATGAAAATGTTCAGTTTTCGTGACAATTAACAACACAATATGCGCTAGCTAGCACCGGATTACGAGTTATGAACGTACAAAAAATCTTACCTTCATACTAAAACGTATTTCTTTCTGCCCACTTTGAGGGCTCTGCATGTCAACCAACGTTTAAACTGTTCCATACTGTGTTTCTATATTGAACCATGTTGAAATTGTCACGCCTGGGTCGTCCTCTTCTTCCAAAATTGACGCGTAAACTGGTGTGGCTACTCTGTTTGTTTGGAATTTCGGAACTTGTGCATATTAATGAGAAAAACGTGGCGTCGTTTGAAATCAACCCAGTCGTTCGCTGAACCAATGAGGTTGAACTTCAGCCCGCCCAAATCCTCCAGAGCCCGCCCCCTTCTCTACGAGTACAAATCACGGAGTTCTACAAGTACAAATCGCTTTGCGCCATCTGTTGCGAGAAATTTGGTGCAAAAGTCACGTGACTGGACAGCAGCAGAAAAAAACACTTGTGACTCCTACAGGTACAATTTTTTTACTACAACTACAATTGTCTTTTTTTTACAGGTACAAGTTACTTTTGCACCATATTTACCTCCGTAGGCAAACCCACACCGTAAACTATGTACATAAACTAGACTAAGGAAGGAAAATCCTTGAGAGAGAAAATAAAATAAAAAATCAAGACTGTCATTGAAAGACATCCTAGAGATCAAATGCATGCTCATAAGATGTTTTCTTTATTATAACGTTATCCGCTTTGTGTAAGACTTAAACAGTAATAAGTTGATGCCATCAAAGGGAGTAGAGAGAAGAATCCCAAGATAGGTATCCTCATCGGAGCTATCTGCATATGAGGAACTTTAGATTAACAGAGATTTTAAAGCAAACCTAGCCATTACTGCACTGCTTTATTTTACCACAACATTATTTATTGTTAGTAACGACCTGACACACAGAACACGCTCAAAGGAATATCCTTAGGTGAAGAGTTTTTTTACATGTTGCATGGTAGTTGCATTGTGTTGCATCAATTCTACGCTCAAATGTGACCATCGTAGTGTTGGCTGATATGAAAACAAAAGTAATGGGACCACAATATTTTTTTATAAATATGATGACACAAAACTCACATATAAGCAATGTTGAGAAACTAACTACCTAAGTGAACTGTAAGATTAAAATGGACCATCACTTTGCTCTTCTACTATATCCTGGCATGAAAATAATCATGGTATTCCAGTGGACGTTGGGGTAAAGATGGGGTGCATTCTAGACACAACATTAGAGGTGAAACAACGAATTGATTTAATCGATTATTAAAATTTTTGCCGACTAATTTAGTCATCGATTAAGTGCTAAATTACTTTGTTTTACCACAGCGGTTTGTTTCCGCCCCCGTGTTTAGAATCATTGTGTAGTAGTGCAAGCCACATTGTGGCAGGAATGGGTCACAGTTGGTTGTAAGCAACCAGTATGGCGGGAGAAATTGTGAAAAGCCAATAATGAGCATTATTTGGCATCACGTGATTCGGCGGAATATTCGCTGCATTAACTCATTAAGGCCGGGAGCGCATGACTGCGTTTCTACTGTTAGAGCTGGGAGCGTCATTTTGTTTTGTTTTGACCAATTCTTGGTCTCTTAGCCAATAAAATGCATCAGACTATACGCAAGAGGGTGATGTGGGCCTCGTAGCATATCCTGGAATTTTATTCGAGCATTTATGGCTGACGGAGATTTGCGGGAGTTATAAAATAAATGACGTGATTGACAACGGCGCGAGAGTACTTCGAAGTCGACAGTGGCATATTGTTAAGAAATATGTTTGTAGATAATGAGGATGTTGAACACTTCAATGGCTCTACAGTCACCCATAGGTTTTAGAGGCATGTTTTGCCAGCCGCTTTAGGCCTTAATGGCCATTAAGCAAGACAGTCGGTAGTAGTGGCAAAAAGTCTAAGAAGAAGAAAGTGTGGGGCACTTTCCTTCCAAAATGTTGAGTGACATGCAAAATCTGCAAGAGCGAACTGATTTGGCACGGCAGCACAACTTCTCTGCATGAGCACATCAAGCGTAAACATACAATCAGTCAGCCAGGAAATGCCTAATAAATAAATAAAAAACTTGAATCATCATTCCCCTTGCCCATGCCTACAGTTGTCTCCATTACAGATGCTGCTTTGTTATATTCCAGTCTCCAATTTGTCAGTAATTTGTTTTCATGCTGCTGTTACTCTTTCCTTGAGTGTAATTGGTCTCCTTACTGTGAAGACTTAACGTATGTCAACAAGTAGCTACCCTATTGACGTTTGCAAACCTCCGGGCATTTGTGATATTTCCGCAATAAAACGCAATGATTCCTTTACACGGTGAAAACAAACGGTGTATTGTATTGCTTTTGCCTGTGACGAGCAGACAGATTGTTATAGTAGTCGAATCACATTTTGAAATCAAAATAATCCTCACAAATCAAATTACAAGGATCAATAATTCAAAGCTCTTCAATGAGCGGAGAGCGTCATTTCACCGAGTTGACCGCCATTTTGACTTGTGACGTAAGCTTGTCAATAGGACAGCAGGCCTGTGTCACCTTCGTATTGCTTTCTGTTACTATCAGATTTGTAGAACATGTATTTTATTATCATTCAAAGTTTAGAGTTAGTGTTGCTGTGATTGTGATCTGCAGCAGTGAGTGACTTTACAGGTTAGGAAAAAAAATTGGCTTAACTCTTCCCATAATAGCACCACTTCCCCCTGAGCCCGCTTTGCAGAATAATTTTCATTTATTCACATGAAAAATCCTGCATATGAACGAAAAACTTTTCACAGGCTAAGCATGTATTTCTCTCAAACTTTTGTCTTCTTCTGTGGGAATAGGTTTTGTCTAATGATTCCTTTCAATACTAGTCCACCTTTCATATGCTGTACCTTTAAACAGATTTTTTAATATGCGATAAAAAGATAGTTCAACCTATAAATAATACATTGAATATGTTTGTACTAGCTTTATTTCACGTGTCTGTGTTATAAAGTTCAAGTTGAAGATAAACATACACAGTGTTATCCATGTCTATTTGCATATCTGGGGCTGGGTTATTGTGACAAACAGCTTGTGGCACAAATTCTCCCTTTGGATGCAATTAAATTTTAGCAAAAGATGGAGTCACAATGAGCTGATGAAATGAAAAGTGTTATCCCAGGACAAGCGCAATGCACAGATATACAAATTGTGGGATATTTTGTAAGGCCTGGGTGATGCAATTGAAATTAAGCCGTACAGTTTCTGAGTGAAAATAACATAACATTCCAGTACTTCCTGGCTTTTGAAACTTGGTAGCTAATCAAAACACATGCAGACATTGCAGCAATTGGCGACATGGTAAAAATGCCAAGAAACACCTGCTTTGACAGTGAAACCATCTCAAATATTACTTCTTTTTTTGTCAATTATTTGTGAAGAAAGGTTAAGGATCACTGTTGTCCCACCAACAGGAACTGAAAATGTAAGCAATTGCAGAGTAGGTGCCTTTGCAGCAAAAACTGATTCCCTGTTTGGGAAACATGCTCAGTGTGTTTGTGGCTACCCCTCCTTTCATCTGGAAGAACATTTGTGAGGTCAGACATCACTGATCTTGAACAAGAGGGCATGGATTACAAAGTCGGTTCTAGCTCATGATGTTTGATTGTCTATTGTAGTTCATATTTGACTGAGTTAGGTTCAGTGCTCCAAGACTGCCAGTGAAGTTCTTCCACAACAAATCATACAACCTGGCTTTTATTGACTCTGTTTTCTGAATTAGAGCACAGTTATGCTGGAACAGAAAAGGGTGCTATCAAAACTTAACACAAATTCGGAAGCTTAGAGTTGTCATGATGTGTGTTTTATCTTTTGGTGTAACTAACGAGTACAGTACTTTTATCAACCAATCACCTCTCTCTAATTAGTGTATTGTCCATGGGTTTGTTTCTATTTAGGTACATTTTTCTTTCTGCCGGTCTCTGATATATTTTGCCACATATAAATGTATTAGTCAGCTAGTAGATTTTACTAGTTTGCATCAACTTTTAAAGCTTGAAGTCGATCAATTGTAAATCATGTTGTTTTTGGCATCTTGTCTTTTGACTCAGAAATGTGACACACACGCACGCACACACGCACGCACGCACACACTTGCATCTGTGCATTATAAGGACATTTTTTCCCAACCCATTTAATTGTGTATTAAAGGGACACCTGTGGGAGTTGGACAACTCACGAAAAAAAGCAAAAAACCTGAAAAAATCCGTAATTGTGAGGACATAGATAATGACCTAAATAAGCCACGCCCATGGCAACAATTTTAATTATGAGGACTAACTATCATTATAAGGACAAAGGTTACACAACACACAACAAACATGTCACTGAAGTGACTTGAAAGTTCTGGCATTCTGACTTTACTTTACACATACACTACAATGACATTGATGTGTAATGACTCACCTGATATATGAGGACAAATTGTTGTGCACAACCATACTGTGAAATGCAAAGTCATACCTGATCCTTGAGCACCATGTTACAACTTACAATTTTAGGGCCGACTGAAACTGGTATGTTAATAAAACAATGCTTCTTATGTGACCAGGTTATCTAGGTCAAGTACAGCTTTGTAATGGATAAGCTAGACATGAAACCAGATGCAAAAGGGTCAGTGAACATTGAACTAACATTTTATTCTCCAAAACATGACTACCTCTTGTCTTAAACTTAGGTAGCTCTTAAAAGTTATAAGAACTTAGAACTAAGTGCCCGCTCACTTGCCACTTTTCTGTTTGATAGAAGTACCTCGATTGCGTACAAAGTCTCTTATATTTTGAACAGTGCGATTCGCCAAGATAGGGTGCTCTGCAGTCTTGCACTGATCAACATTGCATTTTTGTAACAAGCTTCCCCTCCTTAATAATGTCTTTAAAATGCTTCATCACCACATAAACCTCAGCTGGTTTAGGATATTATTTCGACATTGAACATGGACCTAATATATATATATATATATATATATATATATATATATATATATATATATATATATATATATATATATATTTATATACATATATATATATATATATATTTATATACATATATATATATAACAGTGCTGCACAAAAGTTTGTGAATCCTGCACGCATGGTCAGATTTTTTGTATAAAATATTAAAATAACCTTATTAAATCTACAATGCTGACAAATAATGGACTTAAACAAAAAGAATGATAATATTGTCATTCATTATTGAGCAAAATTTGTTGATTTAAGAAAAACTCAAGATTTCATGGGTGCAAAAGTATGTGAACCTCTCACTTAATCCTTCATTCAAACACTTTCTTTAGTGATTTATCAGTCTTTCACATCTACTTTGGGGGAATTTTTGCCACTCTTCCTTGCAAAATGCAGCCAATTGAGAGAGGTTGGATGCGCGTCTAGCATAAACTGCCCGCTTCAGGTCTCGCCACAGTATTTTGGAAGAATTTAAATCGGGATTTCACAATATTCCTCTGAATTCTGATTCCCTGGATTATGTGGAGTTGTCCAGGTCCTGAGGATGAAAAGCCAGCCCAGAACGTAACATTCTCACCACCCTGCTTCACTGTAGGGAGAAGGTTCTTTTGCTGGTATGCAGTGTTGACAATTCACCAAACATGACCGTTTTAGTTGTGACAAAACAGTTCAATTTTGGACTCATCTGTCCACAGAAGGGACTTCAAAAAAGCTTCAGTGTTGTCCAGGTACTCTCTGGCAAAGTTGAGAGACGGGCAGCTTTGATCTTTTTTTGTGAGCAGATGCTTCTACCTAGCAAGCCTTCCATGAAAGCCTTGTCGATTTACTTTTCTTTTGATTGTTGAAGCATGCGCGTGTACCAGATGCAGCAAAAGAGGTCTGCAAATCCCTCGATGTGATGCACAGGTTGCTTTCACCTGAATTATCATTTTTCGTGTGTTTTTTGCTGTTATTTTAGAAGGTCATCCACTTCTAGGCAGGATTGTAGTAATTTTCAGTGTTCTCTAGTTGCAGATGATCTGCTTCACTGTGGAATGATGAAGCAATTTTATTTTTAGATGACTTTATATCTTTCCCCAGACAGATGTGCTGTCACTACCCACTTCCTGAGGTCCACTGAGATTTCTCTTCCTCTTAGCATAACTGGCCTGTATGGGTTCACCTGGGTAAGACTAAAATGACGTGGTTTTGTCTCTGTTTCAGTCAGTGATGTGCAATTTATATGCTAAACCTCTAATTTAATTGGTCCATTTCAGTGGTTAGTTTAGCTACCAATTTGTCCTACCTGATCCTACTTGACAGCTTGTTTTAAGCAATGCAGCTCAGGTTTCACTTACTTTTGCACCTACATTAATTGACCAAAAACTCTTTTAAATTAAGTTTTGACTACACAATTGATTTAAAAGAAGAACAATGCATTGAATTGATAAACCTACGCCTGTTATTTTATATAAAATGTAATGGTTCAGATTGAACAACAAAATCAGGTTAAAACAATTGGAAAATCCCAATTGCTCAAGAGGTTCACAAATTTTTGAGCAGCTCTGTATGTATATATATATAATCTTTATAACCCAATGAAAGAAATACACGTTCATGCGGGAAAAAAAAGCATGCCCATTGTGATCTAATCGTATCCAATTAAGTTTTTTTTTTTTTTAGTAATGACCCTCGATACGATTCTCTTGTATGGTGATGCGCAATTAAGGTAGTCTCTGATTGGTCAGAGTCAGACTAAAGTATACAATCCAATATTCATTTGTTGCATGTCTTTGCAATACACATATTGCATGAGCCATTCGTGTGACAAGATATGTTTTCATATATTGTGCAACGTCTTGCTACTGAAAAATGTATTTCAACATCAACATTCAAAAATAAATCTTGTCACCTGGTCAACTTTGGCGCATTCCATCACAACTGTGTCTTCATCAGGTTGTGCTTCAGTTTAAACCTGGTGCAGATGAAGAGAAAAATACAAATACAATTAAATTCTTAGTAACACAGAAGACTGTACATGGGCATTTACACAGTTACAGTACATACAGGACAATGAATACAGGACAATGAATAGGTTAAAGTATTGTGAATGCAAACACATGTTATTTGCCATTACATAAACAAATAAATCCGTCAGCACTAGAGGTTTGTGTAAATTGGTGACACTATTTTTCACAATGAAACACTTAACAGAAAATACACAGTCCTCAGAGAGTCCATACCTAACCCAAATATGAACTGTGAGGACTGTATCTATAACTCCAAGCCCCCAAAACAATTTCTCACTCACAGTGTATGAATACACTGTCCTCAGAGTGTCAGTTATTCACAACTACGACATTGTGAGGACTATGTATCTGCGAGGCCTGCACAGTATTGACAAAACATGCGACATGGGTGTTTTATACAGTGATGGAGATTATTTCGACATTGAACATGGACCTAATATATATATATATCTCTTTATAATCCAATGAAAGAAATACACGTTCATGCGGAAAAATAAGCATGCTCATTGTGATCTAATCTTATCCAATTAAGTTATTTCTTCTTAGTAATGACCCTTGATACGATTCTCTTGTTTGGCAATGCGCAATTAAGATCGTCTCTGATTGGTCAAAGTCAGACTAAAGTATACAATCCAATATTTACTTGTTGCATGTCTTTGCAATACACATATTGCATGAGCCATTCGTGTGACAAGATATTTTTTCATATATTGTGCAACGTTTTTAACCTTGCTCTCGCAATATGTATCCTCGCGGTATTTGTGAGTTCACAAACTCCCGAGAATCCATCTTGTACCGCTCCCATTGATTTCCTTTGTATTTTATTTTTATTTTTTAAAAGAGCTCAGTATTGTTCATTCTGTAATTTTACCAATTTGACATGTTATCATCATTACTCTATTTTATTTTTTTTATTTTGTATGTGCACGTGTGTGTGCATGTGTGCGTGTGTGTGAGTGTGTACTCATTAGTTCACCTGAAACCTATTAAAAATCCCATACCGTTCACCTAGACCGAATACTTCAGAATCCAGCTAGAGTCGTGAGATTGTCAGGAGACCCGAAGAAGGATCAAAGAAAAGAAAGGAAAGTGAAATCCAGCACCGACCAGACATCACCTACTACCCACCGTGTTACCAACCAGAGTCTTTCACCAACCCCAGAAACATCTAAATTCCAACAAATTAGGGAGACCTCAAGAGACCAAAGGAGAGACTGAGAAAAGGAAGGAAGGCTAGATGAAGCAGAGTGAAATCCACAGACATCAGCCTCCACCGATTCAACGACCAGAGGAAGAAGCAGATTGTGTTTGAATTTCGATAGATGCTGGTGTAGTGGATCTGGCATGCATGAAAACCTCCACCAAAGAGGGGAGCCGTCGACCCCTGCCAGGACAGAGCAAGCACAACCCCCCAGGCCACGGCAGCGCCAAGGGACAACCCCCGGGCCCCGCAGGGGCCACCGGCCGCAGAGCAGAGCCGGCAGCGCCCCCCACTCCAACACGGCCCGTGCCCCCAACCCAACGCAGCAGGACGGGGCACGGCAGGCCCGCCAGGCACCCCACTGATTTTAATACAATTGATTGGATTATCTCCAGTAGTGGTAGTTAGTAGTCTGCACAGAATAAAAGGGTACTTCAAGACTTCTTCGGCGAGGGACTGTGAACTGTTGAATACATCCGGTATTGCCTAAACTGCCCTTGATGCTGTATTACCCAGTGAGCAACGTTGAACCCGAACACGCGCCCCGTCGATCTACTCGTTATAGAGACTGGTTCAATTGGTTCAGGGACTGGCACCACTAAAGTGGGGGGGGGGGGGTCTATGACCTTTTTATTTTGAGTTGTACTGTATGTTTAGTGTGATTTGTTTGAGTTATTGGGGTTGTCCAGTGGGTGGGTCATTCATAGGAACAATACAAGGCTTGAGAGCATTTCTATGCAAAGTCCTCTCTTTACCCCCTTTTTCTGGTTTAACCCGATAAACAAGGCTTGAGTCGACAAGGCCAAGAATCACGCTGGGCTCAAGCTCCCACCAACTGTGTAAACTTTTGATCATAATATTGCTTTTCATGTCTAGCTACGTCTGTCATTTTCCGTCTCCGTCTTCAACTCCGCTTATCCGGGGTCGGGTCGCGGGGGCAGCAGCTTTAGCAGGGAAGCCCAGACTTCCCTCTCCCTAGCCACTTCAGCCAGCTCCTCCGATGGGATCCCAAGGCGTTCCCAAGCCAGCCGTGAGACGTAGTCTCTCCAGCGTGTCCTGGGTCGTCCCCGGGGCCTCCTGCCGGTAGGACATGCCCGGAACACCTCCCCAGGGAGGCGCCCAGGAGGCATCCGAACCAGATGCCCCAGCCTCAACTGGTTCCTCTCAACGTGGAGGAGTAGCGGCTCGACGCTGAGTCCCTCCCGAATGACCGAGCTTCTCACCCTATCTCTAAGGGAGAGCCCGGCTACCCTGCGGAGGAAACTCATTTCAGCCGCTTGTATCCGGGATCTTGTTCTTTCGGTCACGACCCACAGCTCGTGACCATAGGTGAGGGCAGGAACGTAGATTGACCGGTAAATCGAGAGGTTTGCCTTTCGGCTCAGCTCCTTCTTCACCACAACGGACCGATACAGCGTCCGCATCACTGCAGACGCTGCACCGATCCGTCTGTCGATCTCCCGCTCTAACCTACCCTCACTCGTGAACAAGACCCCAAGATACTTGAACTCCTCCACTTGGGGCAGGACCTCATCCCCGACCCGCAGAGGGCACTCCACCCTTTTCCGACTGAGGACCATGGTCTCGGATTTGGAGGTGCTGATCCTCATCCCAACCGCTTCACACTCGGCTGCAAACCGCTCCAGCGAGACCTGGAGATCACGGCTTGAAGAAGCCAACAGCACCACATCATCTGCAAAAAGCAGAGATGCAATGTTGAGGCCACCAAACCGGACCCCCTCAACACTCCGGCTGCGCCTAGAAATCCTGTCCATAAAAGTTACGAACAGAATCGGTGACAAAGGGCAACCTTGGCGGAGTCCGACCCTCACAGGAAACAAATTCGACTTACTGCCGGCAATGCGGCCCAAACTCTGACATCGGTCGTACAGGGACCGAATAGCCCGTATCAGGGGGCCCGGTACCCCATACTCCCGAAGCACCCCCCACAGGACTCCCCGAGGGACACGGTCAAACGCCTTCTCCAAGTCCACAAAGCACATGTGGACTGGTTGGGCGAACTCCCACGCACCCTCAAGGATCCTGCTGAGGGTGTAGAGCTGGTCCACTGTTCCACGGCCGGGACGAAAACCACACTGCTCCTCCTGAATCCGAGATTCAACTTCCCGACGGATCCTCCTCTGCAGCACCCCCGAATAGACCTTACCTGGGAGGCTGAGGAGTGTGATCCCTCTAAAGTTGGAACACACCCTCCGGTCCCCCTTCTTAAAAAGAGGAAGCACCACCCTGGTCGGCCAATCCAGAGGCACTGTCCCTGATGTCCACGCGATGTTGTAGAGACGTGTCAACCACGACAGCCCCACTACATCCAGAGCCTTTAGGAACTCCGGGCGAACCTCATCCACCCCCGAGGCCCTGCCACCGAGAAGCTTTCCAACCACTTCAGTGACTTCGACCCCAGAGATAGGGGGGCCCACCTCAGAGTCCCCAGACCCTGCTTCCTCAAAGGAAGGCGTGTTGGTGGAATTGAGGAGGTCTTCGAAGTATTCTCCCCACCGATTCACGACGTCCCAAGTCGAGGTCAACAGCACCCCATCTCCACTATACACAGTGTTAATGGCGCACTGCTTTCCTCTCCTGAGACGCCGGATGGTGGACCAGAATTTCCTCGAAGCCGTCCGGAAGTCGTTCTCCATGGCCTCACCGAACTCCTCCCATGTCCGAGTTTTTGCCTCAGCGACCACCGAAGCCGCATTCCGCTTGGCCAGCCGGTACCTGTCATTTTCTTAGAGGCTAAATCGTAAGCATGAGACAATTTTTTGTGGTGTTTTGAAACCCATCCATGCAAATCATAACGGGGATAGTTGTCTAAAATGCCAAGCTCAACATCAACGGGGAGCCTAAGATGGCGACCGAACATAAGGTAGGATGGCGCAAAACCAGTAGTACTATGGACAACATTGTTATTAGCATGCATCAGCTCGGGAAGGTGCTCTGGCCACCTACCCTGTTTCTCTACCTTGAGTGTACAAAGCATATTTAACAAAGTATGATTGATCCTCTCAACACGGCCATTCCCCGCGGAATGGTATGGAGTCGTACGACACTTTGAAACGCCGTACACAGCTGTTTCATAAGCTCAGATTCAAAATTAGGTCTTTGTTCAGAATGAAAACGAGACGGGCAACCAAATGGCTGAATTATGTTACCCCAAATTGCACGGACAGTAGTTTTAGCAATTTGATCACAAGTAGCAACAGCCCAAGAGTAGCAAGTAAACATGTCAATCATAACCATAATGTACTGGTACAGATCATGAGGACAACGCAACGGGAGAAAATCTAAAGCAACCACTTCAAGAGGATATAATACCTTTATTGGCTTTAGCCTCGGCTCAGTCCTATCTTTTTGGCGGTTACAAATAGTACACCCCATTTGGAAATATCGTACCTCATTCTCCGTTGCACCACTACTTGATATAGTTACTGATTTCCATTTATTAATTTTTTCAGCCCCATAACTGCTCAATTGAACATATTGTCACATATTGTCAACATGACTAACTTGCAAAGAAGATCTGGACTGTCACAGGCTGGTCCGTACTTACTGCACCGGAGCTTACCTGGGGCTGCTGATCCTGGCGAGCATGTATAGATCGAAGAATGAGGCAACCATGAGCCTGTGGGACAGGGAACTTGGACGACCCATGTTTGCTGACACAATGGCTCATGGAAGATTTGGCAAATTTCTAGTCAAATCTAGGAGTCAGGAGGAGCAGTGTGGGTTTCGTCCCAGCCGTGGATCAGTGGATCAGCTCTACACCCTCGGCAGGGTGCATGGGAGTTCCGCTCAACCATTCTACACGTGTTTTGTGGATTTGAAGAAGGTATTCAAGTCTCTTGGGGAGTCCTGTGGGGGATACTTCGAGAGTACGGTGTCCCAGACTAAATCAGTGGTCCAATGCTGATTTAATTGCTAATTATTTGATTACCTGCTTGAAATATGCTTATATTTTTATCTTTCCATGTTCAGGCAGGAAGGTGCGGTTTAAATTCAGTCTGTTGAAAGTCTGTCATTATGTCTTTGTATGGATGAGTGACAATCCAGTGATTCTGTCCATGAGAGTTGTTTCTAGGCAACCGTTTGAATGTTCTCTGTAGAAAGAGAGTACACTATTTTGTTCTCTTTGAAGTGGTTGTCACACTGATACCATTTAGCCATTGGCATGGGTGATGCCATTTAGTGTCAGCTACAGTAATACATTTAACTGTAACTGTCATAGTGAAACCAATGAATGCCTTACATATGACCAATTAGAACATTTGTTTTTTATTCATCCTTCTGCAGTGTGGACATGCATACTAAAGACTCAGCATCAAAGGCAACTACGGCATAGTATCGTCTTCAGTATACTAGTCCTATGGAACGTGTTACATGTGAACATAGTTTAAAAAATTCACATTTTCAGATAGCAAAGCAAATAACGGCGAATAGAGCAATGCAGCCATTGCTGATGCATTAGGGGTGACTGTGTCTGCTGCTATGCTGTCCATATTCACAAGAAAATTATGATGGCTTGCAGGAAATAAAAATAATCACTTACAATTTTGCACAGTAAGTCACCAATAATTCAAATGGTAACTGAGCCAATGAGTTCAGCAGTATTTAAAAAAACAAAATCCAGCCAAAATTTAGTAGCCTGTGTATTTAAAGTTATTCAAATTGTTTTATTTATTTATGTGTTTTAGTTATTTTTTACAAATTAGTTGTATCAGATTTCATAATTAATTTGTAGAGAAAGTTTCACACTTTTTTGTTAAACACAGAGAGAGAAAAAATACATTGGTACTGTCATTTGTGCAAATTTAACCCATTTCGACTTAAAGTGCCTGGCAAAACATGCCTGTAATGCCCAGTTCACGCTGACTGCGGTACGGATACGGAGCACTGTCCATACAGGTACTTTATATAGACATGCCTTTCCGTCAAATTAGGTGTGTTTCCATTACACTCAGTTTTGCGCAAAAGGCAAGTTGCGGAAAAGCATGCTGGTAATGGAAACACATAATAAAAAATTTAAAAAACTCTCAAATATCGTGAAAAAAGTTTTTTACGCTCTCATGAGGTGGTTTTTGAGACGTGTCGAAATAAAAGTATTTTGCAAAAGTGTAATGGAAACAATTTTTGCGCATTCCCTGTAGTAAAGCTTAGGGTTGCGCAGGTCACGTCACTGAAAAGTAGGACTGTACGGCCTAAATCCGGACGTCTGGCCACCGTAGCTCTAGTGGTGATGCACGATGCAGTCTTCATTTGTTTTGGATGCAGTCCATTGAGAAGGTTCGTCTCATGGTACCACACTCAGTTAAGTTTCGTGTGATCACGTCACGGTGTTTGTGCTGCTTACTGTACTATTAACCATGCACCTGTGGAAGGAGATGGAACACGCCGTCTGGAGAAAGCAACCTTCAAATCTGTGATAACTGGAACAAGAGTGGGCCCAACTGCTGAGAGGTGCAGAAGTCCCAATCAAAGTTAAAAATATAGTTTGTATGCCGTGATTGCCTCAAAACGTTATGCAACAAATACCTTCATTTTTGTCCATGCCTTTCTCATGAATTTGTTTTACTAAAATAATTATGTTGAAACAGAATTCAGAAATCAGATTTTCATTAATTTATTACAGATGCTTTTTCTTTCATACCGACAATTTGGTCCATGTTAATTTGATTGAGTACTTAAACAAATTTCTACAAGTCATTCCTTCATTTTCTATGCTGTTTGCGTGTAGCTTAAAATTGTTTTAGGTCCTCTAGAGTTCACCCATCTCACCCCCCCCCCCCAAAAAAAATGGACACAACAGTCGACCTTGACAAGTTATGCTGACAAGATGAATATGATTTTATTTTGCGCAATATTCATGTTGGTAAAACATAACTTTAATGTGTGCAACCAATGTCCGTTTTTCTTGTTAAAAAAAAATTCAACTCCAACAAAAAAATTTCAGTGTACCCCCAACTCCCACCATGGGCACGAGCATAAATAATAAACGGTGTATTCACGCACATGGTTGGTATTTGTCTTTTCGGTAAATTTTTTAAACCCAGCCTGCTAACTTCAAGTTTCAAGCTTACTTCATCTATCCATCAATGTAAGTAAAATGTGTACAAAATGAGTTAATTAATATATAATGAAATGCATTACTTGATAGTCTCAGAGTAATGTCTACAGTGCAAAACGAAAAAATCTGCTAGCTAATTAGCTGACATTATTCACATGTAGACACCTGTAAATTAGCAACTGTATTGACCTCGTAGAGAAAACTTCTTTTTTTTTTTAAACAATAATTATTCATAATACAGCTTGATGATATATATTATTTTATATATTTATTTTTGTCTACAAGCACCACATTGCATTGGGGTTCCAACAGCTGGTCTACTCTAGACCATTTCCAAAAACATTTGATTGAATGCCAAGCGCCTGAAGTATAGTACACACAGTCAGGGCTCTACTCATCCATCCATTTTTATATTACTGATATTGGGTGGAAGTGTGGATCACAAGTTTGTCAGCAACAAAAAATATTCAAGAATTTTTACAAATCAAATATTCAATCATTAAAAATAATTTATTTAGTTGTAATCGTTCAAATTTTAGGGGCAAAATGCCACCATTTAGGAGAAGTCTGGAGCCTTGAGAGTGTATTATGATTTATTTCAGCCAAGGGCAAAATTATTCAAGTAATGAATCCTAATTATATTTATTTGTCCTTAAACTAGATGCCCAAACAACCAGCAGTAGACAAAGACTAAATTTTTGCTGTTCTGTGCTCATCAAAAGAGGCCAAACTCCAAAACGGCAACATAGCCGCTCCAAAAGACACTGTGTGGATGGATCTGAGTGAGGAGTTGGGAAAAAAAGATGTCTGCAGAGGCTATTTACACCTTTTGTTAAGACAGACAGACATAACGTCTGGTCAGCTTTGGGGTTAGAGGCTGAAACTGATCCTGAAACTAGTGATCACACAGGCTCAGAATCAAATCCCCTTTTCCCTTTTGACAAGTGAAGATAATTTATTCCAGAAAAGGCTATATACAAAGATAAGTGCTGTCAAACCCATAAAAGAAAATATAAAATTTTGAAACCTGGCACCTGGACCCACATCATAAATGAGCAAATCTGGAAAGGAGTTAAAAGAGCCAAAGTATTTCCATTAGTCACAAATAATTATATTGAAATCAGAGGATACTGCAAGGAGTGTCACGGCCTTCTCAGCATTAACTGTGACAAAGAGCCCATAATCAATAGTCCAATGATGCTCAATTGTTACATTGGCAAGAACAGTGATGACTCCCTGCACACTGGCAGTGATTTAATTTCTGGTCATTTGCGTGTGCAGATAGCTCAAGAACTCGAGGGCAGGATGGAACCATATGTATGGCGGGCATCAGAGGCAGAGAAACTGATTGACTTCGGAGATCCTGAGCCAAGCTATGTCCCAAATTTTTCCACCCTGCGCATGGCAAAACAGGAGAAAAATAATATGGCATTAGGTGACAAAAACCCAATTTTGTCATTGCAGCTGCTGAAGTACAGTGCACCTCACAGTGGTAGCATTAAAGACATTGGACTGGACACGTTTTTCTGTCACTACTGGAGCCAAACACAGATGCATGTGTACAAGACCAACAGTATGTTTTGATGCTCAGTAGTAAAAAAAAAAAAGTGAGACCGAATGGCTCATCAGGCCATATCTTCCTTTATCAGGGTGTTATGACAGGGCAATAACAGCTCTAGTATACCAGTGGTGCATATACTGTGAGAGAAGCATGATATTTGTGCTATCACGCAGTGGCTGAAGGAATGGATTCATGCAGGTGTATCTGTTCCAAAAGAAGCTGTGAGTGATTTTTCGCTGGCCGTTCATGGAGCTCTAGTCAAAGCTTTCAACCCTCATCCTGACTTGAAGAGCTACATCAGTGAATGTTTTAAAGTTTTACTTGGGGATGAACATGCAAACTTGCCCTCATGTTTTCTCAGGGTTGATGTTGCACACTGCATCAAGATGATCTGCCAGTGGGGCTGCCTGAAAAATAAAATATATTGTGTTTCTTTTGTGAGGTCATTAGCACAGCTTCTGAAGTCAGAATGTGTGGAACAATCAAAAGAACTTCTACGTGCCATCACTGTTGTGGCACTTAGTGAATTGGAAGGTAATGCTAGTTCTGGAGCACTGTTCCCATCAGAAAAGTGCAAGAAGTACCTAAAAGCTAAAATTGCTGAATAAATTGTCAGCTACCTTAGGCCAATCCAAAATCCATCTCAGTGTCCTGACATATAAACAGCAAGACAGTATGGGAAAAGCTCTATGTTCAGGGAATGTTTCCCGCAGCTACAGTCTGGGAGAGGTTGTGTGGATTGACACTGACCTTGGGAGCAGTTGTACACAAGTTGCCTTGCTTGAATTGCCATCCAGTCTGGTGCTACAAGGGAAGACCTTCGTTTTTAGAGCAGTCATAGCATTTGAGGCTTGACCCAGGATTCCCTTGGTCATTATGTGGCATATTACAGGAGGGCTGCATGCACCTGGGAGATGTGTCATGACCTGAGAAGTGGAGTAAAAGCAACATTAGTGAGAAGTGGAGTGAAAGCAGCATCAGATAAAACAAAGATCTACCCACATGCTTTGTTTTATACAAAGCAATGATTAGCACTATTTTATTTATATTTTTGTGTGCGTGTGCGCACATGCTTGTGTGTGTGTGTGTGTGTGTGTGTGTGTGTGTGTGTGTGTGTGTGTGTGTGTGTGTGTGTGTGTTTTAACACATTAAATCGTTCCAACATAAGTTTCTTCTGCAGGCTGTCATGTCAAACTTCTAATACGTGTATCAATTTGTTGTATTAGTTAAATGTTTTGTCACTGACGATAAGGTCTCACAAGATGTATCGGTTTACTGTGAGCCTCTTTCACATCTGCTATCATTTTACAAAAATATGCATGTATGCTATGGTTACTGGAGACTACTGCCTGTAGACAGCTGGAAAATAGATGGATAGTTGCTCGAACTAAAAGTAATTTACAGTAGTGAAAATGTGAAAACGTTTTTTATGTAGCCTATGCTACCAAAAAAAAAGCTACAAGGAGTAAAATGTTTACCTGAAGTTTGTCCTGCAACTACAGGTGGCATTTCAGGATCTTGAAGGGTACGCAGTAACATGCAAAACTATAGTTAATTCCAAGTTATTACGTGGAATTAATAACTAAACATTCACTGAGCGTGGTACCATGAGATTAACCTTCTCAATGGACCACATCCAAAATAAATGAAGACTGTGTCGTGCGTCACCAGCAGAGCTGTAGTGGTGACGTCATCAGACAAAACTAAATGTGCCATATCTATAAAACTGTCGCAGCACAAATGAACATTTTAACAGCACAAACCAGCACTAGCGCAGCACAAATAATTGACACCATTTTGGGTGTATTTCGAAGGAAATGGGGGGCTGGATGATGTCATCACACAAAACTAAAATGTTTAATATCTATAAAACCGTTGCGGTGCAAACGAAAATTTTAACAGCGCAATCCAGCACAAACGCAGCACAAACGAAAGAAACTATTTCCATCAAATTTTGGTTGGGGTGGGGGGCCAACTTACAAGATTATTTTGAGGAACGAAGCCGGCTTTGCTTCCGTGTTAACAGGGCCTTAGTCTTGTGTTTCGCCTGCCATTGTTACTCCAATGAACTCAATGAGGTCTAATTAAGAGTAAACACTTCGAAACTTGAAAAGTTCATAAAATGGGTCTTTCGTAATTTGAGGTTCAACTGTGTCATTTTCCTGATATTTTTTTTTATTAATGATTACAAAAAAAATACATAATGAGAGTTTGAATGAGTGAAAAACCAGCTCACCAAACACTAGGAAAAGTGTACTGCACTTTTCCTGGTGTTTGGTGACACTACATTAGCTTAGCGGTTATCATTGGCTTCTTCTGTTCTCTTTTTGCTCAGTGTTGCATGTTTTGGTGCTGAATCAGCCTTTTGTGATAATGATGCTTATTAGAACTGTAGCTTCTAATCCACGGAAAGGAGGATTTGTTACCCAGAGTAGAGGATCTGCATTGCGGGAGGATAATGTTTAACCGCGCCAGCTAGCAAGCGTAGCTCAGAGCTTGTGCCTCAGTGTGGCGCAAGTTAGCTTAACAGCTAGCATTTGCCCTCGTTCACGACGAACAGTTTGGAGCTGATTGGTTTACATGACCTGTCATGATTAAGCGTGCAGCTTCTGATCAGTGAGATGAGTGGAAGTGGAGGTAGACGGTATTTATGTGTGAAATAGTTCACGCAACCGGGACTCGATCAATCAGGAACGCTGCAAAAACAACAATAAACTAACCAAAAAAAGCCACAGCTTTGGTGATCACATGATCGGGTTGTCTGGAATCGTGATTTTGATCAGAAAATGATAAATCGTTCAGCCCTATCTGCTTTATTTGCAATGATTAAAAATTGTAACTAATCCAATGTAGAGTACTCCACAGAGCACATTACACAATATAGAATGCTTGTGCTTTTCTCAATCTGACATAATGCTCCATTGTCTGTCATATTTTAGTTCTGTGGGGTTGGGTTTTTGTTTAATTTTGGGTGTTTGTGTCCTTTGTCTGTGTCATCTGTGTTTTATGTTGTCCCTACGTCCTTCCCTTCTCTCGTCAAGCTCCATGTGATCCACCTGTGCTTGCCTGACCTTCCTCGTGTGTCAACCAATCAGTGCCCCCTGCCACTTGTGTCTTGCAAAGGTGTGTCTTGTCAAGTTAGTTAGTGTTGGTGTATTTAGGCCCCGTCCACACAAAAGACAGTTTTAGTATATCTTCACCAGTTTTTTACCGTTTATGTTGTTCGTCTATACGATGGCGCGGTTTCGGAGCTTGAAACCGATCACTTTTGAAACCGGGCTCCAGAGTGGAAAGATTTCAAAACGCGCGCCGTACGCTTCTGTCTGGACAGCATATTCAGGATACTCCTCCAGTGATGACATAATGGTTGCAGCTCGATGACTACGCATTGTCACAGATTGATGACGTATGCGCCAATTCTTGCGTGACTGCGCACGGACCGTCAGTCAACAACAATGGCAGATAGCCGTGTTGTAGTCGTTTTGCACAGCCTCCTTAGCTTGCTTATGCTTTTGCAGCAAAATATTTAGCTTCTTTCTTCCCACGTTCAACAAGCGGTGTTGTACTTGAATCACCCGCCATTGTCACTTCTCCTGTGTCCGTCTTTTTCATGTTGTTTGGATACATGCAAAACCCTGTTTGTTCTGTAGATTAGTTAGTAAAAAAAAGTGTTCGTCTTATTCGCTGATTCTTCTTCTACGCTGTCCGATAACTTCCTGTGGTTGCACTACAGCGCCACTCCAGACTTGGTATATACATCACAGCCGTCCTCAGCGTCTTCTTTTGGACACATGCAAGTCTTGAAATGCTTCTGTGTGCGCGAGATTTGTTTGAGGAACGAAACCGGCTTTGCGTCCGTCTGGACGGGGCCTTAGTCACCTGTCTTTTGTCCAGTTCTTGTTGGTCCATTTGTTTGTTTGTCGCGGTTGCTGTTAGCGAACATCTGTGTCGTTTCCACGTTTTGTGGTACCCCCACATCTTGCTATTTCCTTTGTCATGCCATTGGGTTTTTGCTTGGTTTTAGGACTTTGTTGTTTCCTATCAGGCACCTTGTGCACCACCTTGTTTTTGTTTAATTAATGAAACCCCTTTTGTTGAACTTTATCTCGGTCTCCTTGCTCTGCTTCCCAACTCTTGAGTCCACAACACATCAACCCTGACATTGTCACCATCTTGGGCATTCGCGGGCAACACTCCCCAAATTAGTTCCTGTGCCTCCCTTGCTCTCACCCCTTTTTCGTGCCAACTTTTTCATCCGTTAGTGTGATTACCACTAAATCAAGTACAGACGGGCCTCTCTCAGTCCGTCACTGATGGAATGCCCACCTCTGTCTGTCGGTCCTAGAATAGCGGTGATGAAGTGAAGACGCAAGTGTAGTTAAAAGAAAATGACAGACTGACGATTACAGTTTGGTTTGGCATGAAAAATGACAGACTGATGATGACGAAAAGGTGCCCAGGATGCTGACGGACCAGCAAAATTTGACCAGCAAAAACTAGTGCTCTGATGGCGATACTGATACAGTATGAACTCACTGCACTGGAAATACTTCAGACACCTATTTTCATGCCCTGTACACCTGTACAGCAATTCTGGCCATTCATTACACAGAAACTCCTCTAACTTGAGCTGCACGGTTTCACTATCTCCAAATCTGTGCTGACTCAGTGGTTCAAAAGTAATTGACTTTCCAAATAATTATTCCCAACCTATACTCCTAACTTTACTTATCACTAAGAAAACAATATAATTAAACCATAAAGATAAACAAGCAACAAAGGCTACTTCGGCTGCATGATTAAATTAACCTGATATCAGCAATATTTACATTTAAAATGCAGGCTCTGCTGTTTATCTACTAAAGCACTTCCCCAACCAGCCAATAACCAGGGGGCAAACACACAGTTAATGGTTCATTAAAAGAAGGAACTTTAAAAAAGGAAGGTATAGGCATATTCTCCTGTTTGCAATTGAGTCAGTTTCTTCTGTGCCTTTTTATAGTAATTTTTATATATTTTATAGAAATGTGTGGCGATTCTCCCGTCTAGGCATCTGACACACTCACCTGTATTTTTATGATTCCACTTAACAAACCTGTCACTTGTTTTTAAAAACACTTTTTTTTTTAAGTATTTCTAGAATTCATTGGCCAAAAATATACTTTTTAATCATTTCTAAAATAAAGGCAGTCTTTTTTTTTACTTGCATCTTAAAATATTAATATTGTAAGGGCAAAACTCAACATTTATAATGTTTTTATTTTATTTTAAATAAAACGATTACATTTGGGGACCTGCTCCTGCAGTCAGAATCTCTTGTGACTGTGAATGCATACTGCCTTGCAATAGTTTTTTGTTTTGGACATGTATGTTATTGAAACTACTTCAATAACACTGCCGACTGACTAGAGTGCAACAAAATGTTTTTGTTTTTAGCCAACAAACTCATAATAGTGACTAACCCTGCATCTTAATACGGTGAATCTCTCTCCTTCCCTCTTGCCGTTTATGGACACATGAATGCCCTGAAAACGGCGATGTCACTCCCTCTGAATGTTAATTTGAATACAGTACTCCCAACACTGCATTTCACTATTTCAATACCTTACTTAAGTGTTCTATAATGAATAGTTATTTGTTTAGTGCCTTTCGTGAGCACTTATGTTAGGAATCATTAACCACATTAGTTTTCAGTAAAACAGTTGCTGAGAAGTGCGTGAGTTTTATTTAAGTCTTGTCAATCCTTGCTCACTAATGCATCCCGCAGTAGTCAACTGCAACTGCTTATAGTGGTTTAAATTGTCACTCTCTTTGAAATCCGGCCTTTACTTGTACATTGAAGAATGTCTTCTACAAAGTAACGATCAGGAGCATTTGAAAAGTAACTGTAGTCTGATTACTTACTGGGGAAAAAGTAACTTTTTAGATGGGTTAGAGTATTACTCTAAAACGTGCTCATTTTAACGCGCTACTTTGTAATGCTACTCGTTGCATCCCTTCTTCACAGGGTGTAGCGTTGACTTTCCCCCACATAATGTACAAAGTAATCAGAAACCAACTCCTATTTAATGTGAAAGCAGCCATATACTGTGTTATTCCACTATAATTTTATGTTGTTGTGGAAACCCCCAGCCCCATTTTTGCTCTCTCTCTCTCTCCGTCTGTCCTCTCATAAACTTTGTTCTATCTGACTGCATTTCCAATAAATATCAATCACGATACAAACTACCACAGAGGGAGCATAATAATCTCCTTTTCTTCTTCTAGTATAAAAATACATGCAGAGCCATCATTCTGCATGACCAAGAAGATGAACAAGAAAAAGTTCAGTTCAACAGTATTGTTTTTTGTTTTTAAATACAGTATTCATTGAGCAGTTGTGAACATGTAATCAGACTTTCAGAAAATATGGAAATATTAGTTTAGGCAACTGCTCCCCCAGATTTTGATTACAAAAACTGATTTTTGTTTTGTTATTCCTGGACACTAGCACGTGATATTTGTATCTGGTCTTCTACCACTGTTTTGCACATGTTTTCAGACATAGAGAAGAAAATAGCTTCACAAGGCCTTGGTCATAAAGCCAGTGTTTTGATTGCCAAACATTCACATTATTTAACCAATTCAGCTGATGGAGGACTTTTGAGGAGAATCTATTTCAAGTGTTCATGTACTCAAGTCTAGGTGAAAGAAGATAAGGTATTTGCTTAGATACAGCTATGTCCTTGTGTTTGATTGCTTACTCTTAAATTGTTGCAGTGCCAGTGACAGGGTCGGCCAGGTTGACAACATCAATTCTACTCCCTCTTAAGGCTAAGATTGGAGTGAGAGACTCGGAGAGCAATCACTTGCTCTTGCCCTTGCTGAGATAAAAATGCTGCTTTGACTCTGTACTATTCTCATTAATGATGAAATACAACCAACTCTTGCTTACTCTTAGTTAGATTTAAAGAGATGGTTTTAATTAAATGGGATGGTCTGTTGAAATAATTTTAAAACTAGGTGTTACATCGTCATGTACTAAAAAGGTCATGACATTGTAGACAGTGTGAGTCAACCATCTCTATTTTTTGACTGAGCAATTAATTGAATAATTTCGGTATTGTTATCGTGCACATACTACATTTAAAGTTCCCAAAAGTGAAAATAAATGTATTGTAAATGGTGTCAAAATGAGTGCGTTAATTTTGAGTTTTTTCTAAGTTCCTTTAACACCACAAAATGTTTTAACGTGCGAGTAATGACCCTCCCTTACTTGGAAAGCCTGCATTGCAGTTGCAACGCAGCAGACACGTCCACGTCAAAATTTATTAGTAATGCATTTAATAATAATGCATATATTTGTGGAGACTGGGGTCAAGTTGTATTTTACAATCTTAAAAATTTGCAAAATTTCACAAGTTACTTCCATATTAAAGATTAGGTAGCTCTTAATATGAAAATAAAAATGCACTGAGCTGTCACCAATGTCTTACAAATGCAAGGTGCCATCTAGTGGCAGAAAAATCACACGTTTTTTACAGTACAGTACATATTTTTTTAATTGTAAGTAAATGTTATGAATTATTATGAAATTACTGTATTAATGACTAAAATATGCAGCCATATTTCTATTAGTTATAAATTTTTCCTCACTTTAATGTAAACAAGAGTATGAAAACTTGGGAAAAAATATTGTACAATAAAATGTACAATCATTTTTTCCCTATTTAGAACAGATTTAAAATGTACGATTAATCGTGAGTTAACTATTGAAATAATGTGATTAATTCTGATTAAAAAATTTAATCACGTGACACCCCTAGTTGTTAACAACCCTAACAAATTTGAATGATTAAATACAAATAAAAATCCAGCCCTTTTTTCTCCTCTCAAATGACGTGGGTGTGTTTGGTGAATGTGCTGCAACCATGCCCTGCTTAAAGCAACATTAGGGAACTTTCAGTTTACGTTGATTATGGTGGCGCTATATGGACAAAAGCGGTAATGTTATGCCTGAAGGAAGGCCATAGCGCACTGTCGTTTTTTGTGTGTGTTTTTTTTATCTCACGCCAGCGAGTGGAAGCCAGGCAAATGTTGATCCTTGACTGTCCTTTTATCCGTCTAGCTTCCCTTTTTCTTTTCATGTCCCCTCACAATTTTCAGTTGTTTTGCAGCTTCTGCCAGGAAAGCAGTAATCGTGCGTCAACATTCAAATTGACTTCTGTCTTTGTAATGAATGGGGAAAGGAGGAAGTGACGTATGCCATAAAGCACTCAGCACATTTGTCGTTTTTTGTGTGGCAGTGTTCCTACCATCCTCCTCAAAGTTGCTTAGTGCCAGTAAAAATGATACAGACCCCCTCAGGCCATGGCAAAGGTACCATTCAACTAGATCAGTAATCCAGTGGTAGCGTGTCCGCCCTGAGACTGGGAGGTCGTGGGTTCAATCCCCGGACGGGTCATACAAAAGACTATGAAAATGGGACCTATTTTCCTCTCTGCTTGCCACCCAGCATTAAGGGTTAGAATTGGGGGCTTAAATCACCAAATGATTCTCGAGCGCGACTCCTGCTGCTGCTCACCGCTCCCTCAGGGGATGAAGAGAAAGAATTTTGCCCCATTTAGGTGGGTGTGACAATCAGTGGTACTTTTAAGTTCGATGTTTCATCACAAGAATTATGCAAACATTTTATTAAGGTTGAAAAGTTCCTTAGTGCTACTTTAACTGTTAAAAGTCAGTAAAAATTTAGCTTTTTCCTTATGCCTACACATAAGTACAGTTTGTTTTTTGTTTGAGCTGTGAAAATATATCTGCTATTAAAGCCTCCCGTTGCTGCAATGTACACCACCGGGTCATCGCAGATCTTTTTCACATCAAGATAACCAGGCTCTCTTTTCCCCCTCTTCTGTCACACACACTCATGGTCGACAATGAGGCACTCTAAAGTGGCCAAGCCAAAGCCACACGCTTTGTTGCCCTTCCCACTCTTTTCGCCATTCTCTTCATGACGTGTGCGTACTCAAGGCAGACAACCCGACGGAAAAACATTTTTGAGGTGTAGGCATAGCTAGCGTGTCCTAATTATTGCAGTGGATAACCGCTTATGTGAACGAAGGTGCTTATGTTCTTATATAGTGTAGACTACAGTGTGCAATAGGGATGGACTGACCCTCGGCACATATATTTGGCATTTTGAAGCATATAGGTATCCGCCTTTTTATATTGGCATCGGCCGATCAGAGATCAATTAATTTTGGCGCTGCATCAGAGTAAAAATTCTCACGCTTTGTTTTTAAAATTAAATTTAAATATTAATATTAAAAATAAAAAAATTGCATTGATGTGAAGAAGTACACTGCTATCTAGCAGTTGTGAGGATATCAATTCATGGGCAACAGCATGCATTGTTGGAAATGCACGTAATATACTTATTTATTTCAAGACCATAGGGCCTTTTAAGCTCTCACAGGCCACATTTAATGGCCACATTTGGCCCACGAGCCTTCAATTTGATACATCTGACAAATAAAGCATCCACCTTTATTTCTCCCTTTTTGCTGTTGCATTCTATGGGAGAGGTAGGGGCCATGAAGGAATGTCTGTTGTTTTCACCCATAAATAAATAAAATTGTTATCCTAGTTAACTTTAATCTGTGTGGGTATGCCGCATGGTCGCATTTTGACCAGAGGTATTATTTTGTGTGTTATGTCCGTTTTGGTGTTACCGTAATATGTTCACTGCTATATTCTATATATAAAAAAGTGTTTTTAGTCATTTGCAATTTTGCTGTTAATCTCCAGAGGAGAGTGGCAGACTGTATGGCCACATTTCACTGAAGCATTTTTTTCTGTGCTGATCAGTCAGGGACTGAAAAATAACCCTGAAGCAAACCTACTGTGTGTCATTTCAACCATCCGCAACAAATGAAGGGTACGAGCTGTCGGGATGTCTTGTGCACGAGACACAGAGACCACAAGCCCGACAAAGAATTCTGGTGCATGTGACCGAAGGCCGACATTTTTTTGTTTCTCCTGCCATGTGGCGAAGCCCTAAATACAAACTAATGAGTGGTGACAGTGATGTCTCATAATTTTTGTGGTATAAGCCTACTTTGCTTAATACAATTACCGGCAATACAGCTACAACTGGACTTGCCCAGCACGAAAATTTGCCCGTTTTTACACGCAGCACACAGGCGCCTGTCTACGAAAATAGAGCCCGTTATGTCTTTCCAAACAAGAAATGCTCAGTTTAAATTTATATTTATGTGAAATTGCCCAACTGAAACTGTTTCTAGACAATAAAATACAGTTTGCTGCTATACACAAAGATAATATTTTAAGTAAAAATATAGTTTATCCGAATACAGTTATTTTATATAATTGTCTGTAGGATACTTGAATGCTAAACTATTTGACAGCTGCAGCTCCAATCTCCCCATCATATTGTTAGATTTTTTTATTTTATATAACACTTTTCCCTGGTATTATCCTGGGGGAAAAATGTTCCTCAAAATTGTGTTGAAACACAAAAAATACTCAACTAAGATGTTATTGGGGGTTGAGTTAAAGGACAAACCCAAAGACATCACACGTGTGTAAGACATACATGAAAGCAAGTGGGAATGTGAGGACTAATGAGGGTTTTCCTACTGGCAGTTTTCTGGTGTGATGTTACACCACAATGTGGAATAATTCGATGCTGGAGGTGTGTGCGTGTATGAGTGCGCGCGTCACTTTTTTTTTTTGTCATATCAGTTCACTTTCAACAGAGTTGATCAACAAGTCTAGAAGGAAAGTTGACTTGATTGACAGTAAGGTAATACAAGAATTCATTGTTGCTTTTGGTATCGACTGATATCGTTTTAATGTTCAAAAATAAAACTGTGACGATGACTAACGCAACTCATGGGAATTTTGCAGCAAAATGTTTCCATGGCAACCTGAGGAAAGACGTTTCATTCGTGCCATTGGTGCATTACATGAAATATTTGCACTTGTCTGCTTACTGTCAGTGAAATGCTTTATTCATTGCTCATGGCCTTACTTGACAATCATCTTGTTCCACACAATTTAGCTTTCCTACTGTAGCCTTTAGCTGCTGGTCACTGGAGATTAAAGATGCAGCAAGTTTTTATATAAAAAATACTACAACTACTGTGGAGCTAATCACAGAGTTAAAGAGCAGCATTGAAGAAACAAAACACCTATTAGGATGCAATGATGTGCTATTATTTTGTGCCCCTTCATTATTAAAGGGGAGGCGTCGTATACGATGGGGAGAGAAACATGTAACCAGGAGGCAATTTTCAGTCGTCAATAAACATCAATGAACCTTACATGCATGAAAAATGACCTTTCTATGGAATTTCAAAGGTTAACTATAAAAACATTTGATTATTACCAACTGTGATTGTCAGGTACATTATATGTTTACTGTTGATCCAAACATGTAATCTCAGCAATCTGACCACCCTAGTCATTTTTACAGTAAGGCAACAGCATCCATGTCCAACTTCAAAGTATTATCATCACTTACATACCACATAATTGATGTGCTGTTTTCCACAGCCATGAGTTTTAGTGTTACTTACCATCAAAGATATAAAGACAAAATATAATATGCCAGCGTGCCATTAGCAGCCCAGCTAACCGACACGCCTGTGTGGCGGCCATTTTGGCGGAGGCAACATTCCCATCTGAGGCAATTAGTGATGGGAATTCCGGCTCTTTTTAGGGAACCGGTTCTTTTGGTTCGGCTCACTAAAAAGACCCGGCTCTTTCGGCTCCCGAATGGCTCTTTCGATTTTTTGTCGCTTAAATAAATATATTACCAACAACAATTTAAAACTATGCGCAATATGAATTACTAATGTGAAAAAAATGCGAAAAAAGTGACATGTAACTGACAAGTAGGATGTGGTGGTTCTGGAAGTCCAGCTGTCCGTTGTTAGACAAACTGCTGTGGCTTTTTTAACCCTCTCTCTTGCAGTGAAGCACGTTCTCTGTCATAAAGGCCTGGGATGATTTTTTGGGAGAGTGTTTTCCTACTTGGAAGTGCATACATTGGATTGAGTGAATGAATAAACCTTCTGAATCCTTTGTCCTCCACAACTGATAATGGTTGGAAATCACATGCAATCATTTTAGCCAGTTCGTCATCAATTGCCTTCTGTCTTGCTGGAGTCATTGACTTTTGCAAAAATTGGCCCAGAGAGCTCTGGGTTGTAATTTTCTGTTGTTGTGGTGGTGCACTGGATGATGCTGATGACACTGCAGCCGCAGCAGCAACAGTTGCAGTAGCACCTTCATTATCAGGTTCATTTATTTGCCTTTTTTCCTCCAATTGAACTAAAGGATGAGTAGTTCTCATGTGCCGGTGTAAATTGTTTGTAGAGCCTCCCTGATATGAAATTTTAGTCTAGCAGACTTTACACTCTGCCTTAGTTTTGTCAGTTGTTGTATTGAAATGTGTGCATATATTGCTGCGTTTTCTCTTGTCACTCATTTTTTAACTGTTTTTTTTTTTACCTTTCCGTTTATACAAGCGCTCTCCTCCTCTCTTGTCTCCTCCCTCCCGTTCACGTTCGAGTGTGTGTGACTGCTTGCAGCGTGCTGTCGTGTGCCCCTCCCCCCTCTGCTGCTCAGCGCTGAGCAGCAGACAGTGACACAGAGACGTCACACACACACACACACATACTCACCAATCAAATGCGCTTTAGAGAGAAAAAAAAGAGAGAGAGAAAAAAAAAGCGGCTCCCGTCGTTCACGTCAAAGATCCGGCTCTCAGAGCCGGTTCGTTCGCGACCGACACATCACTAGAGGCAATGCATTGTGTTAGAATAAAATGTACATAGGTTATCCCATATTTACTATTTTATTAATTGCAGAGCATTTATTCAACATAATGTTATTAACTAGAAACATTTCCGGGGAAATTTTGAATGGGACTGCTGACTCTTGCAATGTGGAAAGACGCATGCACTGAACCGTTTGCAAAATCTTGGTGTATCTTACCTCTGAATCTGTGTCAGCAGGAATAGAGTCCAGGACAATTTGTAATAACTGCTAAAAAAGAACAAATGCAGTTATTACATACGTAATTACGTGGCTTCCCTTATGTCTTGATTGACATTGTAGTCATATCAAAAGGGAATCAGTTTAATGTCTTGCTAAGTGTTTTATTTGCATATAGTGTAATCCAATAACTAAAATATAAAATGCAATATACTGTATCATGGACCAAATACAGTATGAATGCACAGTGTTTAATTTTGACATTGCATATTAAAAGACATGTTGGTGCTGATGAATATTGAAGGAATGTTACTCCAAAGTACATGTAAATGGCTCTTAAAAGAGCCGTTTTGGGTCTTTGTTACACAGCATCTTAAATGTTTGGTACTGTGAGTTGGGTGTCATCTTCATCGTTTCCTGAGCACACAAAGGAACAAGTTGTTAGAAAATAGGTAGCTAAACTGAACAGTTATAACTTAATCTAAATACTCAGCCAATACACGTGACGTTTTTCAGTGACGAATCCTGTAGAATGAAATAGTAGACAAGATTAAATTACCAATTTCAAAGTGGTTAAATTATCAGGGTGAAGTAATGTGACTAACCCGTGTTATGGTTCTGCCCTCTGTTCTGTTTCAGTGCCTGAATGAGGGGGGGGGGGGGGGGGGTCCTGTTGCACCGCACCTGCAGCACATTGGCAATCAGGGGACTACTTAAGGCTTGAGCTCCAGTTCAACAAACTATTTTCTGTAAATAAATAAATTGTATTCGTCCTCATTTTGGGCTACGTTTGTGGGATCCCATTTTTTCATCTTTTCTCTCCACCAGTTGTACCGGACATAACGACCTTAATATCCTTGGCCATGTCAAGTAGCGCCCCTTGCTGTGCTCCATCCACCTGTATTGCATGTGAAAATAAAAAAATAAATTAGTGTTTCATGTTTGCCTAGATCAATTCAGTAATCAATCATCACTTACCACCGCAGTTGCTGACTGACACCAACACTTTTCATTGTGTTTTAGTCACTATCACAATAAGGACAAACAAAACATTCAAGTCCAAATGCACGATGTCCTGCTAACAGAAAAGCACACTGATTAAAAGTACCTTCATACAACACTGCTCAAAATAAGGGATGTATTAAATGACATATCCCAGGTCTTAACAAATTCAATATGCTCAATATGTTTAGAACTAAATAAATTCTAAATATGTCTACTAAAAAAATGATTGGCCGCTCTGATTTTGAATGTAATTCTGTTATGACACCAATTTTGAACGAGCAAAGGATTTAACTTTTCAGCCTTTACAATTTAAAGTACAGTATCCCCCTTTTTTGAGCAGTGGTATGAAAGGCTCAATAACATTTGCAAAGGCACACTTATGAAAATGGTGCCCTTGTGATCTACAATGAGCTCACACAAGAAGTTAACACACAGTAGACCGGACTGTGGTAACTGTAATGAGTGTGCAGAACGCCTGATTGAACACAATAATCTAGGTGAGATATGTAAATGTGATCAATCAGAGTCTGCTTTCCAGTTGTGAAAAGCCTCTGGACTGAAACAAGTCCAGAATGGATTTCTTTCCCTTTGAAAGCAAATCCTCATTAAAGTCGCCACAAACAACAATAGGTTGGCAGTCCATCATCGCCAAGGCGTCCAAGAGGCTTCCAAGGTTTGGAAGAAATGTGCCAAGACTCAGGTTGGGTGGCCTGTAGACCGTAGCTATCAAAGCCTGGACGGGAGCGTCAACCTTGATGACAGCAAATTTGATGTCAACCACATTTTGAATAAACTAACGGGGCTCCGCTCGAAGACAATCGCGATAATAGACTGCGACTCCGCCACCCTCTTTTTGGGCCATGTCCAGTCTATTTGAATACGAAACGTGTCTGTTGCGCACAAAAGTGCTGCATCCCTCCAGTTGCAAGGGATGGGGGAAGAAGGATCCAGACAAATGTGTGTTCAGTGAGGCAAAGGACATCTGCCAGCCTCAACTCATGATGAGACTTTAAGTCGTCAATATGAGATGGAAGCCCCTCTGTGTTGTGATGAACAATGGTCAAGGTAGGAAAAGCAGTTTGCGGCATTTTGGAGAAGTACAACAATGGTCTTGTACTTTGGAAAGAAGCGTGTGTCATACTGTCCATTGCCGTCGTGACGTTGGGATTGGCATTGATTTTGGATTCGTCAAAGTCTATGACCCTCAATCCCTGAAGTGACGTCGTGCGGCTCCGCTCGAAGACAATCGCGATAATAGGCCATTCCAGGTTCAAACACACGCTTAAGAGACACCACTGCAGAGGTCACATCGTCATGCCTTACACTTTGTGAGCCGTGCATCCAAAGGCAAGCTTCATGGGGAATTGCTGCCGGACCACGCCTTTTATGCCCAGGTTTTCCTCCGACCTTTCGATATAGACCAAGTTATCCGTTGGCCCCAGAATTTTCTTGCGCAATTTCTGGCCCGCTTCAGCCTCAGTCCGAGCAAGGTCACTTTCTCTGCCGACCCCTTTGGGGTGCTTTGAACAATGTTGCCTATTGTGCCAAAGGTCACCAGTCCGTCCTCGACATCCAAATTCCGAAGAAGCATAACCCGTGCTCCTACACCAGCTAGAAGGGTGTCCGGTAGATCCCTTCTCGTCCCCATGAGCACCATTGTTCCCGACCGTGGGCTCTTCCTGTAGTCCTCTGTGGGAATATTGACCACAGTTAATTTGAGGGCAGCCACAGTTGCAGCATTGTGCCTATCCACCTCTTTATTGGTGGCAAAAATATGCAGAATATCTGCAGGGAGGTCTCGCGCATCCGAGACAGCCGTGGTAACGCCCTGTCACCATCGCCAAGTGGATCCGCCTTCCCCTTCTCAATGATCCTGTTCAAAAGTTCAGCAAAAGCGACGTCGTCTTTTTGCCGCATGATTTGAGTAAGTTTGACTATCTGAAAATCTGTCCAGAGGTCAGGAAGATCGTCCTCAGAAACGCAGAGGGGTTTGGATCTTCCAAGGGGTGACAGTTGGTAGTAGTCCTCAACTGCTAGAACGGAGATGCCCCCAAATGGCCTTTTGTTGCCCTTGATTTGCTCCAGTGGACATAGGCAAAGAGTTCCTTGGAGACCATGGAGATCTCGTCAATGATCAAAATTTCCGCGTTGCAAAGGGCTGCTCTCAATGCGTCCAACGTATTCCCCAGCGCCTGGTAAGGAGGCTTTAGACTCTTGGGGAGTTTCAAGAGGGAATGAAGCGTTTTCCCTGAGATGTTGTAAGCCGCCGTGCCAGTAAACGACGTCAGCAGCACAGCAGGCTTGGACATATCGGCTTCGTCGCGGAACCTGGGAAGCTGGCCTCCTGGTAAATGCACCTGATGACATGCGATTTACCGCAGTCAGCTCCTCCGGAGATGAAATAAAAGAAGGGCTCGAAGAGACGATTCGAAACGCGTTTTAAACACCACTCGCGCACAGCGTAGAAGACGGACGCTTGCGTTTCATTGAGACTGCGGTACATCTTCCTCACAAATTTGGCGCCTCAAATGCCGGCAAGACTGCGGCGCTACCAGGACCGTCCTGGTAGGCCGGAACCTCATCTTTCGGGTCTTCCTGTAACGGATTCGATTCGCGCTCAGCGACACACTCCAAACGCTCTACTTCTACCTCCGGTGCAAAAGTGCTCCACGTGTTGAGAACCGCACGAAGCTCTTTCATTTTTGCGATGGCATTGTCCACAGTCTTTCCCCGTCCTTCGTATTGGTTCCGATTGCGGTCGACGATAGCCCGTACCCGACCGAACTTTGATTCCCCGGCACCGTAGAACTCCTTGTATATTTTGAGATTTTCAGACCTGAGCTCAGCGTCGTCTCTGTGGGGGAGGTACAATTTAAGATGGGTCCTATAATACCTCTCAGCAGATGGCAGGTTTTCCAATACGCTTCTGTATGAATCCCTTGCCGTGTGAGAGGGGAATGACATTCTTGCCCTCAATCTGCTGACCATAGACGACCCGGTATTGGGATGCAAATTCGGCGAGACACATCCGCTCAAACAGTGGCGTTCTAGGTCTTGCCACATATTTGTCTGGCAGACCCGACATCCACACGTTGTCTGCATCCAGATGCATGGTCTTCAGTCTACTCATGGGTAGACTCAATTTCAGGCCATCCTCAGCAGTCTGGATAAAAACTATGCTGCGTGAGCACTTCTTCAGAGGGAGACTGCATGTCCGCGCCACCGCTTCTTATGCGCTCACCTCTCTGTGCTTGGAATACACCGCCATCATTTTCCTCATCTCGTCCTTTTTGTCGACAACAGGCTTTGTCTTCAAGTCTTTGATGACAGACGTGAGGAACTCTGACATCTCGTGCTCCGGTTTGGAAATGTACAACATCATGTACATGAGACAAGCGATGTCATCGAGCACGTACTGAATATCCATGTGGGCGTTCCATGCCCGCAGCAGATGTGGGTTGTAAGCATTGATCCAGCTTTCCGTTCCGTTTCCGTTCACGCTTCAACATGACAACAATTCCAGAGGTCAGATTAGTGACGCTGTCCTTGTAGCTGTCCATGGTCATATTGGCCCTTTTGAGAAGCTCCGGCAAGTCCTGCGGGACATCCGCGTCCATGAGCATCTCTCTGATGCGTTTGAGCTCTTCTTTAGCCTCCCTTTGTTTTTCGGTGAGGCGAGCAGATTTGGCCGCCTGCTTCCCATGCTGGCCTTCCACACTCTTGTCCGTTGCGACGTCTTCAGTCTCTGTGTGGAATGTAAACGTGATGGTGGTTTCGTCCATCGGCAGTTTGGGGTATTTTGCAAGTTATGTACTTGTCAATGAAGTCAATAGCTTCTTGACAACATTTGGGGTCAGGTTCTTCGATGACTGGCGCAACCTTTTTTTTTTTTTTTTTTTTTTCTTTTTTTTTTTTTTATAGAGCTCAGTATTGTTCATTCGGAAATGTCATCATCATTGCTCTTTTTTTTTTTTTTTTTTTAAATATATATATATATATATATATACACATATATACATACATATATACATATATACATACATACATACATACATTTTTTTTTTTTTGTGTGTGTGGGTGAGTATGTGTGTGTGCGTGCGTGCGTGCGTGCGTGTGTTTGTTAGCTCACCAGAAAACCTATTAGAAAAAAAAAATCTCATACCGTTCACCTAAATCGAACACCAGGAGACCCGAGGGGACCGAAGAAAACCAAGGAAGGTGAAATCCAGCACCGACCAGACACCCCCCACCAGAACTCCTCCCCAGCCCAAGAAACATCCAGACCCCAACAAATCCAAAAAACATAAAATCAGGGAGGCCTCAAGAGACCAACGGAGAGACCGAGAAAAGGAAGGAAGGACAGACGAAGCCGCGTGAGATCCGAGACACCAGCCTCCACCGATTCAATAACCTGAGGAGGAAACAGATTGTGTCTGAGTTTCGGTAGATGCTGGTGTGGTGGATCTGGCATGCATGAAAATCTCCACCAAAGAGGGGAGCCGTCGACCCCCGCCGGAACAGAGCAAGCGCAACACCTCAGGGCCCCCCAGGCCGCGGCAGCGCCAAAGGACGACCCCCGGGCCCCACCAGGGCCACCGGCCGGAGAGCAAACCCAGGAGCAGGAGCGCCCCCCGCCCCAACCCGGCCCGCGCCCCCGGCCCAACGCAGCAGGACGGGGCACTGCAGGCCCACCAGGCACCCCACCGGCCCCCAACCCCCGCCCCCCCCACAACCCCCCGCCCCCCATCCACCCCCGCCACCCACCCCAACCCAGCCCCAGCCGCCCCCATGCCCCCAATCCCCCAGACACCCCCCACCCCCAGCACCCCCCCACCCCGCAACCCCCACCACCGCCCCCCCCCAACAAAGCCGCCCCCCCCCCCCCGACCAACCGGCAGCCCCCCAACCCCCGACCCCCAGCCCCCGGGGACCACCCGCACCCAGGCACCGGCGCCGAAGAGGGGCCGGGCAGCGGAGCGGAGAGGGCAGCCGCGCCCACCCCACCCCCCGCCGTGTGGAAGGACGGAACACCAGGGGGAGATGGGGGCACCGGAGGGCGGCCGACACCCCCGAACCCCAGGCCCAGCGGGGGAAGGCCCCGGTCGTCACCCCAGCGTTCTTTGTGAAAATTAACCCCTGTTACTGAGTCCGCCAGCTCGCGGACTGGCGAACTCTACCCCTAAACCGTGAATGTGACCCCACCCAGTGTATATACAAGTGTGTGTGTGTGGTGCATTAAAATTAGGAGCAGGTGAACCGGAGCCGATGGAAATGATATTCCCACGCTCCGATCCACCCGCCACCCAAGCATGTTGCTGAGTGTATGTGGTGCATTAAAAAAAAAAACTGGCGCAACCTTAATCCAAAGCAGCATGTGAGCGTGCGGACTTCCTCTGGCTTGAAATTCTACACAATAGAAGTGGTCTTCTACCGGACCAAGGGGCTGTGCAGGAGACAGGATGAATGCCATAAGAGCATCCATCCTTTTCTCAAAAAGGCGCATCACTGTGACTGGATTGCTGCGAAGAACATCGCATTTGGCATTCCAGTCGAGATCGGAAAAGTCCCCTTCGCCTTGCTGCGATTCGACGACATAAATTACTTCAGGCCATTTCATTTCCGCAGCAGAAAAGGTAAGGAAGAATGTCGGCTTGCCCAACTGCCTGGTCATTGCATGGAGGTCCCTAAGGGCACCCTCCCAAAAGGCCGGTGTGCCTCTCAAGGACTGCATGAAGCGCATTGCATCCCCTTTTTGGATGAGCTTCTCCAGTTCATCTTTGTCCTGAAGCATCCTGTTTGAAATTTTCCTCCCATCCCAAGTGAGGGCTCTCCCCTTGCGTGCCTGAATGGACATGCTGTTAGTGGCCAGATGTGTTTCTGTCACAAACTGCGCAAAGAAAAAATAACTTTGATCTTTGGCAAATCGAGTGTCAACGGAGAATAACCTCGCATTGAAATACAAACTCGATGACAGCTTTATTTCTCTCGCCTCATCGAGTGTGTTCTGTCCTGTTGGGAACTGAACAGGAAAGGCCATGGCTTCCAGGTTTGGCACGGCAAAAAATCCGACCGGCTTGTTTCCTTGGGCAGGGGCAATGCGAAATATGCCATCCCCATATGACAGCTTTTCCTGTGCGATGTCAGGAAGTTGCATACAGGTGTCGAGTATCAAGCCCGACTTGAGTTCCTCTTTGCTCTCTTGGGGAGTCTGTTTTCCTCTTTGTTTGCGGGGATGTTGCTGCTCTCTGGCTGTGCATCGGCCTCAGAGATGTTCTCTTCTCCTACCCCTTCGTCTTCCTCTTCTTGGAGACTTTCAAACTGAGCGCTTTCATCGATAGACACAGTTTTGTATTCTGGATGAATGTATTTCAGTCTCCTCAGTGCTGCCAAGACATTTGTCATGTTGACAGTGTAAAAATGCTGGTAACCTTTGTAACCAATGCGGCGCTTCAGCTTCACCTGGAGGAGCTGGGCCTCACTGCGCGGCCTTGGGAGGGAGTTCACTGTGGCTTCCATCTCTGATGGAACGCACACCACAGAACCGTGTACGGCCCTTTGCTGTCCTTTGGGCAACGCAACAATCTTTGCAAAAGGGATGATTTTTGCAATTAGCTGTCGTTCAAGTACATTTAATTCCGACAGCTCTTCGGGAATGGGTGCCAGTGCCAAGTTATTTGCCACCGCCTGGGGTGGCATGTCACCTCTGAACAGATGGTTGTCACAGGTATAACAAATCCACTCCTGCATCCGTTCTTGAGGAACGGTACATGGGGCCGGGCAACTACAAACATGAACAAACTGGCCTGTCAAGCACGCAAACACCACATCAACATTTTTGGTGTATCTGGCTCGTTTGCAATGCCTTACTTGATTGGAGAAAAGCGCACGGTGGCACACTGTGCAGATATACGTCGGCCCATGCCGGACCCTTTCCCGGAAAGAAGCGATGGCGGCTTCCATTTTTGGATCTATGAGGGCCTGCTTAATTTCCACAGAGACGTCTACTACACTGTCTGCCTGATCCTGCTCGATTCCCTGACACTGGGGAATGATACGACTATATTTCTTTTTTATGTTCACAGCACAATTTAACTTGTGACGAATACGTTGCAGCACGTTTGAATCACGCCTGTCCTTTTTGTTTTGTAAACAGCGCCTAATACGAGAAAGCCTGAAATCTGAATCTTTTTGGTACCTCTCTCGCATGTAATGTTTTTGTTTACTTTGAAAAGAAATATCCTTTCTGTACCTCTCTCGCAAGTAATGTTTTTGTTTACTTTGAAAATAAATGTCTTTTCTGTACCTCTCTCGCAAGTAATGTTTTTGTTTACTTTGGAAATAAATGTATTTTCTGAACCTTTCTCGCAAGTAATGTTTTTGTTTACTTTGGAAAGAAATGTATTTTCTGAACCTTTCTCGCAAGTAATGTTTTTTTTTATTTTGGAAAGAAATGTCTTTTCTGTACCTATCTCAGAAGTAATGTTTTTGTTTACTTTGAAAAT
The DNA here is from genome assembly GCF_054856555.1 of Leptonotus elevatus. Taxonomy (NCBI): domain Eukaryota; kingdom Metazoa; phylum Chordata; class Actinopteri; order Syngnathiformes; family Syngnathidae; genus Leptonotus; species Leptonotus elevatus. The sequence continues at coordinate 3,972,842 of NC_141247.1, forward strand.
AAATTTATTTTCTGTACCTCTCTCGCTGGTAATGTTTTTGTTTACTTTGAAAATAAATTTATTTTCTGTACCTCTCTCGCAAGTAATCTTTTTGTTTACTTTGAAAAGAAAGGTCATTTCTGTATTTCTCTCTTATGTACCTTTTCATCAATATCTTCCGTTTTTGCTGAAAAGCAAGATCGTGTTGGTATTTATCAATCAGATATTGCTGCCGTATTGCCTTAAAAGCAGAATCACTGTTATATCTATTCTTCTGATAGAGCTTCATTTTTTCCTTAAAGCAAGGACCACTGTGATATTTAGAATTAGATGTAGTTGACAGTTGTCGTTGGCATTTACAAATGTGTTGACGTTCTCTATATAAATGTTTTGCACGCTGACTTTTACTCCATTTGGAAAGATCTATATTAACATGCCGAATATTTTGACCCTCATTAATTTGGCTTGCTTGGCTATTTGGTACAACATGTATCACACTATGTAGCTCTTGATTTGGTACAATACCGACCACCATTTGTAGCGCTTTAGTTGGGGAATCACCTAATTCAATTAGTAGCTCTTCCTTTGCTTTTGAGATCGTTGTAGTAAAATCCTGATGTCTGTTAATGGAACTGCCGTCAATATGAAAAGAGACTGGCACAAACTCATAAGTTGCAAACCGGCTATGTCCTTCAAAAAGCTGACGCAAATGCTCAACCAAGCCACACAAGTGAGAGAAAGTCATCATAATTGCAGTTCCGTTTGGGTGTGGCAAGCCCACTTCAGATCTGGAATGTGTATCAAATAACCCAAAGTATCCTGATCTGTCACGGAATATTGCAAAACACTCTGGATTCACAATCAAGAAAGCATGAGTGACATTTTGTGACAAGCACTCAAGAGTGACATTTTGTGACAAGCACTCAAATTGAGCTCCAAGAGACAATCCCAAGTCACTTTGGGAATGGCTGTATGACATAACTAACATTGAGATCATGCATCTGTACATTATAGACATTGGTGTCTGTCATGACTTGTTTTGGCATCTCCTCGACAGTTAAGTGATCATTTCGAAAGTTATTGTCTAAAATCAATTGCTGTTTAGCGCCCACGTAAAGTGAGTCCCCATGTTCAAGCACTCTGTCAAGGTCAACCGAATTAAACAGCAACCCCTCAGCGTGGAAGACTAAGACAGTGAGAGCCATTCAAGTACACTGGTGGTTGCGAGAAAAACTTGAGCACCTCTCATCCATCTGTGAATGTGTGGCCCTCACGGATAGCATGCGTTGAGCAAGTCCCACAGCAGAATCCTGAAATGATTGAAACCATTTTAATTATCTTAAATTCTAACTAATATAATTTTTACATTTCATATGTTAACGGTTAATGTTGTGAGTATACAGGAAAAAAAATACCTCTTCAGTCCCAGCTGCAACAATGTGCTGTGGTGGCATGCCGGCGCGGGAAGCGATGTCCTCGGTCCCTACCACTCCCTCTGGACGACGGGGCGATGATGGTCTGGAAGGAACCTCTGCAGGGGATGGCCTTTCCTCTGGCTAAAACGACAAACAAACAATAATTCTTTAACACGCAGCACTTGTGTGAACCGTCACTAATTTCTGTTTGTGGTTTTAAGTAAGACTTCTCTGGGCTGATAAGAACGCAATACAAACCTGGCGCTCTCTCCGTGTCCTCTTGTGAGCTGGCCGCCGTCGTCTGTGCCCTGCGGTGGATGTCTAACAAGAAAGAGCAAAACAAATATTTTATTTACTGCGAAGCATCGTTACTACAAGAGTGGACAATTCACCATACTTTTTTTTGTCATGAAGATAGATATATAGACATAACGGGCAAACAAAAAGGGAAATTTGAAATACCTTCTTGTCCTTTGGAACCACTGGGCAGTCCTCAGGGCTGGAAAGATGAGCTGGAGCCAGCTTGTCCATCGCCTCCAACATGGGTGGGCTGAACCAGAGAGGGTTCAATGGGATGTTGCACTGTAAAAAACTAAACTAAAAAAGAAATAGAGAAATGGAATTTTAACATGTGCCATGCTAAAAGGCTGAATGTATCCATGATCACCATCACAAACCTGGAGAGTGCTCATCCACCCAGTGGGCCCACAGGTGACCTCAGAGTCCACAACCGAGCTGCTCTGAAATGACAAGTGACATTATTGCAACACATACTCATAAAATATAAGGTTTTCAAAAACACGTTAGGCTTGCGTTTACCTCCTTAAAGAAAAGTAGAACTTTGTGTGTGAAAACAACTTTCGACATGGAACATACCCATAAGTGCTGCCACCCGGTTGTACTTCTGGCGAAGAAGGTCCTGCTGGGCCAGCTCGACGTTCAGACGAGGGGGGAAGTCCAGGACAACAACCTGCACAAAGTTAAAAACAGTAAAATATAAATCTGAAGCAAGATGAACTTTCATTAATATTCCATCCTTCAATATTCATTAACTGCTTAACTACGGGAAAAGGCTGAAATGTATTTTAAACAGAACATATTTGACATAGCATGCAAGTACATGCTTGAAATGTAAATGTATGAACTATATGAAGGAATTGTGTGAACTTACGTTAGGCCAGCGGCTGCAGACGGTGTGCAAGAACTGGCCAAAGTCAGCCGCTGCCTCAGCGATGGGGCGGCCCAAGTTGTTGCTGGGAGCCAAAATGCAGACCACCTCGGGTGACCGAGGCAGAACCGCATTCAGCACCTCAGCGCGCAACTCGGAGGTCCTGGCACCTGGGGTGGACATCACGGCAAACGGGAAACGTCCCTCCGGCATCTTCACAACCCCATCGGCAATAGCTCGCAGGAAAGAAGACCCTTGTGACTACAAAATGTGCGAATTTGATGTCTAGTGAGCAAAGATTGTGGCCATGGTGACGAGTTGAAGTGAAACTTTTCGAAATAGATTTTTGTCTCTCCTTACTCTGACGTTAATTGCTTCACTCTAACATACGCAATACACACCAATGTTAAAAGGCTATTTTTCTCCCTTTCGCTCACTCTCTTTGAACCCGCACAGGAGGGAGCGCTTACATTCCTTACATTTTTTTCCCGAAACTGAGCTAAAGACGGGAAAAATTGCAACAAAATTAGCGAAAAATCATATCGAAAGGTTAATGTATGCGCGTGTAGCGTGGCTTGGAAAAAGCTGCTTGATTTCATTGATTTCATTACTTGGGGAGAGCGGGGATCAAACAGCCGACCTTCTGGTTACTAAACGACAACATTGTGACCTATGTTTGAACTGTGTGGTTGGAGTCATCTCGAGAAGAAGAAGCTCCAAGTTGCAATACAGGAACTGAAACCTGACAGGACAGCGGCTGGAACATTTGGCGGTTGAACTGTGAACTTGACTGAAACTTTCCATGCTGAAGAAAACTGTTTGCATTATTGTCTGCACAATGAGTCATATCCGGGATGATTGTCACGTTGCTGCTATATAAACATCCCCTAACCTTTAGAAGTAACCAGGGCCTACCCAAATAAATAGGGGAGATTCGGCGGAGTGTGCCAGAACTGTTGGGAGATTGTGAACTGAACACATCTCTGTCCGCTCTCCTCGCGAGCAACATTAATCTAAGCCTGTTGTCTTTCTTCTTGGTCTGTTGTTTATTAAATGCCTGAACCTGACACATCGTCATCATCAATCAAGTCACAACTTGCTCGTTTCGCAACCAATTTTCAGAGGTGGGTCTCCCAGCCCATGTGCTCCCCGTTGGCTTCTTCCTCCCCATCTGGGTTTTCATCCATCTCGTCCTCCTCGTAGTCATCCATGGCCACCAATCTCGTGTGGGTGCATGGCATGAAAAACAAACTGCCGGGGACCGCTGCGACAGCAGTACCCTGCCGGCAGATCGCGCAGCCAGGCAGACTCTCCTCTTTCCAAATGTAGTGAAGCTTGGCCAAATTTCTTTACGGTCTTGTGGTCCTCCACAAGGAGCATGTAATGCTGCCCGTTGTGCCAGGCGTGGCAGTTACAAACAGCGTCTGTGCGGACATTTTGAAATGCCGCCACCTGGTGGCCTGTCAGGATGGCCAAGTACCCCAGCAGATGGAGGAGCGTGCCCAGCAGCGCCAGTACCTGGGCGCGCGTGGCGTCAAGAAAAATGTGCACATCCACGGCCGACAGGCGCTGATCTGATTTGCGCAGAAGGGCCCCCCTGGCGGTAGGCCGTCAAGCCTCACTGTTGCTCGGCCAAAGCCTCACTGTTGCTCGGCCAAAGCCTCTTCCGTTCGTACAGGAGAACGTCGAAATCTGCCTTACGCAGTTTGCTCCTCTGCGCGAACCTTGTGGAAACATGCCGCAGGAACCCCTTGCAAATGAGTCAGGGTGCCGGTGACGTCCAACTTCATTCTATTTAGGGTGCCCTCCAAGTGGCTGAACATCTCTCCAAACTGCTCCGTGTCCTGGCACTGTCCGCAGCGCACTTGGCTGGCGCTTTTGCCCAGGAGTGAGAGCCTGCGCTCCAGTGAGCTCCCTATGCCGCCATCGACGAGAAGGTTTTGTAGGTGCCTCATGCGATCCAGCACACTGGTCAAATCACGCCTAACCCTCCAGTTTTTAAACTATGTTATATTACAGTACACTATGGCAATGTAACTATGTAACCCTGCACCAGCATATGCGTTTCATTGTCCAGCCCCACCTCGGCCAGCTTCGCCAGCAGCGTGGGCGCCCTAACCCGGGCGGCGGACATGAAAGACTTGACCTCTTTCGCTTTCAGTTGATCATCTGACTTCTTGAGGAACATTCTTTGGCAGTACGATGTCGTGCCTCGTATTTCAGACAGCAATCTTTTGAACTCGTACTGCAATTGGTCAAAAGCCATCTTCCTGAACTTGCCTCTCTGGGAGAACTGCCTCGTTGCGTGCCTCACGAAGCCCACTGTGTTGAGCATCATCCTCCAGAGCCCGCCCTCTTCTCTAGGAGTACAAATCACGGAGCTCCACAAGTACGAATCAGTTTTGCACCATCTGTAGCGAGAGATTTTGGGCAAAAGTCACGTGACTGGACAGCAGCAGGAAAACCACTTATGACTCCTAGTGGCGACTTCTTTGACTACAAGTTGTCATTTCTACAGGTACAAATCACGACTTAGTTGTTTTAAATTATGCAAGTAATTAACTGATTAGAAAAACAGGAGGATGAGAGGGCTGTCTCGATTTGGAAGGTATCACGCTTGTATTGCTCCAAAAACACTCACTGACATGCTATGGTACGTTAATTAACAGAAGGATGTCAGACCCTGAAGCGTCAACTGAGGGGGGCGGGGCTTTTGCGAAAGGTCCATTGGTCTTGACCTTGTTTGTAAGTTGAAACGTTCTTAAATTGTGGTAACTTTCCCATTGAAATTACTGGAAATTCAATAATGCATTCAAGCCCCCAAATTACATTTTATGATTGGTTGAAAATAAATAGAGCTCAACATAAAAAAAAGTGAAAATATACTTCATCACTATGAAGAAATCACACATTAAACTAACAAGTTTGCTTATTATGCTCTAACTTTACACGAGGAGAGGACCACAGCTCCTCCAATAAAAAAGAATGTCCTTCCAAAATAACATAATGAAACACACATAACCAGAGGCACGTTTTCAACCAAAATTTTGTTTTTAACTTGAAAAGTTCGGAAAGAGGTTTGTTCGTGACGCAACAATAAATTTTTCCACTACATTCATTTTGTAATATCTAAGATTGTGTGTCAGCGCAAATGAATTTTTTTTCCCTTTATTCAATAATGTTTCCAAAAACGTATTGTATTGCTTCTATTATGTTTACACCGAATGTTCTTTTGTTATTGATGAATGTCACCCCCAGATTCCGCTATCGTTACTTGTGTAAGCAAGACGTATGCGGAAGATTTAGCTCAACACTCTTTGCAGCAGTACACGTTGAAACGTTTGATTATTGGAATCAATGGGGTTATAAACATTTCCCGATACTGCCCGCACCGGATGATATTCTTGCGTCTTTTGTACTGTCGGATTTTATTGGTTGCTATGTGCATTTATCAATTGTGAATTTGAGGTGAAGAATCTCGAGTTATTTTTAAACCAAGTAGCTAGTTCCCCCGACCGCGCCAGCTACTAGCCCTAGCATGTTACAACGAAAACAACAACATTGTTGATTCATCACTTATTTTCGTAGACTTTAACAACAATTTCAACTTTTGGGCTGATGAGAAAGGAAAATAATTAATTAATAATATATTTGGACAGATCACAAAATTGAACATCTTGACCACAAATAATTTTTTAGCCAGAGCTAGCCACGGCTAGCGGCTCACGTATATCAGGATTGCATTATGGTAAAAGCATGTTTGCCATCTTACAATGACACTTACCTTAATCAAAATGGTCAGAACACACTTTGGTAGACTTTGTCGGTTGGAAATCCTTTCGATGTATCTTTGTAATTCTAGAGACTTAAAGGTGGGGTCTTGTCTGTAAACACAACCGTTTGTGTGTTTGTAAACAACCAATTCAAAACTGACTCCTCCAATGACTCAACCCCCATTCTTCTCGTCAACATTGCGCCTGCCTTCAGCGACACGCCCCCCGCCTCTCATGGCAAAACACAACACAATGGCAAAATACAGGCTGGGGTGGTGGTGGATGATGACAAAATCACCACCACACATTAACAGAAGCCCAGAGGTGTTGATTGAGAAAATATTCCATGTGTATACATCCAGTGTTTAAGAAATGTTTATTTCCGAGTGAAAACTAAAGACCTCACCTTTAAGCCGAGACTGCATCATCGTCGCGCATGAAGGTAAGATAATTTTTTATATTAAATAATTTTTAGCCAATCAGCACAAAAGCCCGATCGGGAGTTTATCGGGCCAGCGGAGTACCTACTCTCGAGTAGGACCTCCGCTTGTACCCGTAAGTTCCTGTAAATGTGGCCTGGTTGGGAAGGCTACTGCAGTGGAGACGTAAATTTACCCCTAAGTTCCTGCAGTGGAAACGTAGCTTAGAAGTTAAAAAGAGGAACAAACTACACCGGCATATTGTGTTGCATTCAATTACAATAATGGAACTAGAAATAACCTTTCATAATAAAGCTATTTTGTTTGGCCTTCTTTTCATATGTAATGTTGTGATAGCAAATTTGATATAGACAAAAAAAGTAAACCTCATGAAAACTGGTTGAGAAATGAAGTGGTGACTTGATTTCAATGTTAATGAATTGCCTTCGATTGGATCGTTGCCCCTGCCAAAATGGCCGCCATATAGGCGTGTCAGTTAGCTGGACTGTTATAGCATGCTGGCATATTAATCATTATATATTATATTTTGCCTTTATATATTTGATGATAACACAAAACTCATGGTGTGGCTAACAGCACAAATCATGACAAGTTTTACATGTATGTTTTGTTGTGTTACTGTAAAAGTGACCAGGGCGGTCAAACTGCTGGGATTACATGTTTGGATCAACAGTAAATGTTGAAGAGAATCTTCTGTTTCAATTTAATTATAACTGTTTTGATTTTAGTTACAACTGTTTAGATGTAGTCATAACTGACATAACTGACTCAGTATAGCTTGATGAGTGTGTTAAAAAAGGTTTCCTGTGCAAAGCTGTGTTTGATCTGTGCTGTCACAATTTATGCTCGTTTTTAAAGGACCTTGTCTGGTTCCACATCAATGGGCCAGTATCTGGGTTTAAACTCAATGTGTTTTAATGATATGCTGTAAAAATGTAAAAGTCTTATCTGCTTCCTTCTGTCGTCATGTGTATTGAACTCAGGACTGGGAGAAAAGGTGGGGGGCTTAAAGGCTGTATCCTGAGGAGGGGTGAAGGAGGCGTTGTCAATATAGTTTAAGAATACTGGGAGTCCGCTGAAAGAGCACTCAAGCGAGGAGCAGTTTGTGCTTTTATAAACCCGCTGTGTCCAGAATATTCTGCAAAATAAATCCTTCGAAGGAAAGCTGATTCACCGATCTCCATTCTGATTTCTGATCTACAAAACACGCGGAAAACTTAAGGATCGTTTTCCAACAATGTATACCTGACAATCACAGTTGATGAAAATCAAATGTATTCAGGGTTAACCTTTGAAATTCCATAGAAAGTACTTGGGGTAATTTCTGACCCCACATATTTAAAAGTAGAGTACCTATACAAAAATTACTTAACTTAAAACAAACAAACAAGTAGCCTCAAGTCAAATCTTTTTGACAAACAAATAAACAATTTCTGCCAGGTGTAGTCATGACTGAATAATTTCCTCAATTCCTCAAATGGGCTTTGTTCTGTGTTTGAATGGTGTCCTTGAGTATTATCTCATGTCCGGTCAACTCTGTTGAACTGTTTACTGGAAACTGTGTGGTACCGCCCTTCAAGATAGTATAAGAATATTGTAAGTCCCCTTCGCACTTGTGAGATGCTACAGCCATTGCCTGTAACTCATTTGTGCCCGGATTATTATGTAGAAATAAAAGCTTTGAAGGAACTGTTCATCTATCTCCAGCCTGTATTCAGATAACCAACATTCTCACTATCCGAAAGAAAACGAACACGCGGAGGAAAAAGCTTATCTTCCAACAGAGGCCTGCTTAAGTTAGCTTTGTAGAGCTAACTTAAGCAACCATTTTTTGTTCACTTAATGTAACTAGTTGCATTGTTCTACCTGTTACAAAAAAAAAAACTTAATTCCTGTGTAAGACCATGTTCACTGGTTTAGTAACAGTGGTGTTAAGTTAATGTGTGACTGAAATATCAGTCAGAACAGAACAAATGTGTCTAGAGCAGGTGATTTAGCATTGTCTACACTTATGATTATGATTCATATGATTTCGAAAAATGTTGACAGAATTCAAAGGAAGGAACTTGAATTACATCAACATTGACCCTGAGGTTAGTACATTATTTATCTCTCCTCACATGATAAAAGAAAGTGTCTTAATGCACTACATAATTGTATTTTGTCAACATGTCAAAATCAGATGATGTTAACCAACACTCTCAATCATCCCTGCATAGAGAATGAGCACACTGACAATGACCCTGAATGCGAACCTGTGTGCAAGTCAGAGACTGAAGGTTAGAATTTACATGAGATTTTAAATGTGACCATTCCTGCATATTAGAAGATTATGTGTGTCTTTGTTGCTAAAACTTGAATTACTAACATAATTTGGTTGACTAGCTGATGTCATGTGCCACACAATCAGAACTACAATTGTGGCCACATTAGCAGTGTGTTTTTTCGTCTATTGTTCCGTGAGAATGATGATTAGTGAGCTGTGGTAAATTTTGTTGGTCATAGTAATAATAATAATGATGCATCATATTATACAGCACTTTTTTTGGACACTCAGACACTTCACAATGGATACATGATTCATTACCTCGCCGCACATTCACATTCGAGTGGCGTTAAACTACGTATGTAACCATGTACACATATAGTATGTAGTAAGTAACAACTGATCAGAGGAAAGTAAAAATAAAATATGATTTTTTTTACTGGTGCACAAAATGAATTGTGCATTCATATCACCTTGTTCAAATAACAAAACCAACACAGTGCATGAACTCAAAACAACTTACCTCAGTGTGACTTCTGCTGTTGCCTTTGAAAGACCAGTTCAGATATGCGTGGCTTCACCTTGGAAAGTGCCAGTCTCATGTCATTTTCACAGCAAAGTCTGTTCCTTTTCTTAGTTTTTATGTCCAGCATCCTCGAAAACGATTGCTCACAAAGATATGTTGTAACAAATGGTACAAAAAAATCCAGGGCTTTCTTAGCAATAACTGGATACTTTTCCATTTGTTGGCACCAAAACGTTGAGAGCGTTGTTGTTCTGAAGAGTTGCTGTTGAACCTCGCTCTGCTGAAGTTCAATGATTTCGTCGAGGTATTCATCATTGACATCTGCTGTCTCAATAGCAAACGTGAACGGCTGTCTCACCCATGCTGGATATGATGCTTTTGTAGGGAAGTATCCATCGAGAGACTTCGCAAGCTCATCTAAGTGTGTGGCAATTGTTTGCTTCAGTTCCATGGGTACAGATATGTCTCCAAGTTCACACACATATTCGATCTTACTTACACAGTCGTCCAGAAGGGGGAAGTTTGCGAAGTTGTTGTTCTCTGCTCGTCGTTTCCATAACGGTAACTTTTTTTGAAAAGCTTTCAGGTTTTCTTCTGCTTCCATTATGTTAACTCCACCACCCTGCATCTGCTGATTTAGATGATTGAGAGCTGCAAATATATCAGCCATGTATGCTAAAATGAGAATGAACTCAGAATCTTTGAAGCAATCTGCATGACAATGTTGGTGCTCTTGCAAAAACTGGGCTAATTCCACACGCATGGCAAAAACACGATTCAGCACCTGTCCCCGGGATAACCACCGAACATTCGAATGGTAAAGAAGTACCTCGAATTTAGAGCCCATTTCTTTACACAGCTCACTGAAGATGCGGTGCCTCAGAGCACTATTTCGCACATAGTTCACACATTCCACTACAATTTTTAATACTTCTGCCAGTTTGGGCGGCAAGGTTTTTGTTGCCAACGCATGCCTGTGCAGAATGCAATGCGTAACAATGATGTGCGGTGCATCGGCTTTTACTAGCGCACCAAAACCAGACTTTCTTCCCAGCATCACTGGAGCTCCGTCCGTACAAACTGCAGAAACCATATCCCATGAAAGGTTGTTGTCTCTGAAGAAGTCATCCACAAGCTTCTTCACATCGGCTGCCTTAGTTGTTGTTGTAAGAGGCTTACAAAATAAAAACTCTTCTTTTATCATGTCGTCTTTCACATAGCGCACAAAAACGGCAAGCTGGCTTAGATTGGAAACGTCGGTGGTCTCGTCGAGTTGAAGGCTGAATTTTGCCGGGCTTGAAATCAGATCCACGACTACTTGAGCCAAGATGTCTTTACTCATGCACTCTATTCTGTCGCTGATGGTGTCATTTGAAAGAGGAATTTGGGATAATTTACCTTCAGCCGCTGTTCCGAGTATCAGATTTGCCATCTTTAACGCAGCTGGTTTTACGAGTGTTTCGCCAATGGTGTGCGGTTTGCCCTGCTTTGCGATCAGATAAGCAACTTCGTACGATGCTGTGAGGATCGGTTTGTTGATGGGTACAAATCCAAGAGCGGGCAGAGTGGCCTTTTCGTCTAATCTGGCTCTCTTCACCTTGAATTCAGCAAGTGTTGTGTTCTTGTATTCCCCATCTCCATGCAGCTTCAAGAAGTGTTCCTTCAGTTTTGCAGGTGCGAGATAGAGTTGCTCAACTTGGCATTGCAAATCATGCAGATGGGACGCTGACTCCCGTCACGTTCCGTGATACATGTAATCCATGTTTTACATATTCGTCCGACCACTTTCTTTTTTTGCCCGACATAGTTAGCATGGATTAAAATATTCTGTAAGAAATCACACGACACACAGACAGTCACACGTTGTGGCGGTTGGAGGTGGACGTGGGGTCGGCGTCACTAACAGCCCTCTCTAAGCGGTCTAATAGGGAGGTCTCACTCTGCTGCATAAACCAGCGACCTCAAAGCGGACCGGTAGGAAATCCCAGAGCAGGACGCTTTCAATGACTGTGCCCACTAACTGCAGACTAGACTGAGGGGTGGACCTCTGCGGCGGAGTCTCCACCGAACCCCTGAGACCGACTCACCGAACCCCTATGGTTCGATCGAACCCAGGTTAAGAACCACTGAACTGGACAGTAAGGAACCTGTTGCCTTTGTTGCACTTGTTTGTGTGCTGCTAATGGTTGCAGCTTGACACTATGTATTTGTTCGTGTTTCAAAAGGATTTATTCTAATAAAAACTAGATGTATAGCACAAAAAAAAAAAAGAAGACCGGGTTTGGGGAAGATGACTGCTAAGAGATGTACTTTAGACCGAGCAGGAAGCAGTTTGACAGCTTGTTTGTACAATGCTTTAATCATATATTAATGTAACATTTTTAATATTGAGAATACTAACACTGCATGTTTCTAACTACTTTAAAATCATGTCATATTATATGTCTCTCCGCCACCGTTTTCTGTGAATTAGTCCTTCACTAGGTTCTCCTATCGGATGGGGTAATGTCGTCAGATTGGTCTGCACCCAAAGTATTTAAATTTGGGTGGGCCAAGTTGCGGCCACCTTAGTTGCAGCTAACTGACATGGTGGGATGTACTTGAGCTGTGGTAGCACTCGGGATGGGTAGAAAAGATTTTATCAATACTACTACTCTTAATTTAAAAAATAAAAAAAGAAGTTTATTTTAAATAAACATGTCTGGCAACTGCAACAACAATAATGTAAATAAATGTAGACATAGGTTTACAGAAAATATATTTTGAACAAATTATGATGTTGAATAAATAAACAATTGAGTGTCAAAGGAAACTGGTGTCAAGCAACAAGAATAATTCTTCTAGACTCTAGAAGAATTATTCTTGTTGACTCTAGAAGAATTATTCTTGTTGCTTGACACCAGTTTCCTTTGACACTCAATTGTTTATTGAGTACCACAGCCTGTGGTCCGCTGTCGTATGCTAAACTGCAAGAGTCTCGCGACTGAGCTACTTGTTGTTTCAGTCATCCAATGAAAAATCTTGGGGAGATGACGAAATCCCTTCATTTGTCTTCGGGCATAACTAATCAACCCATGATTAACCAAACTTTTACATTAGTGTAACTCTTGGATCAACTGTCAATCGATTACTTAGACCTGGGCAGTGAGACTTAATGTTTACTGCTGTTTTGTTGAGCTGAGCAGAGTTTAAACGCTCGGATGCAGGGAGCAATAAGGCTAACCAAACACACTTCACACAAGTATAAACACTTCAGAGTTATATGGCATGATAGACATTTTTATATAACTCTTTGACTGCCAGACGTTTTCAGAAAAGGGATGCTGTGGGTGCCAGCCGATTTAAGCATTTTGACTGATCTTTCAAGGTCCACAGAAAATGTTGTGTTTGGACTATGGAAACACACATATTACCAAATAAAAGATTGAACTCTCATCTTTCATCAGAATTTTTTTTTGTTTCTACCTTATTCCGTTCTTCAGTAATCAACAATAGAAAATGGTTAGTTTCATCCAAATGCTCTTGTTTTGGACCAAAATACGGAGAAATCAAGTTTTTAGTGAAACAATATTATTTCATGCACTCTAGTGAATTTGACAACTTTTTTTCCCATGAATGATGCCACAAACATCTAAACAGTGCTTTACTTATGTTAAACACTACCACCAACAATGAAAAAGTGTTTTTTGATAGCAAAATACGTTTATTTACATTCAACAGTGTAACAATTTGACACAACAATTTGGCAAACTATTTACAAATGTGTGCAACTGTGGTACTATTTACAATTATGTGGATGTTTCAACTACAGTTTTTCTTTTTGTGTAACAGTCCCCTGCGTGCAAGGAGACGCAACAGGATTTGCACAACAGATTAGTTTCACTGCGATTGCCTCTTCGCGTGCAGACGCTACACTTTCTTGCCGGCCGTTTTTTCCGGGGAATAGCAAGTATATACTGCAGTGTGTGTTGCCATCAAGTCTACTATCAGGATCATGCTACGGTTACGTTACGGTGGTGTTACGTCTGGCTTCCTCATGTCCTTCAGTTCCTATACCGGGTGGTAGATGTTCTGATCCATCTTATCCACTCCATTCATGGTGGCATCGTAGTCCAGAACCAGTGTCTTCTCCGTGATCAGACTGTACCCACTCCTCCGATGAATATGCATTGGACTCGGGGTACTCTTCATCGTCCGAATGAACGTCCGCCTGTGCTCCACGTTTTCCGGCGTTAGCATCGCTAGCCGGTGAGACTTTGACTTGATCATAGCCGCGCGTCAACGCTTCCAACTTCGGCGTCAAGCTCGGAGTCACCATCATCATCATCGTCGACATCAATGCGCTTTTTAGTATTGATCGATGCTTTCCGTCTTTGAAAAAATGCTCAAGCGTGAGCTGCTTGCAACCGGTCGCCATTGTTGCTTCATCAGCCATTGTCCCCTCAACACTCTAGCTCCGCCTCACGTCTTCTACTGACGCCCACCCAATCTTGTCCAAAGAGAGTTATCGCTGCCATCTAGGGGCCAAAACGAGTCATTATACTAACTAGATCTGCTTGATACTTTCAACACAGCTGGCCAAGGCTTTCCTCCACCCGTTTCCAAAAAAAAACATAGTGAACGTCTTTTAACGTCTTTGGCGCCCCTCCGTAGGTTTTTACTAAACGTTATTTAACGTTTTTGGCAGTAAAAGAGATAATAGTACAAATAATGTCGTAATATGATCGGACAGTGGTACACAAGCACAGGAAGGGCACAGAGACCTGCCAATCAGCTCTCTTGCGCACGACGGAGTGGGACGAGACGTCTTGTCTCCAATCATAATCTTCATTTTATTCAAATTAGAAAAAAAGAATACAAAGGTAAAAGGTGCAAAATTATGTTTGTTTAGCATTAATAATAAATCGGAAATAAATTTGATTAATTTCCCCAAGACCATTAAGAGAACCGTTAAGGGTGGAGTTTATCGATACGCTCGTTTGTGAAAATTCAGCCATGGGGCCAGTTTAAAACCGGGGCTCGGTACCCATCCCTAGGTAGCACATACACAATAGATGGGTTAGTTGATGGCAAACTGCGCTGAGCTCAGTGAGAAAATGCATTGAGAATGAAATGTGATTGTGTGTGTGTGTGTTTTTTTCTTTCTTTCTTAAGGTTGGAAGCCTGCTAAAAAGAAACCTTGGGAGAAAGAGGAGATCCTGGCCGTTGAGAAACATCTGAAATCCTTCATCACTACATGCCGTGTTCCACGGAAGAGCGATTGTGACAAATGCCTTGAACAGGAAAAAGTAGCACTCAAAAACAGGAATTGGTTGGCTATCAAATTTTACATAAAAAAAAAAAACAACAACAACGAATCACAGCTTTCCAGAGAAAACTTAAGCAGCATCAAGTATAGCACTAGGTGTTCATGTTGGACATTGTTTAGTCCGTCTTGTTTAGTAAATTTGGTGCACTCTTAATCGGTTTGAAAAAAGTTTAGAGTAGATAAGTTTAGCCAGTATACTGTAAAGGCTGTGACTAAACTTGTTTGTTAGACTCTGTATAGTACCTGGGGAAAACCGTTTACCCAACCTCAGAAAAAAAGCCAAGGCATACACTGACAGTAACAATTATTCTGTTATCATGATGCTATAACAAATTAGATTTGACGCAATGTCTTGAATGAAGGTACTATGTTATTCTGATGTAGACTTGTAAATGACAATCTTATGTAGCTTCATCCCCTTTGGCACTTAAAGATAATTCTCAACTTCTATGCCTCTTCAATTACTTGTGCAGTTTACCACATATTATCAATACTATAAATCCAGCACACCTATGTTGTATTAAACAGAAATTGAAGTTCAGAGGTCCAAGAAAAAAACTCAGCAATTCTTCATATACTAAATACTACCTCTAGTCAGTCAGTAGATTCACAGCACTGTCCTGAAGTGAGAAGTGTGGAGTGGTTCTACAATATAGGTATGATCTGAATTATCTGATATTTATGTATGTGGTACCCATGAAGGCAGATAAACCAGGCAGTGTGTATAGATAGTGTCCCCAGAAGCGACAAAAAAACAAACAAGTGCCCAGAAGGTAGTATGTAGTCAGGTCAAGGATCCTATACTTTGTCTAATACATAATTTTAAGTGTTTTTTTGTACTTACCTCCATTCCAGGATGTTGCCTGATTTTTTTTCCAGGTCTATATGACCTTCAGAAAGGGTGGTTCCCACAATGCACGTTTTGCTCAGGTTGCCCCACAATGTCACATGAACAAGTATAGGTGTGCGTGTGTGTGTGTGTGTGGCGTCGGGCCGAAACCTCGCAAGTCACAATTTGGTTAATTTCAGATTTAAAAAAAATCTATACTTTTGGTTAGTCTAAAATGCAGAAAACTGCTTCCTCTCTTTGAGATGCAATGTTAATGGTTGAAAAAACATGTTGTTTATGGGGTCTACTGAAAAATTATGATTTTAGAGGTACAAGGCTTTAGAAGCAAGTTTCTTAAACATTCCACTCAACACTAAAGAAGGGGATATATTCTTCATTAGTTCAAGGCAACTACTGCGTGTTGCAAGCATTTGCCATGGCTAGGGGGACAATGTCAAAATTTCATTGCAACAAAAAAAAAGCCCAAAATTCGCTACCCTTGCCACTGAGTGGGATACGGGCTTATAACTTGTTTAAAGTAACACGGCCGTGATACCCCATTTTTCACTCATAAACTGTCTTTATGTATTTTTTCATCAGGAAAATTATATTCGCATGCATTTTCAAATTTCATCCATTTGTTTTGGAGAAATTAGTAGATAACTACCCAAATACGCCTCTTAGTGACATTAAAGCCAATCAGCAGAATTATGAAACTATTAATTGAAGGTTGAAAAGGGAATTATCGGGGCTATAAAATACACTTCCAATAAAACATTGGTAAAACCAGCTATCATTTTGACGTTGAGGCGGTGTGACACGCCGTGGCAGATTTAGGACTCAGACGCAGAGATAGGAGTTTGAGGCCAAGGCAGATATTTATTAAACAAAAAAACTCCTCGTTTAGCGGGAAAAAACAAAGGCTATTAAAGGTTAAACTAAAGGCGCTCCAAAAGGGAGGATGTCTAAACTACAAACAAAACAATATCACTCCTTAACTAAAACTATACTGTGGCTATACAAAGTTACAAACCAAAGTTCACACAAGAGATAGGACAACAAGGCTGAGGACTGTGACTGGCTTGAGTGGCTCTGACGAAAAAACACAAGACAGGGGAGACGCAGACCATTTAACACATGAGGGTAATGGGAAACAGGTGGAGACAATCAGGAATCAGGGTTGACACTGACACCACATGAGGAAGGGCAAGTGACCTGAAACGAAAGGAGTCATAATTTTCAAAAATTAAAAACAAGTAATCAGTGAAGTAATGAAATTACTTTTTCAAGGTTACCAGCATATTTTTGTTTCTGCTCACTCATTTGTTGCTGGACATGTCACATTTAAACTATTCCTGTGACCAGGCATTTTGGTTTTGCACACGCTCTTGTCACCAGCGGCTGGTGTAACGAACTCATAAAAGACTGTTTATTTATTTGACAATCTTTTGGATTTCTAATGTCGATATCCTGTTCCCTCCATGCTTTATTTTTGTTGTTGTGATTTTTACATTATGTGCTTTTTATTTTGGTCCACTTCCGGCAGTCCAGCAAGTGCTATCCACAACAGAAAGACACTAACAGAAAAAGAGAGAGAGAAAAAAAGGTCCATGATTCAGCGTGTTGCTGACTGAAACGCCGATTTATGTTGTTGCTGTCTAAGCACCTAGCTGGAATGGGGACATGGTATTTGTGTTGTTTTATTTGTTTTATTGTGATTTTTCATTACGTGAATTCTGAGGTGGGAGTAAGTCATTGTTTTGCAAGTTACAAGTAAATTTCAAGTCTTTGCCCCAAAGTTGTGTTGAAGGTGTATTTGACAACTTTTAAGGACTGTTATTTTAATTATTTGTTTGTTTACGGTATAGCTCTTACGGTGTGTCAAATGGAACAAGGGAGGAATAAAAAAAACTTCATGGAACACCATTACACTTCACCATTGTCTGGCTGGGTTTGCTACAGCTGGTTTTACAAAACTCAATTGTTGAAGTTTGACCTTGATGGCCAAAATGGACTGTATTACACACTTTCATTGCAAAACTATATTCAAAAGTGACAAACTTTGATTTGATTCAGTTGTCATAGCCAGCAGCATATTAGGCATACTCCAAAAAGTAAATGTAATTCCTGCCTGCTCAACCATGTGTTACAGTCAGGAGATGCTTTCAGTGTGTGTATGTGTGTTAAAATGCAGGCTGGAGAGAGGATAAGCACTGATGCATGCAGAATCCAAATCAAACACATTTATGTTTCATGGGAGGCAAAGAGAGGAAGTTATTTTTCCTTATTTGCACAACTTTGATCTTTTAAACAACTTAAGTCACTCCAATTTCTCTATAAATATAGTATCCACATAATCTAACTAGATATATATGCAAATATCCTTTGTGTAGTTGACTTATTGTGAAAAGTATTGCTTATAGAGTTAACTATAATGTACTCCAGTATTCCTTGGTTGAGTCACTTGCTTGTGAATCTCCCATCCCTAAATTAAGTCGTTACGAACAGTGTTGTCCCACCCTTGTTCAGACCACCCAAAATCCGATGTATTTAACCCATCCCGATTGAAACTGGATGGCTCTTTTGTAGTCTGGACTAGTCACAAAGCACATGAAATCAGATTTTTTTCGTGATGGATTGAAAACACATTCGGGAGCTAATTTCATATTGGATATGGACAGGATGCAAATCAGTCAGAACAGATCCAAACACACACACAGATCGGATTCGACTGTCCATAACATCACTCAATGCGACGCAAAACCCAATGTGGTGCCGTATTTAGTACTGACTCGATACCCAACCTTAGTCCGGACACCCTTCCGTACTTGATAAACAAGTCTACCCACGCCTCCCTGGGGAAGAGGTCCCTGGAGAGGGCTTCCAATTGTGGATGCTGGCCCTCAGCACCTGGCCCATATCCGGGCCACTCACCTCAGTGTCAAACAGCTCCCTGTAATTAGCATTAGCTGTTGAGTTAATTTTGAAAAAAAAAATCATGGAATGATTAGAAAATAATAATTGTGAGGAACGGACAATATTTATGTATGTTTGATGAAATATTAACCCTTACTAGAAAATATTCCGTGCTGGCTCTTCACGTTAGATTAGACCTGGGTTGTGATAGAATTATTAACATTGTTTTTCTGTTTTACATATATATTCTTCAAAGTGTTTTAGATTTTAGTTAGATAAATACAACTGTGGTAGAATGTGGTCTGTTTTCCCCCTAAGGAAGTGAGGTGTCGGAATCCACACAGCAGGTATGCGGGAATCTCTGGAGCCAGCTCTACAGAGGTCAATAGTTTATCTAGGAAGCCAATTGTTTACCTCATGTTTGTTAAGGACTGAAAGAACTCAATAGGAGTTGGCCAGATTGTATCTCACTCTGCTGACAGGACAAGATCAAAGGGGGGGCACAGTCTCTTCCTCGGGGGCTGTGCTCTGTGTGAAGAATTGTGGTGACAGGAAATACCACATGCTGAGAAGGGGCCAAATGGTCAATGAGGGGGAAGGAACCATTTCTGTATATATGCATGCATGAACTTTGAAAATAACACATTTGTGGGTGAGCTGCGATGATTGAGCAGTAGCTACAAGTGGACTTTCAGAATCTGAAATAAAGCTGGCAAACTTGTTCACAGATTTCAACTTTGAATTTATTTGAACACGCAGAAATCAAAAGAAATGATTTCCAACAATTGGTGACCCCGACGCTGAAAGTGAGAAGGTAAGAGGATTTCGAGCTGCAGTGATTGATGAACGAATGGAACTTCTAGGCGCCTAAATAATTAATTACAGTAAGTGGAGACGTTAATCCACATAGAGGAGTTCTGTCTGTTTGAAATCATTGCAACTTGTTTTCGTCTGCTAAATTGTGTAAATTTGTACATGAGATCTGTTTGAACAAGTTGTAGTTTGATGTCGTTCTAAAAATTTCTGCGACATTGAACTATAAACACGTACGTGAGGTGGTGCATTTTGTACAGCAAGGTGCAGGCCTGGATTGCGCATGTTTTAACAGGAAGAAGCAGCGTTATATTAATTTGTAAGTTTTGTTTTTGCGCTGTGAAGGATTCGATGGACTATGATATTTATTTTTTGAATATAAGGATAAAGAGGTTACGGGGTTTCGTGGATATTTGAAGATCCATTGGTAAATCTGAAGATCATAGTAGACGCGCCTGCCCTTGGCAGTTTGGTTGGTTCAGGATTGTTCCTTCAGGTAGGACATGTCGCCTGTATAAGAACGTCCATTTTCACGTAATAAGTTATTTTAAAAGTGCGCGCGCTGTTGAAATTGAACAGTTGGGGAAGTCAGGTCGATTGCAACGGACATTGGGTTTTAAACGTTGTATTTGCGATCGCTAGATTACGTGTGATTTTGTTTTGATTTTGCGCTGAACGAGCGCCTTGAAAAGAGAGACAGTTTTGACACTGCGGGATTGGATGACACTGCTGTCTGTGGGAAACGATAGGTCACGTGATTCGTTGTCTATGTATGTTCTGTGATTCATTGTGTATTCGTTGTCTGTGTACGTTATATGTTGTGCGTGCTGTGTGTTTTGTGAGCTTCTGTGTTGCTCGTTGTACGGTTGTTTAAACGTTGTCGAATAAATTTACCCTATTTGAACTATCATATTGTAAAGTGAGACGTCACTGCATTGATAAATATTAATACTACTTGCGTAAGATAAGAAACCGAAAGTGAAAATAGCCTATAAACAAAATGGAGGCGATTTCGACCCGGATACAGTATGGTTTGTCCTGAATGCGCTTCCGGTTTAGAGTCGGGACTTGTGAGTCGCCGTGAGGAAAAAGCGTCGATATACAATGAAAAAACGAACTATGGATCGATTGTATAAAAAGCTTTCGCTGGACAAAATGGTATGTCAGACGTTTGTATTTTCTTTGTTGGTAATGAAAAAGGCTGAATTTGGCGCTAAAATGACTCCAGCATTGTTGGAGCAGTTTACGGGTGGTTTGTTCGAAGTTAACCCGTTTACTGAAATCACCGTATGGAACTGCGGTTTAAATGCTATAAGATTTGTGGACAACGAATTGATAGAATAACACCGTTTATTATTATAATGACTAAAGAGTGTGTGCGTATGCATTTGAGTGAGGGGTAGAGAAGTACGACGAAATTGTAGACATGTGGATCAAATGATGAGGAATGCTAGAATGTTGGCGATGGGCAGTTCGGTTAAAATTGCTAGAGGAGCGTTGGTAAAAGCGGGTGCTAAGGATGTGGCTAATTGTGATGCTAACATTGTTGACAAAGCATGTGCTTTTAAATTGGACCTAGCTTCTAAGAAAAAAGGTGGGGGCTGCTCTGTTGGGGGTGTATTGGAAGTGTTTGGATATTGGGAGGTTTTGTTTGATTTTCTTCAATATTCTTAACTGTAAGTTGGTTTTGGGTGAGTTTAGACTGGTGAGATGATGGCAGATGGAATAAGGTAATGAAAAGGAATGTGGTGTAATGGGTTTTGCGATGTTGAGGGATGCTAAATGAAGAAATTTTCTCTCCTCCTCTGTATGGAAAAGGAGGGGGTTTGAGTGTGAGTGGGGGATTAGTCATGTGTCCTCGTATTGTGAGTTTTTCTCTTTCATAGATAAGAGAAGGATGATAAAACAAAATAAGTAACAGTTTTTTAAGGCTGTTGCTAAGTTCTTGTAGAAAAATATTAATTTAGTGTTTTTATTTTTTAGTGACTGCATTTGACAGTCTTTTATGCTATACTGTTTTTGATAAAGACGAGCCAGGTTAACTTTTTCTTTTTGGGCAATTGCAACAAAAGGAATAATGATGAAATGATAACATTTTGTATTGAGCTATGTTGAGTTAAAATAATTATCCCTATATCTGTACAGCTGTGGCTGGATTTAGGATAGTTGAATGAGAAGTTATAAATGTTTTTGTAGTCAACATAATGATTATGATGTTTAATATTTGTTTTTTCTGAGTGTGTCATTTCAGAAACTGATGCTTAAAGTTCCAAAGCGGATGGGGTTTGATGACTATCTGCACACGGGATGCGCCCAGCTCTACGGATACGTTGTATTTGCAAGTATTTCTAGTGGCTGTTTTTGAGGGGCATTCTAAAAAGAACAAGTTTGAAATAAGATAATAAGAAAACTGGAAGTGAAATATCTTGCTATAATCCCACATCCTCAATCTGGCATTTTTAATGCATTGCATCAACGAGTGTGTATTTTTTGGTCAGGTGAGCTCTCAGAAAGACTATGTGTCATCGAGTCCGCCATTGCAGACAGCAATTTCCAACGTTTGGATTGACTTCTCCCCTATGGCTGTTTTGCATCCAGAGGAAATCTAAATGCCTGCTTTGAACATTGCTGACACAACAACCGCCGTCCTGACATCTGCTGGCCAATTGTAAAATGT
Organism: Leptonotus elevatus; assembly: GCF_054856555.1. Taxonomy (NCBI): domain Eukaryota; kingdom Metazoa; phylum Chordata; class Actinopteri; order Syngnathiformes; family Syngnathidae; genus Leptonotus; species Leptonotus elevatus. The sequence continues at coordinate 3,994,952 of NC_141247.1, forward strand.
CACAAGGAGTCAGAAAGCAAAGCAGCGATTGGCTGCCGTTGAGAGAAATCACATCAAGAAAAGCAGACTACTGTTGTCCTCATCGTGTTGGGCCTGCCTCCTCACCTGGCTGGGAAAAAGGAATGAAAGGAGCCTTCAAAGACACGCTACGGCAGGACTGCATGTTAGACTCGTCACACAAGGAGGTTTGGCAGCTCCGACGAAGGCTGAAGTGGCAGCTGAAATTGTCACCAAGTGGAACAAGGAAGCGCCGGTAGCGACTGCAGAACTGGAACATTGGAATCGTTTGGAACAATCGATTGGCAAAAATAATCCATCCTTTGGAAGGTTGCAAATGGCAACCTCCCCACAGCGACATCTGCTGGAGGACTGGACAAAGACTAAAAAAGATGGAGGTCCGAATGGGGTGTGATCTTGCTCAAAGAAATGCTACACGAGTGGTATGCAAGGCATTTTTAATGTGTTGGATGGGGAACTGTGATCTATAGCAAGGTATTTCAGGAAATTGAACACGACATATGTGAATTTGGAATGAGGGATTGGAAAAAAAATTAATTTCAATCTTAGTTCCTCTATTTTATTGTTGAGAAGGGCCTACTAAATGTCTGCCTATTTTCTTGGGATAATCAGTTTCTGAATTGGTACAATGGGAATTTGACTAATACGATACGATGTACTTTTGTTTTCCCTGTGGGGAATTTTTATTTTTTCTGGGCTCCGTCCAGCTGCAGTTAAAGTTGAATACGAAGTGCAGCATTAAGTAGAAGTCTTCCCAGAAGTCTTCACAATAGTATATGTTATAAATATGTATTATCTAAGTGTATGTTCTATAGACATAATATTGAAACTTACATCTTATCATACTGAGATATTGTTATTCAACAAATAACTGATAATTTGATGATTCATTTTCGATTATTATTTTTTTTCTCACAGCACTGTGATTTGTAAATCCCAGAGATATTTTTTGTGCTGTGTTTTTACAAGCCCCACTAATCTGTAGAAGAGGTGTGCTAATTATTTGCAGTGTCCTGCGGCTATCTCGGTTGCCTCACAATCTGATTTTGAGAGTTGTGAATTTTACGACGTCTTTTGCGGGGGCTGTGGTCTGGCAGTCCTTCTTTATGAGCTAACGGGGTTTTTTTTTTTTTTGATGTGTCTTCCTTTGAAGTGCAATGCGTGTTTGTAAAGATCTGTAGATCTTTGCCAAAATGAGGGAGGAATGAACAGAAGGACAGTTCATGTTTAAGATATTAACCAATGTAGATGAATTAGAAAATTCAATACAAAATTAAAAGGTTGTGGGTTAGAAAATTAAAAACAAACTTAAAAACAAAATTAAAAAGGTTGTGGGGTATCGCATACACTCCATTTGACAGGGTGAGTTTGAAAGTGATAATCCACAGTTTGAATATGAAGAAATCTACCAGAGGAAATCGATCGCAAAGTAAGTCTGAAGCAAGCAAGGACAATAATGCATATTCGCCGAATGAAGGTAATTATATTATATTATATCTTTTATCTCAGAATCACATGTGAAAAATGTAATGTTTGGAGCCCAGTGTTTGCAAAAGAGTATAGATAATATGAATATATGTGAGTTTTTCCCAGCATGCCAGGATTCGGCCGATCATGGGATTCTGGGAAGAGAATAAGAGATATGAAAGGCAAAGTTATGCAAATTTAGAATAAATTTAGTCGTGGTAAAAAAATTACCTATTATTGAACAAAACCTATTTGAAAAATAAATATTTACAAGCTCTGTCTTATATTAATGAATGAGCGAATGTCATTCACCTCAATCAATGGCTGGGCTCTATTTTAATGTCACAAAAATAGATATTTTCTTGTTCCAACAGTGCAGGACCTACAGATCTTAATCAAATAACATTTATTAATCCCAACTAACAAAAACTATCAGGGTTTTTCCTCCAAATAAAATTTATGTGAGTTTATGAGAGACTAAATGAAAATGTTCTGCACTCAGGAGAACGGCCCCAGGGGGTGACGGAGAGGAAATCTTGTGCAGTTCACTGCACAGAAAGGAGGATGAAGACGACATTCCACATCTGGTCTACAAGGCTGCCGGAGACGTGCCAGGCTCAGTTATCTTATCAACTGATGATCGTCAATCTCATCACCTCCAACTGGGAAAACAACGTCAGCTGATGTCCCAATGTCCAATTCCGGAGCTGGCGTTTGAGGACATCATTCAATCTTATTGTACGAGGATCAAGAGCAAGTGCCTTTTCTTGGGCAATCATTCCTTTGATCAGTCACATTTTGGGCAGAATAATCCCAGGTGGCAAATCGAAGAATTTGGGTAGTCTACCCCAAATTCTTGAAGAAGAGACGAACTATTGCGACACTCTTTTCATTCAAAAAAAAAAAAAACCTTCAAAGAACTCCATTACGAGATGGCTTCAAAGCTGAAAAACATATCCTTCTGCTGTACTGCGACCTTTCTTCTCATGATGACTTGGTACTTTTTTCAGCCTTTTGACACAACTTTGAACGCAATTACAACGTATCGTATTAAGCGAAGTATTAAGTCTACATATAATCCCTGGGTCACATTCTGGACTTATGAGAAATCAATTGCTGTGACAGTTGCTCCAAATACAAACACTTCTGTTAAAATTCCTATTAGATCCTTAAAGGGGTTTGGTAGGGGGAGACAGACTAAGGGGGAAGATTGGATAAAATACTGGTGGTATTTGACAGGTCATGTACGACGAGATTGGAATGCTCTGATAACAACACAGGATGGAAGATACTGGCGTCCGGGAACTAGTGAGGAGGCAGTCTTCTTTAGCAAAAGAATAACATTGCGTAATATGGGGGGGCGACTCTATATGAACTTTATTTTTCCAGAAGGGGAATTACGGTCGCCTAACACAACAATTGATAACGCCTCCTGTTTTGGATTTTGTTGTGGGCCTGGTTCTCCGGACATGACCCATATTTCCCCATTTTAGTATGCGTAAATAAAACAATGAGTAATTTAGAACAGCCAAAAATGACTAAATACACAATGGAGAGCGGAGTAAAGGCGGTCAGCGTACCAACTGAGGGAATAGTTGAGAGGTTTCGGTTTACAAAAGGATTTTCCGGGGGCAGTAACAATTGGCTATTATTGGCGAATGAAGCGGCTCGAGCCTCTGATAAAGACAACTGTGTGGTATGTGTAGGTCCGCGTCCTTTATTGAGAATCATTCCGGCTAAAATAGATGATCACTGTATATTGGAACTAATGAATAAGGCTGTCCCCAATGTCAAATGCTCGAAATGGGATAAGGTGTATCCCCTCGTCGATTGGCAGAAAACTAAACCAGTATTTTCAAACACAGTTGCAAATGGTAATTTTACATGTATTAAAATGACAGGCACTGGAGAACAATTGGGAAAATTAAATCACATTACTCAGTGCGTGTCGATAGTAGATGTGGGACAGAAGTTCCAACCGAAATCCAGAGCGGACATATACTGGTGGTGCGGTGACAACAGAATATTTGATAAGTTGCCTTTAAATACAAAAGGATATTGTGCCCTCATAACCCTTCTCATGCCAGTACAAATCTACCCCATCTCTATTGATAACCTGTTACAAATGATTGATAATTGGGAACCAAAACCTCCTTCCTTCCAGAGGACCAAAAGACATTCTTGGCAAGAGCAGAATGTTCCCACCTACATTGATGCAATTGGAGTACCAAGAAGTGTGCCAGATGAATACAAATTAACTGATCAAGTACTCTCAGGATTCGAATCTGTAATTTGCTGGTGGTGCACCATAAACAAAAATGTAGATAGAATTAATTATATACATTATAATGTACAAAGGCTAGGAAATTGGACTCAGTCTGGCTTTGAGGCTGTACGCGGCCAGTTAGCCGCCACATCTTTGATGACATTCCAAAATCGAATTGCACTAGATATGTTGCTGGCAGAAAAGGGCGGAGTTTGCTCAATGTTTGGAGATCAGTGTTGCACTTTTATTCCTAGCAATACTGCTCCAGATGGAAGTCTGACAATTGCAATTGAAGGGCTGCGAACACTCAATAAGAAAATGAAAGAGCAATCAGGTGTAGATACTTCTGTATGGGATAATTGGATGAATGTGTTTGGCCGTTATAAAACTTTGATTTCCTCAATTTTGATATCTGCGGCTGTTTTCACTGCGCTATTAACGATTTGTGGATGTTGTTTTATTCCATGTATTCGTTCACTTTGCCAAAGACTTATTACCACTGCGATTGAGAAACAGGATGTACAAAATAAGTCGTCTCATATGATGGTAGCTGTTGCTAATCAATGGATGTCTCCTGTTGCTTCGAATGAGGGGGATGAGGATGCCGCTGGCATTTTCCTTTAAAAACAATATCTAATGTGTTGAACTATAGAATAGTTCAAATGAGGGAATGATAGAATTATTAACATTGTTTTTCTGTTTTACATATATATTCTTCAAAGTGTTTTAGATTTTAGTTAGATAAATACAACTGTGGTAGAATGTGGTCTGTTTTCCCCCTAAGGAAGTGAGGTGTCGGAATCCACACAGCAGGTATGCGGGAATCTCTGGAGCCAGCTCTACAGAGGTCAATAGTTTATCTAGGAAGCCAATTGTTTACCTCATGTTTGTTAAGGACTGAAAGAACTCAATAGGAGTTGGCCAGATTGTATCTCACTCTGCTGACAGGACAAGATCAAAGGGGGGGCACAGTCTCTTCCTCGGGGGCTGTGCTCTGTGTGAAGAATTGTGGTGACAGGAAATACCACATGCTGAGAAGGGGCCAAATGGTCAATGAGGGGGAAGGAACCATTTCTGTATATATGCATGCATGAACTTTGAAAATAACACATTTGTGGGTGAGCTGCGATGATTGAGCAGTAGCTACAAGTGACTTTCAGAATCTGAAATAAAGCTGGCAAACTTGTTCACAGATTTCAACTTTGAATTTATTTGAACACGCAGAAATCAAAATAAATGATTTCCAACAGTTGCCTGTTGCTGGGTTTCCTGTTCCACCTTTGCTCGGCGCCGGCAGCACCATGGCCTTCAGTTCCCTGAAGATCCTGCCCTTGCTGGCATCAGCCAGGTCAGGGGCACATATCAAACATATTTTGTCAAGGCTTCTGAGGTTAGACTGGATCAGGGGCTCTGCATACCCCAGCTCACCCCTCTGTTGGTGCTGCAGGAGCCACCTCTTTAAGACGAGGAGCATCGGGGGGAGGATGCCCATGTAGGCATTGCCCTCCCCCTGCAGGATGTCCAGGGTGTCCGCCACAGACTTCATGACATCCCTGTACTCCTGGGTGTGCTCTTCGGCCGGTGGGGCCCGGGAAGTTGTGCCCTGGCGCTGCCGCGTCCTGTGGGGCTGTGTTTGCTTTGTCGTGCCGAGGTTCCCCTCTTTGGTGGAAGTTCTCATGCATGCCAGATCCACCACACCAGCGTCTACTGAAATTGAAACAGAATTTGCTTCTCCCACTACTCCCGCCTCGCGGGTGTTTGTGCATATCACTCTGCTTCATCTATCTATCTATCTATCTATCTATCTATCTATCTATCTATCTATCTATCTATCTATCTATCTATCTATCTATCTATCTATCTATCTATCTATCTATCTATCTATCTATCTATCTATCTTAACCTTCCTTCCTTTCTTTAGTTTTTCCTCTGGTCTCTTGAGGTCTCCCTGATTTGTTGGAATTTAGATGTTTCTGGGGTTGGTGAAAGATTCTGGTTTTGTAACTCTGTGGGTAGGCAGGTGGTGTCTGGTTGATGCTGGATTTCACTGTGTTTCATCTTTCCTTTCTTTGATCCATCCTCTGCTCTCCTGACAACTCTGGCGGGACTCTGAAGTATCCGGTTAGAGATTTTGTATGGGTATGGGATTTTTAACAGGTTTCAGGTGAATTAATGAGCACAAACTTACACGCTCGCACACAAGAAAAAAAAAAGAGCGATGACGATGACGTGTTGATTCAGGCAGGCTGCCAAATGAATAATACTGAGCTCTCAAAAAAGAAAAAGAAAAAAATACATCCCTGTACTCATTCAGGACCTAAAAAGTTCAAAAGGAAACAAAATTTGACCACAGCCAAAATTGACTGATTTGGCCGAAACTTTTACGGACACCAGGTTAATCATATAATATAACGTGAATTATATAAATAAGAAAACTGGCTAGTTCTGCAAATTTTGCTTTACGAACACTAATAATTCATGATCAGTGTGCACAGTCAGCCATAAAAATCTGATTCGAATAGAAAACTGATTGCAATCAGATGTGCCTGAAACTGAACGCAGCCTTGAAAACGAAAACCTAACGAGTAAACAACATGAAAAATGGGACACAGGGAAAACATGAAAGAAAATGCTTTGAGATTTTTTTTCCTGTGTGAGACGATCCAAATGGCTCTTTGAGTATTTAAGGTTTTTCGACCCCTGCACTAGTTGAGAGGTTTATGGGGCTTTTATTGTCATTGATGTTTTGCATACATATAGTGCGATCCAAATTTAAATCACGCATTTACTACTGACCACATTGTTGCAATTAAGAGTTTTGTCTTATTACCCTTAATGGAAAACCATGAATAGTAAGTAGGTAAAAAGCCATTAAAGCACCAATAGCTAATATAATGAATAATATGCACCAAAGGTTACAAATAATTAAACCATCAACAACATCAAGCAGTAAAAATCAACTTTGAGAATAATGACCAAATAAACAGATTCCGTTAAGCACATTAAATACATACATTTACACATCATTCTGACTGGGTCAATTAGAATAATTTAAATGATTTAATAAACATACTACGGCTGCTCAATCGAACTGGGCTGTTCTGCTTTTCATTGTAGATTTTTCGTCTCTCATCTAACCCCAACTATGCCCCAACCTTGGGAAAAGGCAATTTTGTATTCCAAAAGAGTGATACCATTCGGGGTTGGGGCATGTCTTGATTTTGGAGAGTAAATAGTTAAGTATTTTCCACATCAACTCAAGCTAGTGCTATCCCAACTAAGCTTTATGACATTAACTGTGGCTTGCTTAGATGAGAGGCAAAACATCTTTTAAGACAACCAGAACATACCATTTGTGATCTAGTCAATGTACTGTAGAGTTAAATGACCAGGATGATTGACAATATTCACAGGCATGTCAAAGAAAAAGCTACATATTGACAGAATACACCACAAGTACAAAAGCTATGCAGAGAAAAGAATCCAGACAATGTGAAAGATTCCCACTATGTTGAATGTTATCTTAACGCACAGTGACGCTGTAAATGTTGAAGTTGCTGGTGGTTAGTAATAACACAGTAGGTGTGGAGGTTGATGCACTTAAAAACTCAGCTTAATGTGCTTGTTTTCACAATATTTCTACACCACTGCGTAAAGCAATGAGGCACTGATATGTAAATAAGATACAGTATTGACCACATGCTGAAATGCTGTGTTGTTTGTATTGGAACTGCATTATGTTTTACATTAAAAGAAACCCCGACTGTAATGACAAGTTTGCTCTATAATACTTATTTGGTTGTTACTAACATAACTATGAGATTAATTTTTCAAAAATCATTCCCTTTCAAAACAATATATATATATATGAAAATATCATGTAATACATTAAACGATATATTCCCATATATGAGATTTACTATTCATGTTTCACTATATATTGCAATATAAGCATAGACCATATATATACGATGTTGGAAATGATCATTTAATCACCTGACTTCGGCATCTGTCAGTCACGATGAGTCTCGACGTGATGCGAGTTGAAAAAAAAGTGGTAGCTAGTGTGCGTGCCATCGTCGCCGTCATGCTTTGCAAAAAAAAAAGTGGCGCGCAAAAAAGAAAAGACAAAAAAAAACATGACGTTAAAGTTATTGGAATATATGTGTGTTTGTGTATGTATGTGTATATATATATATATATATATATATATATGTATGTATGTGTATATATATATATATATATGTATGTATGTGTATATATATATATATATATATGTATGTGTGTGTATATATATATATATATATATATGTGTGTGTATATATATATATATATATATAGATATAGATATATATATATATATGTGTGTATATTTATGTATGTGTGTGTGTGTGTATATATATATATAAATGTGTGTGTGTGTGTATATATATATATACTACGTCTCTCGGCTGGCCTGGGAACGCCTTGGGATCCCGTCGGAGGAGCTGGCTGAAGTGGCTGCGGAGAGAGAAGTCTGGCCCCCGTGACCCGACCCCGGATAAGCGGTAGATGATGGATGGATGAATGGATTATACAAGGATTTTTGCTATTGGTAGGCTGCCTGGGTCCCTATCACCTGCAAATAGCAATGGCGCACTGTTGAATCGGTGGAGGCTGGTGTCTGTGGATCTCACTCTGCTTAATCTGTCCTTCCTTCCTTTCCTCATTATCTCCTTTGGTCTCTTGAGGTCTCCCTAATTTGTTGGAATTTAGATGTTTCTGGGGTTGGTGAAAGACTCTGGTTGGTAACCCGGTGGGTACTAGGTAATGTCTGGTCGGTGCTGGATTTCACTTTCCTTTCTTTTCTTTGATCCTTCCTCGGGTCTCCTAACAACCTCACAACTCTAGCTGGATTCTGAAGTATTCGGTTTAGGTGAACGGTATGGGATTTTTAATAGGTTTTAGGTGAACTAATGAATACACACACTCACACGCACCCCCCCCCCCCACACACATACTCACCCACATACAAAATAAAAATTAATTAAAAAAAAGAAAAAGAAAAAAAAAAAGCAATGATGATGACATGTCAAATCGGTAAAATTACTGAATGAACAATACTGAGCTCTGCAATGGCGCACTGTATAGAAATATAAATTGTGGCGATATTTATTTTTATTTTGACTTCATGAGCATACTTGGTATCAAAGTAATCTAAAAATAATCCAAAGTAATTGTTACATTACTTTAATATTATGGTACTTGGATTCCATTATTAACTACATTTTTTTTTAGCAGGTAACCTGTAACTGTAACGGAATACATTTTAAAAGTAACCCCCCCAACCCTGCGTGGTGGATGTCATCGTATTAACAGATAAATACGTAAATGGCATGCATCGAACCCTCTGAATCATTGTAGAAATTAATTGATTAAGTTATTAACAACCCCCACCCCTTCCTTGGGTGGGCGTGACAGTTTAAGAACAAGGGATCATTTTGGACACATTGGATTTTCTTCCGCATCTGTGTGTGGTTAATAAGGCTGTTTGATCTTTCTGGTATTATTCTATTCTACTATCACTAAATCTATCATAGTCATTCACAATAGTGAGCATTAAAAAAGAACCGGCGGAAGTTCTGACGGAACCTTTCAACTCATATGTTTGCTGTTCATCTGGTCACATTAAGTTCAAGTACAGAAACCTACTACACTTAATTTCCTTTACTCACCTAATTGCATTCATGAAGCATTCACCAATAACAGTTTTTCCTCAGCCCTTTCTGCACTTTTGGGTAATCAACAAAACACAAGCAAATATTAATTAAACATTTAGTTTAGCTGGAGCATAGGAAAGATTATTTGAAAACACTACTCACCGTCCTTTAAAGTTATTGTTAAACCAAGCATTCTACTCAGCAAGCGCTAAGTGTTGAAATTACCCAGACACTACAGGGTGCACTCACACAGAGTAGCACTCACAAAAAACACAGGGGACATGAACAGGAGTTGATAAAGATGTTAAGCCATTTTTAAATGGTTCCTTCTATTCGATAATAACGAACTAGGTTGCTAATTTGGTGCAACATAATTAAGTACAGCCAATTAGGTAAACAGATGGGACAGGGAGGGGAAGAAAATGAGAGAGAGGATCGTTAACTTGTGTAGGGGCGGGTGGCTCAACATTCACAAGGCCACCATTAAGAGGTCTTATTTAGCGTGAAGCACTGAAGCCACTCAAAACAGTTGATGGTTGATTCAGATATTACAGTAAAATTAAGTGACATGAGGCATCTGATATTTGAAGTACAGTGAACGAAAATATACACTTATTTTGGTTCCCAATTTTCGTGGCTGAACTCGAAAATTCATTTTAAAAAAATCTACAAAAAAAAGGCCATTTCTCTCAAATATCATTCACAAATAAGTTTAACTCTTTGGTGGTGATCATTTCCCATTTGTCAAGATAGTCAATCCCGCCTCATGTTACGTTCAGGAGTTGGATCCAAAAACCGCAGACACAAATAATAGTTTTGACATTTATTTGTAAAACAAAGCTTCAACTGAAGGTGATGCAATCATCTAGGCTAACAGTGACATAACAAAGACAACAAAGGCTTTTGCATCAGCCAGGGCCAAAAGCTAAACATGGAATGCCCAGTAAATCATTCACTAAGCGATTTGCGCGAAACGTACTCACGACTAGACGAGGCAGCGAAAACTAGACCAGAAACGGCGAGAAGGTATCGTGGATCAAGAGACGTGGAGCTAGGTAGCTAACAATCATTCATTGGGCTGCGGAGGCAAGCAGATGAATCGTCCGACAAACAGAATTTGTCTACCGCTGTTCCATAGGTTGCGGATGACTCTTATAGGCTGCAGATTACATCAGAAAATGTCCATGGGGATTCCGTGGACTCGGAAAACATGGCGGGTTAACAAGTTTGCAGTCTCAAGGGCGGATGGCAGCTTTGGGCAGGGCGATTAAATGAGCCATTTTAGAGAAACGATCTACTACAGTCAGTATTACTTCTTGGACTTTTCTTTCTATCTCCCACCTTAACGCTCCCACCACCCGGTTACTTGGAACAATGATCTCGTTGCTGGTGTCCTCCACGGCAGGATCGTGGATCGTAGACGCATCGGGTTTGGTGTTGGAGGAGCCATTTCTGTAAATCACAGTAAAGTAGAACCGGGCGAGGATCAGCGTCCAACGAGCCTATCTGGAGTTGAGCCGCTTGGCGGTGCAGATGTAGGCCAGGTTCTTGTGATCTGTGCAGACTGTAAATTGTTATATGTAATAAATCTTTGGGTTTGACAAAGGCGGACTCAGCTTCTGGGCTCCATTTAAACTGCACCTTATTTGACGTAAGCCTCGTCAGAGGTCCCGCTCTCTGGCTGTATATTCGTATGAAGCGCCGATAAAAATTAGCGAAGCCCCAAAACTGCTGTAACTGCTTCCTTGTGGTTGGGGTTGGCCAGTCGATCACTGCTTGTATCTTAGCGGGGTCTGCTCTTAAGTGAACCTTCTCTACAATGAACCCCAGGAATTGCACTGACTCAGAATGGAAGTCGCATTTCTTGGCTTTCACATAGTTAGTTCTCCAGCAAGCGTTGTAACATCATTCTGACATAGTGACGGTGTTCATTGAGATATCAAGATATCATCAAGGTAGACAAAACAAAAAAGATTGAGCATGTCTCTCAACACATCGTTTATTAGCCATTGAAAAACGCCTGGGGCATTAGAAAGTCTGAAGGGCATAACCAGATATTCAAAGTGACCGAAAACAGTTTTTAATGCTGTCTTCCCCTCATCCCCCTCTTTGATCCTCACCAAATATTATGTACCCCAGAGATCTAACTTTGTGAACACTGTTGCGGTCTGTAAGGGAGCAAATTCTGAATCCAATAGCGGTAGTGGGTATTTATTGTTGACCGTAAAGTCGTTAAGGCCCTGGTAATATACACACGGACGTAAGGTTTTGTCCTTCTTAACAATAAAGCATATGGACGATGTGGAGGCAAGGATTGGGCTCGGTCTTTGCTGAATACTTTCTTAAGTCATGATACTCGGAAGGAACGTTATTCAACTCAATGACCTCGAGACTAGGTTTGTCTAATGATTGACGTCCTCAGTGGACTTCAGGCAGTGGGAATGGCAGAAAACACTCCAATTCTCTATGAAAGGGATGTCCCAGTTAATGTCACGATTATGCATCTTTAACCATGGAAGGCCTAAAACGTCAGGCTCAGGGGACTGTGATAGCATGATCAAGAGTCGACGCGTCTCACTATGGTTGCCGTAAAAGTTTTAGATTAAGGGTAGCCTAACACACACTTACACACATTCACACGCACGCACATGCACATACTCACCCACATTCAAAATTTAAAAAAAATAAAAATTAATAATAAATAAAAAAAAAGAGCAATGAAGATGACATGTCAAATCGGTAAAATTACCGAATGAACAATACTGAGCTCTCCAGGAAAAAAAGAAAAAAAGATTAAGTGTAGCCGTAATGCGGGTTACTTCAGCCAGCAGGCGTCTTTCGAGATCTAACACCCTTCTCGGTTTTCGAAGTCGAAGGGTAGGACAGTTAAGGGAGCACAATATATATATATATATATATATATATATATATATATATATAGAGAGAGAGAGAGAGAGAGAGAGAGAGAGAGAGAGAGAGAGAAAATATAATAAACTTAGGTTTGTGATCCACAAGTGTAAGCTCTAAAATGTTTTTGGAATTATGTTTATATCTGCTTCAGGTGAGGAGATATCGATCATTTAGTAGGCATTGACAATATTGTTGAAACTTCATGTTTTTGGGGGTGATTCAAAAGTCACCCATAGGTTTTAGAGGCATGTTTTGCCAGGCGCTTTAGACCTTAATGGCTTAAGTACAAAATGAAATCCACTTTTGTGAATCGTTTTACTTATAGGTGTACCGTGATATTTTTTCCAATGTGAAATATATGCCCTTGACTTAATATTAAGTTATAACAACATACACTAATCAATTCCATCTCAAAGCTTTGGAAATGTTTTATTTTCGACTATTAAACCTTACATTTGGTGCATTTAACTGGATTGCTTCAATATTGATTTCTCGCCCTCTTTCTCTCTTGTACGTACGCCACAAAGCATTTGTTCAATAAATCAACAAAACCATCGCCTTTCATTCATCATCTTTTTACTTATAGTTTACTTTGTGCATCTGACGCCTGCATTCTTAAATCAAAATCACTGCAGAAATAAATAAACAGGCAAACAAACATAAAATTCTCAGTTGTGGAGCTTCTTGACATTCTCCTGCAGGTCTTTCAGTGTTTTGTCTAGAGTTTGTAGTGCTAACCTTTTCTCAGCCACACTTTTGCTATAAGCATTGGGTTTTTGACAGTAATATGAAGTCCTGTTTTGTTTTGTGTTTCCTCTCAGATACACAAACATGAGTGCTGGCACTCGAAATATGACTCACTTGGTACGTCTGTCCCAGCGACCCAGTTACAAAGTCTACAAACACCATGACTCAGCGTTGATACTTCTTTAGACACATTTTTACAAGGGAGGGCTGAAAAGTTCATAGCTTGACCCAGAAGGACTTAGGCCACGCTGATGAAACCTGAAACATGGTTTTTCGAGATTTTGAAAATTGGTTGTTGCAATGGCTGTTGTGAGAGACCGTGGCTTTGAACTGTTTGATCCTCCCCCATATTCTCTGGATTTGGCACCATCTGACTTATTTCTTAAAGCCACAGTCATCCACAGCAGCCATTGCAACCACCGATTTCTGTGCAAGAGCATTGTCCTGGTGGAACAGAACTCCCTTCATACCACTTTTCAGTCTTGAAAAACCACATCAAGAAAATTTGGCAAAATGAGCAGTAAACAAGCTTGTTTCACTTTGATTAGAGAATAAACGATGAGCATTTTCGAAATCCCTACATATCTTATCAATCAATTAATTGTCAAAAAAAATATATATATATCTAAAATTAGAGCCAATTCAAAGAAACATGTCATTTTTGGACACGATAATATATGTAGGGATTTCAAAAACGGTTTACAACACTCGTGGTTGTGTCAGTAAATTTCACCCCTTATTCGTCATTCGCCAGCGGCCGGCCCACTGGTCCATCATCATTAGTCCATCACTATTTCAGGCTGGCCCAGTCTGTCAGTTGTCAGTCTGTAATCATTATTTTTACTGTGTGTCATCACTATATTAGGACTGTCAAAAACGGCTAAGAAGGGTAACAGCAGTGGTGAATGCATCAGTAAATTTCGCCTGTCCGTCATTCGCCAGCAGCTGGCACACCAGTCCTTCATCATCCATCCATCCAGCCATCCATTATCCATAATTATTACAGGCTGGCCCAGTCAATCGGTTCGTCATTGCGGTCTGTGAGACTGAAAGGTATACAACAGCTTCCTTTATCGGCCGGGATAACCTAAAAAAGGAGCAGTCATGAAGATTGGGAACTGAGATTTAAAAGCCAACACAACCACAGGTCACCAGATTGACTAGCAATATTCAAACTTTAATTTTTCTGTCGGAGGACAAGGAGCCCATACTCCGTTAGTGTTGCAATATTTCACGGTATGAGCCTAGCCTTACGAAAGCCAGCAGACTACTCATATTACATAGTGCGGCCAAACGTAAATTTCTGTAGTGTGGACGGGGCTAACGCGGCAATGTGAGCTGTAAAACATTATTTGTCAAATGTCGTCTTTTGTTTATTTAACTTTTTATGAATTCCATATACTTTAACTGAGAATCTACACAGACACTGGTCCCAACTGAATAATCCTAACACGTGGGTTTGTAGAAAATTGGTTATCAGCAGTGGTCAAACAGTAACTTTAAGCAATACAATAAAATAGTGGGTGACAGGATAAGGCACGAGATGTAGTACACACAGCAAGGGCAGAAGAAGACAGACTAAGTGATTGTGTTGCAGTGAGGAGACGCTTCACACTGTAATTATAGAGCAGCATCTGGTAATTAGTAAGGTCTGTAGCAGAGTACGTTGGCCACGTTGACAGTGGATGAGATTTATAGTGACAATCTCTCAGTGCACACCTTTAACTGTCTTGAAACCCTTTCTGTAAGAATACGTTTTGGAGCCATTTACTTTTTATGGCAAGGGGAAAATAATTTTGATTGAGAACATTTTCAGGTTAACTCTTTGACTGCCAAGCATTTTCAGAAAAGAGGATATGTGGATGCCAGCTGATTTAAGCATTTTGACTGATCTTTCAAGGTCCACAGAAATTTTGTGTTTGGACTATAGAAACATAGATACTACCCACTACTTGTTTCTACCTTATTCCGTTTTTCAGTAATCAATAATAGCAAATAGGTTAGTTTCACCCAAATGCTCTGTTTTGGACCAAAATACGGAGAAATCAAGCTTTTTGTGAAACTATATTATTTCATGCACTCTAGTGAATTTGACACCTTTTTTTTTTTCCCATGAATGATGCCACAAACACCTAAACAGTGCTTTACTTCTGTAAAACACTACCACCAACAAGGAAAAAGTGATTTTTGATAGCAAAATACGTTTATTTACATTCAACAGTGTAACAATTTGACAAAACAATTTGGCAAACTATTTACAAATGTGTGCAACTGTGGTACTATTTACAATTGTGTGGATGTTTCAACTACACAGTTTTTCTTTTTGTGAGGTATATTGTGTAAAACTCCCCTGCGTGCAAGGGGATGCAGCAGGATTTGCACAACAGATTAGTTTCACTGCGGTTGCCCCTTCGCGTGCACTTTCTTGCCGGCCTTTTGTTCCGGGGAGTAGCAGGTATATACTGCAGTGTGTGTTTGGCCATGTTGTCATCAAGTCTACTCTCAGGATCATGATACGGTGACCTAGTGTTACGTCTGGCTTCCTCATGTCCTTCGGTTCCTATACCGGGTGATAAGAGATGTTCTGATCCATCTTATCCACTCCATTCATGGTGGCATCGTAGTCCAGAACCAGTGTCTTCTCCGTGATCAGACTGTACCCACTCCTCCGATGAATATGCATTGGACTCGGGGTACTCTTCATCGTCCGATTGAACGTCCGCCTGTGCAGAAGTGCTCGTTTTCCGGCGTTAGCATCGCTAGCCGGTGAGGCTTTACGACGCGATCGAAGCCGCCGCGTCAACGCTCCCAACTTCGGCGTCAACCTCGGAGTCACCATCATCATCATCAATGTGCTCTTTAGCATTGGTCGATGCTTTTCGTCTTTGAAAAAAATGCTCAAGCGTGAGCTGCTTGCAACCGGTCGCCATTTTCGCTTCCTCAGCCATTCTCCCCTCAACACTCTAGCTCTGCCTCACGTCTTCTACTGACTCCTACCCGATCTTGTCCAAAGAGAGTCATCGCTGCCATCTAGTGCCCAAAAATAGTCCTTATACTAACTCGACCTGCTTGATACTTTCAGCACAGCTTGCCAATGCTTTCCTCCACCCGTTTCCCCCAAAAAAACAAAAAAACATAGTGAAAGTCTTTTAACGTCTTTGGCGGCACTCATTTGGATTTTACTAAACGTTATTAAACGTTTTTGCCGGTCAAAGAGTTAATTGTAATGCAAGCTTCCACTAAGGGTGTTTTTGAACTTGTGACACATGGTGAACTCTGTATGTCATACAGCCGTGGTCTCCAACTACCCGGGCCGTGGGTCACTTTGGACCGGGCCGCACAGTTGAAGGAATAAAAAAAACGTACTGTTCTTCCGATTAATTGATTCGCTGAGACTTAAAAATATTTTATTTTGAGAAGTGACTGAATTCTCTCTGTTTACGACGGACTCTTGACTCATGTCAAGATGCTAATTATCCAAGTCGCGTAGCGATGATGCTAATCGACAAGTTAGCAAAATTAGTTTAAAAAAAAAAACTGACATATTTGGAAAGTTTCTTTGCAACATAGAAAAAGCCCAGTGATGACAACACAAGAGCCTATGAACAAGAAAAAAAAGAAAAGTGCATGGACTTACAGCTGCAGGTGATTCCCACACGATGGGCTCTGCAGCGAGCGGCTCTTAACTCATTTGCTCCCAAAAATTTATACATACGTTCTATTTTAAATGTTTTAAGTGTCCCAAAGACATATTTATGCATTTTTATGTTTGTTTGTTTTTAATGCTAGAGCATACAGTAGGCTTTGATGCAGCCTCTCAACTGCAAAAAAAACTGTTGAAGAAATTGTAGTTGTTACACAAACGGCCGACAGGTGGAAGCAGAGCATAGGAAATGAACCAGGACCATGTTGAAAAACCCCTCAAATACTCAGAATTCTTAATAGATTTGTGAATAATGATGAAACTTAGCTATATTCTAATGCTAATTGCTGCAATACAGAAACAGATAGAAATATACTTTTTTCCTGATTAAAGATGAGACTTGAATCTTTCTTTTGGTAGGTTTCATGTTTTTATAGCAGCTACGCGACTTGGATAATTAGCATCTTGACATGAGTCAAGAGTCCGTCGTAAAACAGAGAATTCAGTCACTTCTCAAAATAAAATATTTTTAAGTCTCAGCGAATCAATTAATCGGAAGAACAGTAAGTTTTTTTATTCCTTCAACTGTGCGGCCCGGTCCAAAGTGGTCACTAGCCGTTCTGGTGCATCAAAATTGGCCGGGGCGCAGCTCGGAGAGGGGCTGTTGACTGACGAGCGACCTCCCACGGACGTGTTTGGAGTTGGACACGTGACGTGCGATCAGATCAACCAACCCGCCCGGTCCCCCGCGGCGGGTCGCCTCGGCCGGTGCCTAGCAGCTGGCTTAGAACTGGTGCGGACCAGGGGAATCCGACTGTTTAATTAAAACAAAGCATCGCGATGGCCCGAGGCGGGTGTTGACGAAATGTGATTTCTGCCCAGTGCTCTGAATGTCAAAGTGAAGAAATTCAATGAAGCGCGGGTAAACGGCGGGAGTAACTATGACTCTCTTAAGAACAGAGGCCGAATATATGCGGATAGTGGAATATATGGAAGTCATAATGTCTAATTGAGATTCCCATCTGTCTGGGGCATGTTTGCCTCTGCCCTGAGAGCCAAATAAAAACGTATGACTTGCATTCGTCCAAGGTTTTGGATGTCAAAGTGAAGAAATTCATAAACCTGGTTAAACGGCGACTAGAACAAGGCTCCCTTGGGGTAGCTACCTCCTTGTGGTTCCCACCGGGCAACAAATGGTGTACTACATTATTTGGCCAAAAGCAGCCCCTATGGATGATGAGAGGGACCACCATAAGAGTGGTTCTAGGACGGGAACTGGATCGGTCCCTTCCGAGATTAAATTATCCTATGGGGGAGACATGGATCACCTCACTAGCCGTTCTGGTGCATCAAAATCGGCCGGGGCGCAGCTCGGAGATGGGCTGTTGACTGACGAGCGACCTCCCACGGACGTGTTTGGAGTTGGACACGTGACGTGCGATCAGATCAACCAACCCCGCAGGCCGGAGACTCCCCTGCGGGCCGATGGCGAAGGAGTCTCTCAGGAACCGGCTAGCGTAACAGTCGGTTCCAGCGGCGAACACTCTCTAGACGGAAAGACCATGTTAACAAACACACAGGCCCAGGGAACGCGCCAACCGTGCCGAGAGAGCGGGTGGACCGCGGTTGGTCATGGCTCTGGGCGACCCGCAGTGGAGATTGAATGAGAAGGCAACTGATCGGGTGAGGAAAGATACAAGGTCTCCGTGTGGTGACATGGCAAGCTATGGTCGAGAGGAGCGACAACTGGGTCGGGAAACTGATGCAGAATTGTCGGCTGATGCGGTCCCGCCAAAAACACCCCTGGATCTGGTGGTGACCTGAATCCGTGAGGCGATAGAAAAAGGGGGTGATGGAAAAGTTGGCGAGGAGCTCGAGGCCATAGCTGATATGGTCAGGGATGTTGATCAGAAGCCCGAACTGATTGAGACCTTGGCATTGGACCTGATCAAGTCGCTGGGGGGGTCTGTGGAGCATCCAAAAGGGCGTAGGATACCTGTTCGAATCCTGGCTTAGAAAAAAAGGCTGGGCGAGGCATCTCGCCCAGAAGAAAAGGCAGTATCATGAATATCAGCGTATGTATGCTAAAGATCTGCCTGGGTTTAATGCTTGTATGCTGGACGGGGCAACAAACCCGGAATGTACCTCGCTGATGGAACTGGTGGATGAAAAGTTTCGTGCAAGATGGGAGTCAGCGAGGCCATTCCATGGTCTGGGTTAATTTCGTTCAGGTGAAGGTGTGGATAATGAGATGTTCTGCAGGCCAATCTTGGCGGCCGAAGTCATGGCCAACCTGACCAAAATGAGAGGAGTGATTTGATGGGCCGGATCTTCAGGCCGCTATTGTGCTTGTGATGAGCCACGGTGGATGAGGGGTTCTGTCTTCTTAGGTCACTCTGAGGGCAAAAAGAACATGTCATATGGAGTAAGTCTAGGATGAAGGCCGGAATAGGGGTGTGGAAGATCTGGCTGTACAGGCCACGACGCTCTTGAGCCTTGGTCGGACAAGTAGCATCAAAGGCTTTGTCGTCGGGTAATCTGCACTCTCGGTGCGCATGAAAGGCTGAAGTAGCTCATTACGGGGAATGACCTCCTGAAGTGGCTCGGCTGTTCAGTTGAGTCACGAGACATGTCCAGAACAAAGGGCGAATACGGGCTGATGGGCCACGATGCTCAAAGGCATTGGCGTTGGGTCTTCTGCTCTCCTATATGTAGGGTGTAGTAGGGGTGGGTGACCTCCCGGAGCAGCTCGATTCCCCGCCGGGTCGCTGCGGGGGTGATCCTGGCCTCAGGGTGAACAGGTAGTGGTCAGAGGGTGAAGGCGGTGACCGCTAGGCGATGTCCCTGAAAGGCTCTGACATGCTGGATACGGATGGGATTGGGAGGCTTTCAGCACTGAGAAGCCTCGGCGAGATATCTAATGATTTGTCTTAATTCTGCTCATAGGACGGATGACTTGTTGGAGAAGGTTACTCATGGACTTTAGATTTGTTCTGTGGTGCCTTGTTATGTTGGCACATTTAAGGAGGGTGCTGCTAATATAGTTACATAAAAATGGCTTCACATTTATTGTTATATCTACAAAATACCCTAGTTTTTGTGTTACTCGTATCATTTATAAACCTCACCATATTAAAGTATTGTTGTTACCCTTGTTATGGTGTATTTGCTGCTAGTACAGGTACATACAAATAAATAGTGGATTTTAGGGGTGTGAGTACCTGGCGATTCGATCCGTATCACGATTCATAGGTCACGATTCGATTTGATACGATTAATCCCGATGTGACTCTATAAATTGATTATTGCGATTTTTTTAAACTCAAATTTAGAAAATACTAACCAGTAAATTTGTACATGTATACTGTAAGATTTGTATGAAAATGTATTTATTTATCTGAAGCTTCAGGCTTATAACTGTGAGCTACTGTATTTAACAAACAATCTGTTGCAATCTGTTTCATGTTTGAACAGCATTAAAATAAAAATGTTCCATTTATATAACATTCTTCCATGCTTAACATGTGAACCCTAACCTTAAGTAAGACGTTTTGTTGAATATTTTCATAGCCCTGCGGCAGGCTGATGGAAGTGTGCGCCTACGGCCCCTCCGACCACCACCAAACATTCGCACCTTTCAGACACCAGTGTGAGTAGCACTGGAGGCAATGTGTGTGAAGTGCCTTGCCCAAGGACACAACGGCACATGACTTGGGGAAAGCGGGGATCGAACAGCTGACCTTCTGGTTACTGAACAACTCTACACCCTGAGCCACGGCCGCCACCATTGTACATGCAGCATTTGGAAATTGAGTGTCTCCTGTGTGTACAGCTAACACTAGCTGCAATGTTTTTTCTCCCTACAAGTGGTTCATGCATGGAGAATATATAAAACTGCTTAACAATCCTACTTGACTTGCTTTGATCTTTTTTTAATGGCTCAGGTTGAAATTGAGTGATTGATTGTAGTGTAATGATCGTAGAACAACACATCATATACATTAATTGAAACGTAATGAACCAGAAAATAATTAATGGAGTGTTCCTTCCAAGCCTAATGCAGAAAATCCAATCGAGGCAATATGTTGAATGTAAAGCATATTTGTCAGAATGTGTGAGCCTTTATATGATGACATGATTGACACAACTTCCAAGTACCTTATGATATAACCAAATGACTCTCAATGGTTAATTTGTTTGTTTTGTAAGACAATGTATCTGTGTTTATAGTATGGGAAAATTATGGTATAAATTAAAAGTAAATATTTAAAATATTAAACCAGCAAAATATTATTTCCAGTGAAATTCAAATGATGAGTCTCATTAACTATCGAAAGGTTAGATATGTATATATACTGATTCCCACCAGCAATCCAACTCTCTCATCTGCAGCTACATCTATTTACAGCACACTATAAATACTTATCCATGGAAAGGTCATAAGAAGCTGGAGTCTATCCCTTCTGAAATAGGGCAAGAGGCAGGGTAGACTCCCACATTCATACCCACAGGCAATTTATAGCCTCCAATTAACCTGTGCAAAGGAAAACGCTGGTGAATGGAGCCAGAAGGGTCACCCACACTGACATGAAACAATTGGCTTTGGCTGTCACAAAACCCACTCATTGTCACTAAATAGAACTGTCTGGAGTCTGCCTCTGGGTTTTTTGCAGTGTGAATTCACATTAGAAATATGCTACCCGCCCACAGCACCGATATTATAACAGGGAACAAATGCATGAGGTAGCGACTGGCTTATCCTAGTTACTTAGGGGTGAGATGTGGTACACGATAGACACATACATACAAAAAACCCTATATATTCACATGTAGCTTTGACATTTGGGAATAAAATGAGAAATATTTGAAATTCATCAGCAATCAACAGGGTGGACCTTCACATCCTGAGGCACACGTGGGAGGAATTCTCATAACGGCTTAATGATGTCTATGTTGCCGGTGATGGTCATATTTAGCACTTGTAAAACATGAAATGAACACTTGAAGGTATATCTAACAGAAACAGTTTGAAATATTGCGTGTTGATTTTGGCGTATTCTTTTTGAATCACCCTGTATTACGTCGAGATTGTGAGTGAGTTTCTCTCGCCCCTAAGGGGCTGCGTAAGCTGCTTGTGTGGACGGTTCTTTTGGGACGCCGATGACTAATGTTCCTCCTAATTTTCCATGTGTCTGAGCATTCACACAAACTGCCTGAGCATTTTTGGGACCACGGTGAGCAACATCAAACATGCCGACATTGGCCAAACTAACATCACACCTGTCCAAAACCTGAGATCATAAGTTACATGATGTAGGTATAAAAACTCATGCCACTAATATATCAAAATAGAGAATGTAATTGGATAGAGATTTGTACCACAAATAAAATGAGCCTGAGTTTGTAATAATAGGTTAAGACTTTTATGCCACTTTTATTGCTATTTTATCATCTAAAATATATGAAGAGGAGAGTGATTCATAAATAATGTGAGTATAATTATGGTTACATAACAGGTAAACTATATTAAATGTTGAATAATGCTTCATTAGTGTTAGATAACAATCCTCAGTTTAAGGACTTTATGGTTTTTAAAGAACTTTATTTGCTTACACGTCATTTACAAACAGGATAAACAATTCCAATCACAAAACGAGCAAAGATAGTTTACACAAGAAAAGGTTCACAGTTATTTAAAAACAAAAACATATCTGATAGTCTAATAAAGTTTTACAATTGTAAAATGTGCCATGAGTACATGTTCTTTTTGTCCTTATTTTTTTATTTTCTCAAATGACAGAGGATCTGCCTAACCACAGTGTGCCATCCACGACTATATTCTTCATCTCAATATGTCACTTTACAAAAGTTCACATCATGGTAACTGGCAAACGTAACTATATATTTAGTTGGAAAGGTAAATGTCAATTTTTTTTTTTTTTTTTTTTTTTTTTTTGCCAGACCATTGTTATGTCACAATCAGGGTTTCAGTTTTTTGCATAAAATGCCATTTCCACCATTATGCCTCTTATTTGCTTAAAGGGTCTGTATCGTGAAAAAATAACTTTTGGGAGTTTTTAGCTATGTTAAAATGCTAATCCTCACCAAAAACACCCCTGAAGTGGTGTTTTCCTCTGTTCGTGAGAATCATAGGTAATTCCTGCTCTCCAAGCGACCCAAGAAAACAAGCTGGTCCTAACTTGCTGACGCAGATTCACCCCCGCACCACCTGTGTGGACTAAACACACGGCCACTCTCTGAGACCTCCATGCTCGCAGGATAGCGATAAAAGTAGCCTTTATCAGTAAACATTATGTCCAAGTGAATTCATATCTTACTTTGATGAAAAAGACTAAATGAAGTAAGCTGGACAGGTTGGATATTACAGATCCCTATATTAACTCATTCACTCCCAGCCATTTTCACTGAAGCAACCCCCTTCCCTCCCAGCTGATTTACTGGATTTTGACTAGGGGTGAGACGGATATTTGTACAACACGAGTATCGGGTACGGATAATTGATTTTTCCCGGATACAAATATAACACAGATAGACTTCCTTAATATCCGTGCTGAAAGAAAGCCGGCCCCTCCTTCTTCTGCGCGGCACGCGGCACATTGGCAGAGAGAGAGTGAGAGAGAGGATCTGTCCGCACTGCGTCGCCTTCTGGCACGCAGACAGTATTTAATTATCTGTTAATTGGGCCTTAATTTTCTACAGCACACTCATATTTAGTTTTATATGTTTGTCAAAGTTACGTGGGGAACATGTTTTGGAACGCTGTGCAGCCGCAGCGCTCTTGACAAGGCAGAGCTTGATTCATGTTGCGTCAGTCTCTCACACTGGCTGTCAAGTTTGTTTTTTATTTAGCTGTAAACTGCAGCCCAAAATAAATAAATATTGCAAATTAAGCTTTACACACACAGGTTAACACTTTTAAATAAATTAAATAAAACCATAGACAATAGAAAAATAAATCTGTGTTGCTATGACAACTCTTGTTCATTCACATAATAGTTCATTATTTACTACTGCATGTGTTGTATTCAGCAGTATTTTCCCGAATTTATAAACAACTTGTTCTGTCAATAGTTTCACTATTGAGATTTTTTTTTTTTAACAGTTTTTTTAATTCTCACACTATTCTGTAACCCCTCCGTGAGTCATCACCTTATCGTGGTGGAGGGGTTTGCGTGTCCCAATGAACCTGGGAGCTATGTTGTCCGGGGCTTCATGCCCCTGGTAGGGCCACCCATGGCAAACAGGTCCTAGGTGAAAGAGCATGGCTCAAATGACCCCAATGATGAACACAAACTTTGGATTTTCGTTTCCCTTGCCCGGACGCGGGTCAACGGGGCCTACCTCTGGAGCTAGGCCTGGAGGTGGGGCTCGAAGGCAAGCGTCTGGTGGCCGGGCCTACACCCATGGGGCCCGGCCGGGCACAGCCCGAAAAGGCAACGTGGGTCCCCCTTCCCATGGGCTCACCACCGGTGGAAGGGGCCAAAGGGGTCAGGTGCGCAGTGAGTTGGGTGGCAGCCAAAGGCGGGGGCCTTGGCGGTCCGACCCTCGGCTACTGAAGCTAGTTCTGGGGACATGGAATGTCACCTCTCTGACAGGGAAGGAGCCCGAGCTGATGTGCAAGGCTGAGAAGTTCCGACTAGATATAGTCGGACTCACCTCCACACGCGGCTTGGGTTCTGGTACCAATCCGCTCGAGAGGGGCTGGACCCTCTTCCACTCTGGAGTTGCCCACGGTGAGAGGCGCATAGCAGGTGTGGGCATACTCATTGCCCCTCGGCTAGGCGCCTGTGCTTTGGGGTTTACCCCGGTGAACGAGAGGGTAGCCTCCCTCCGCCTACGGGTGGGGGGACGGGTCCTGACTGTTGTTTGTGCCTATGCACCGAACAGCAGCTCAGAGTACCCACCCTTTCTGGAGTCCTTGGAGGGTGTGCTGGAAAGCGCTCCCCCCGGGGACTCCCTCGTTCTGCTGGGGGACTTCAACGCTCACGTGGGTAATGACAGTGAGACCTGGAGGGGCGTGATTGGGAGGAACGGCCCCCCCGATCAAAACCCGAGCGGTGTTTTGTTGTTGGACTTCTGTGCTCGTCACGGACTGACCATAACGAACACCATGTTCAAGCACAAGGGTGTCCATATGTGCACTTGGCACCAGGACACCCGAGGCCGCAGTTCGATGATCGACTTTGTAGTCGTATCATCGGATTTGCGGCCGTATGTGTTGGACACTCGGGTTAAGAGAGGGGCGGAGCTGTCAACTGATCACCACCTGGTGGTGTGTTGGCTCCGATGGCGGGGTAAGATGCTGGTACGACCAGGCAGGCCCAAACGTATTGTGAAGGTCTGCTGGGAACGTCTGGCAGAATCCCCTGTCAGAAAGAGTTTCAACGCCCACCTCCGGCAGAGCTTCTCCATTGTCCCGGGAGAGGCGGGGGACGTTGAGTCCGAGTGGACCATGTTCCGTGCTTCCATTGTTGAAGCGGCCGATCGGAGCTGTGGCTGTAAGGTGGTTGGTGCCTGTCGGGGCGGCAATCCTCGAACCCGCTGGTGGACACCAGCGGTAAGGGATGCCGTCAAGCTGAAGAAGGAGTCCTATTTGGGCTGCTGACAGGTACCGGCTGGCCAAGCGGAATGCGGCTTCGGTGGTCGCTGAGGCAAAAACTCGGACATGGGAGGAGTTCGGTGAGGCCATGGAGAACGACTTCCGGACGGCTTCGAGGAAATTCTGGTCCACCATCCGGCGTCTCAGGAGAGGAAAGCAGTGCGCCATTAACACTGTGTATAGTGGAGATGGGGTGCTGTTGACCTCGACTTGGGACGTCGTGAATCGGTGGGGAGAATACTTCGAAGACCTCCTCAATTCCACCAACACGCCCCCCTATCTCTGGGGTCGAAGTCACTGAAGTGGTTGGAAAGCTTCTCAGTGGCAGGGCCTCGGGGGTGGATGAGGTTCGCCCGGAGTTTCTAAAGGCTCTGGATTTAGTGGGGCTGTCGTGGTTGACACGTCTCTACAACATCGCGTGGACATCAGGGACAGTGCCTCTGGATTGGCAGACCGGGGTGGTGGTTCCTCTTTTTAAGAAAGGGGACCGGAGGGTGTGTTCCAACTTTAGAGGGATCACACTCCTCAGCCTCCCAGGTAAGGTCTATTCGGGGGTGCTGCAGAGGAGGATCCGTCGGGAAGTTGAATCTCGGATTCAGGAGGAGCAGTGTGGTTTTCGTTCCGGCCGTGGAACAGTGGACCAGCTCTACACCCTCAGCAGGATCCTTGAGGGTGCGTGGGAGTTCGCCCAACCAGTCCACATGTGCTTTGTGGACTTGGAGAAGGCGTTTGACCGTGTCCCTCGGGGAGTCCTGTGGGGGGTGCTTCGGGAGTATGGGGTACCGGGCCCCCTGATACGGGCTATTCGGTCCCTGTACGACCGATGTCAGAGTTTGGTCCGCATTGCCGGCAGTAAGTCGAATTTGTTCCCTGTGAGGGTCGGACTCCGCCAAGGTTGCCCTTTGTCACCGATTCTGTTCGTAACTTTTATGGACAGAATTTCTAGGCGCAGCCGGAGTGTTGAGGGGGTCCGGTTTGGTGGCCTCAACATTGCATCTCTGCTTTTTGCAGATGATGTGGTGCTGTTGGCTTCTTCAAGCCGTGATCTCCAGCTCTCGCTGGAGCGGTTCGTAGCCGAGGGGGAAGCGGTTGGGATGAGGATCAGCACCTCCAAATCCGAGACCATGGTCCTCAGTCGGAAAAGGGTGAAGTGCCCTCTGCGGGTCGGGGATGAGGTCCTGCCCCAAGTGGAGGAGTTCAAGTATCTTGGGGTCTTGTTCACGAGTGAGGGTAGGTTAGAGCGGGAGATCGACAGACGGATCGGTGCAGCGTCCGCAATGATGCGGACGCTGTATCAGTCCGTTGTGGTGAAGAAGGAGCTGAGCCGAAAGGCAAAGCTTTCGATTTACCGGTCGATCTACGTTCCTGCCCTCACCTATGGTCACGAGCTTTATGCCACGCCCACTCTGAATACCGATACAGATACAGATAGTGTTGTACTCGCTCATCCCTAATTTTGACTGATTTTGCCAGGCCCACAGAATATTTGTGTTCTATTGCTATAGAAACATTGAACCTACCAAAGGAAAGATTATAGTCTCTTCTTTCATCAGGGAAAAAAAATGCCTATTTGTATCTGTTTCCGCTTTGTAGCAACTACCATTAGAATATTGCTAAGTTTCATCAATATTCACATTCCTGGTAAAAACTGACAAAAATAGCTCGTTGCAACATAGCCCTGGTTGATCTTTTATACTCTGCTGCCACCTTCTGGCCGTTTTATTAAATAACTACCATTGCTTTAAGCCACCTCTTCATATCATAAGCTGTGTCAAAGTATGCTGTGGCATAAAAAACACAAAAAAATTGTCCCTCACTGTGATTTCTTGCAGCCAGTCTTGAGTGGCAAACAAGCCGTTTACTGGTCCTTACTCGAAGGAGTGCGCTAGTTGTTACACAATTCTACGTCAGGTTTCCCCAGTCCTGGTCCTCGAGGCCCAGAGTTCTACAAGTTTTAGATGTTTCTGCCCTCCAACACACCTGATTCAAATAATCAGCTAAAAATCCTCGTGGCCTGCCAGACGTATTAAGTTCTGGGGGAAACCCTGCAAACATTTGCTAAAGCATTTGGAATATCCTGCAGAACAAATAAAAGCACTGGTGTATTCAGATATAGACATAAAATGCATAGACAAGAGAAAATATCAGTGGTTGACAACAGACCCTAAAACAACTATTAGTGGCATTAGAATCAATCTCAGAAGACACCGACAAAATGTCAAATATTAAAGCGCTTTGGTGTGCAGGGATTATTTGCTTTGTTTTGTTGTATTTTAATGTGACGTTATCTAAATGTACAGGACTGTGTTTTGAATTATGTTTGAGTCTTATTGTTTGAGAATGTTTCATTAAGTTATATAGGGGTAGAAGTTAAAAAGTGTTTACTTCTTTCTACTCCTTTTTTTCAAACATGTGTATAGGTTATGTTTTTGTTTTATATGATTTCTATATCTTTGAGTAGATGTTTTTTCTCTCTCGTTTTCTTTTTTATATATGTGTGTTTGAAAAATAAAATGCATTCATTCATTCAGAAGCGTAGAAGTGAAGGTCATGAACAAATGTACACATGCTTTTCTAATAATTCACACTAAACGTTAATTAGCAAGAAGAATAGCAAAACCAGGCTGGAACTTTTCAAAAAGTAGTTATGAGTCTCAGAAATCATGAGTCCATAAAAGTTTATGGAATTCATAAGTCCATAAACTCAGAAGTTTTATAGACTCATGAGATTACCCTTTACCACAGTGATGGAAGGGCTAAAGCTTCACAGACAATTTTAAATTGTGGGGGGTTGACAGGGGTTTGAATGTCTCATTTTAGGTAAAAATTCCAATACATTATCTGACCTAAATAGTGGTCTTTTGTTACAAATAATACATTCTTTTTTTCTTTTTCTTTTTAACATCTTCTAAGTTGTGTATCTGATCCAGATGTCAATATCTGGAAATATAACCTGTACTGTTGATTTTTCTCCGATTCATCTTTGGTGCTAAATCCAAATGTTTTCCATCTACAGCAAAAAAAATCATCAGAATTAGTTTGCTTGGAATGACCTCAACTTCACGCCATCAAAAATGAAGCCAACTAGATATATCCTGACAAAGATAAATTCAGACAAACCAATGATTAAAACATCAGTGTGTCACAGCTATCCTAAATCTGTCTTGCCTGTCTCCTGTTTCACAAGCTGACTGGACATGCACATGATTCCAGTGCAAGAGAGAATCCATGTTACCAGGTTGATGCATAATCAATAGGACAAGTACTCTCCAAATAGGGTTTTCACTTTCAGAGCTCACTGACAAATCTTCTGCTTGACTGATGAGTCAAACACATTTCTTTTGAGATTGTTGCCATTTTTGAATGTCATTTTGAGAGGAGGGGGGGGGGGGTCTGTCATAAATGGAGATTTTGCAATTTTCTTTTTTGTTAAATTCCTCAGAAGCTGTCAAACTAACAGTTGTGACGTGACTTCTGAGGAAGGTGGCAGTCGTCGCCGAAACTAGTCAAGGTAAAGCTTAACCTTTTTTTGTCTTAAAAAATAAAAAACAGATTTGTAGACAAGATGAATGTTTTTAGCCGTTTCAGACCTGCTTGGAAGAGTAAGGCATAACGTGTCATTTTTCCATCAGAGTAGCATGGCCAGCCTCAAGCTAATAGAAACATTACTCAATCTGCCTGTCCACAAGATGATAACTGATGTGGTGACTCACTGGAATAGCACTTTATATATGCTAGAGCGTTTCCTGGAGCAACAGTCAGCCATCTCGGCAGCCCTGCTTTCACCTGAGGTTCGCAGGAAGGAGATGATCTCTCTACATCAGTTGGTGTCCAAACTCGGTCCTCGAGGGCCAGAGTACTGCAGGTTTTATAGTCCGCCCTCTACAAAACAGGTGTGACATGTGATCACCTGTGTATGAGTTTAAGATGAAGTAATGGAAGATCAGAAACCTCAAGCAATCATGGTAATTTAAATATACCAAAACAGCTTATATTTCTGGTCGTTTCCTCAAATGCTGGCAATACAAAACATTATTTTCACTCCTTAACATTATTTTTAAGCCACCCAACTCTTTACCACCACACATGTACTCAACTGACTGCAATCAGCAATTCCATAATGCTGTTTTTCTTTGAATTATTATTTTTTAAATATTTTCCAAACCCTTCATGCTAATCCACTGCAACGTTCCTAACCTGAATGTGTTGTGTTTAGGCAGCCCGGACGGGCACAAAAGTGCTGGTGCGGCAAGGAGGACGTGTTTGAAGCGGTGGGAGGACAGTGCGGAACAGCAAAAATCCGCATATTCGCCAAAGTTGACAAATTTGAACTTTCTTCGCATTTCGCCTTGTGGCCTTATGGGCTGAAATATGTGCCACATCGGCTTCGAGGATGGACTACGTCACACACAACGTCCTGTCTGTTGTCACCTGGAGCGCACCAACACGGGCAGTAATTTACCCCCGTAAAAAATTGTTTCGCGTCCCGCGGGTACAACGCATGTTTTTCAATGAATACATGAAAACACACGTGTTTTTTTAGTTTTAGAAACATTTTGAAACAAGAAAAAAGCATTTATCGCGAAGAAGCGAAAGAAAAGCAAGCACTTGCGCTGCAGTGGACTCTAGCTCCATTCAAAAAGCATATATATATATATATATATATATATATATATATATATATATACATAGAAAAAGCTCAGATTACTGAATGTTATTATTTTTCTGTTTTGTTCCAGATGTTTGAAGTTTAAATATCGGTTTACAAGGAACCTTTTCGAAGAAACTCCACTTTTAAAAATCGATAATTGCAATCTGGTATCCGATACTGATACTCACGTTAGTATTGATTACTTGGATCAATCTGCACAGGCCTGATAATGTCCCACGGCAGGGGATGCAATTTTTGTACGGGGGTAAATACTTTTGGCACAACAGTGGAACGTTTCTCTTTTGGTGTGAAAATAGCATAAAGTGCTTCTGAATTGTTCCAGTGTGTTTGTTTCCAACGATATCCATTATTTATTTATTACATGGAGTTCTGTCCACCAGCTTCGTTCTCTGTGTATCTGACGAGTCACGTCGATGTGCGCATGCCGGTGTTCTTATTATCTGTTATTTTGCGTTGAAAAAAATAACATGCGTTGAAAAAAATAACATTTTGAATGAAAATACGTTTCTCACATATACCTCATTACAATCATGTTACAGTAAGTGTAATGCAGCAGCCTAATGCATGTGCAAGACCTGTTGTGTTTTATTTTGTGTTATAGCCGAAACAGTCTTCTTTGCATTTCGGTGGTTTTAGGAGGTTTGATCCCCCCCCTACCCCTCCCAAAAAGTCTGGCTGAGCGGCGACCTTTATGTTTCACCCCTGATAACCGCACATGCTGCAAGTGTGCAAGTCTGGACAGTTCAGTTGATCCTACCCCCATCCCGCCGCTTGTCTGTTGTAATGGCAATGCTGATGTCGTGCCGGGATGCACTGTGTAGTGCGGTGCCATGCTGTTCGGGTCTAGTGGAAAAGTGGCTTAAGAGTATAGCAACAATTTTGTCCACGACTGACGTTAGATGTGTTCTGAGCAAGTGTAAAGTTTAGTTTGACTTTCTGCCACCAATTGTTACTCTGCCAGGCGCATCTCCAAGACACTCCTTCCGCAGATCGGCGCAGGTTTGAAAAATAACCTGGGTGCCTTAAAATTGTAAATTCAGAAGTAAATATGAATTTTTAAAACAGTGATTAATTACCTTTAAAGTGTATGGAAGAGCTCAGGACAAATTTTTATATGTTGTTTTGAACAATATATTATAACAAAATGAGTGGCTTATCCAATCAAAACGTATTAACCGAGCATTGCATGATTTTTAAATTACTGGTGTCTCTTTCACTTTAAAGGGTACATGATTGAAATTGTAGTTGGTAGCTTGGTGATGACGTGTTTCATACATCAGTTATTTCAAATGTGAAAAATAATTCAGAATTTACGTTAAAAAAAAATGGTAACAATGTCATCTTCAAGTCAGTAAACTGCTCCTGTCAGATTCAGAGGTCAGAGAGTTTTGTGCAGGAGTTTATTATCTCGTCTGTAAACCCTTGAAGAGCATCTGTGACCTTCAATGTTCATTACCACTTTTTGGAAGAACTCCAGTGTGTGCTGAAACTCACTGGGATAAATGATGGTCAAGGTCAATGAGCAGTGCAAAGGTGTGATGCTTGTTGCAAACTCTCCGCAAAGACAGTGATGGAAAGGGCCATTAAAATTGCAGGCAACATCACAAATTCTGCAATTAAAAAAAGAAGCGAACATTAATGTCATTCTCAATGGAAAACAGGTAAGACGTCTGTGGTTGTGCGCTGCCAGAATGACTATGCATACGGTAACACGCGGTGAGAAGGTGAACTGAGCTGTCAAACGATTGTTTTTTCAATCAGATTATTTGCATAATAGAATTTTGATTAATCAAGATTAATCACTTTATTAAAAAGGCTTTTTATCAAAAAAAAATGTGCCCGCCAAATTTGAAGAGCACTTGTTATGTGTTAATTGTTTCTACATTTAATGATATGAGGACATCTTCAACATTTTTTGATCCAGTGCACACTCTCATCCTCCTTTTTCTAATCAGTTAATTACTTGCATAATTAAAAATGAGGAAAAAAATGACCACAATATTTTGACTAGAACAAATATTCTGAATGTCGTACACAAATATTTATTAAATGCTTTGCTTTAATGCATGTAGTTATGCTTATTGCTCAAATACAACCTGTGCTACCTTTAACCTAACCAATCGCTGTCAAGCTGAAGGATCACCTGCGGTCATAAATAATAGTGTGATCAATCAAATGCGTTGTGATTAATCAATGAGTTAACGCTTCAACTTTGACAGCACTAAAATAAACCTGTGTGTACCAAAGAATACATGGACATCAATGCCTGGCAGCGTGTGTTGGCGTGGCGGCCTCTTGACTTGTGGTTAGGGTCAGTGTACGTGATATTGTCATCACAAACTGTTGCCATCCCGAAATAATTTTCAATTGCTAATTAAGGACAGAAAAAAAAATAAATAATAATAGTTAAGGCGACAGCCAGCAGAGTGTCTTGCGACAGAGAGACGCTCTAATATGACATCATAGTGCAGTCAACTCTCCTCTGAACATTCGCAAAATAATACATGGAAACGGGTTATATGTGTTAAATGGGACATTTTGTTTCAATGGGAAGGTCTGAAATTACGGGAGGCCTATTATGTACGTCAACCATCTTTCACACGAGCTACAACTGCATTTACAGGTTTTAATCGACATAGCCACATAAATTCTTATAGCATACACTGAGAAGGAGGTGGGTAACAGATAAGGAGCTGGGTAACAGATTTGTTTGCACTGCTAAGTCCACCCCTACCGTTCACTTTCATGTTCGGTCTTTAAAAGGTGCATTGTGGAGCTTAAAATGTTAATGTTAAAGCTTTTTCTACTTCATGCATGCTCCACCAATGCCCAGATGAGTACAAAGAGCATGGACTTTTTAACTGTGACTGCTTGTATCTTCCCTTCAGTGTGGAGTGTTCGCCCCAAGCACTTTTCTTGGGGGTGGTGTGGGGTAGAATGGTGGAGTGTGATGTCATACTCGTCCCCGCGGCTATTTAGTGTTGGCGTACGACACAATTGAGACAGAAACTGAAGAAAACAAGAGGCCGGCTTTGAGCGCAGCCCAAACTCTACCAACAAAGAGTTTATTCAAGCATACATACTCGCATGTACACCTTGCACGAGTTTCACACAGAGGCTGTTGTTACGCTTTAGGCCAGAGGTGGCAATCACGAGCAAAAAAGTGACAAATTCTACAATTCACTCTTAAAAGGAACCCCAATTGTCATGACAAGTTTGCTCTATATTATTTATTTGGTTGTTACTAACATAACTATGCGATTTGTTTTTCAAAAATCATTTCCAATTTAATTAATTTTTTAGAAACGTTATTTGGACGTACGCCGCCATTGTTATTTACGTCACAATGCATTTAGTCCGTAGTGACGTAGAATTAGAATGGTGGCTGGCTCTCTTCTCTGAAACCCCTATAAAGAAAGCAAGAGGGGCTTTTCCACCGCCTGAACTTTTGGAGAACTTTTCAATTTACCTTGGTAAAAATCAGTTTGCGCGTTTTTCCACCAACATAAATTTCCGGGGTAATTAAATTCCCCAGGGGACAGCCGAGTACTATCTCAGCAGCAGGGTCTTGCTGAGCCAAGCTGGAACTTTGAGGGGACGGGCTGCATTTGTGGAGGACCAAAACTGCCCAAATTAAAAATAAATGACTAAAAGTTAAAGTAATTTCTAAAAATTAAATCCCCAAAAATAAATATAAATGGAAATCAAAAATAACAAAAAAATATTTTATTGCATAAATAAAAAAATAAAAGTAAAAATAAATAAATAAATACAAAATGAGATTCCAAAAATAAATATAAAAATAAATGTCAAAATCAATACAAAAATAAAATTGTTTATAACTATTATCACAACCTATACTCAGAAACTAATAAGCTTAACCCAGAGCATATTGAGGCATTCCTCAGTAGCTTAAATATACCTCAGTTAACTACTGAATATAAAGATATGTTAGATGCGCCACTTACTATAAACGAGTTGAACAGTGCTCTAGATCAGTGGTCCTCAACCCTGGTCCTCGGGGACCGGTATCCAGCCTGTTTTCCATGTCTCCTAGGGTTGAGGACCACTGCTCTAGATAGTATGCCAAATGGCAAAGCACCTGGCCCGGGTGGTTATCCGGCTATATTTTTTAAGCACTTCTGGATAATGCTTGCTCCAATATTCTTAAGAGTAGTAACAGAAATTAAAACTAATGGTCACATACGCTCCACACATGAATACAGCAGCAATTAAACTTTTATTAAAGCCAGAAAAAGACCCCACCCTTCCATCAAGTTATTGTCCGATTTCACTAATTAACACTGATATTAAAATGATCACTAAAACTTTCACATCTAAACTAGAAACAGTAATCCCGACAATCATTCATAGCGACCAAACAGGCTTTATTAAAGATCGTCACTCTACTAATAATATTAGGAGGCTCTTTAACCTTATTAGCATGTCACAGCGGCATGATAAAAAGGCAGTTATTATATCATTGGATGCAGAAAAAGCTTTCGACAAAGTTAACTGGTCCTTCCTCTTTGCTGTTTTAAATAAATTTGGCTTTGGGAAGTCATTTATTCACTGGGTGTCAGTATTATATGATTCTCCTAAAGCTACAGTTACTACTAATGGGATTATATCTCAGAGTTTTACTCTACAGAGAGGCACAAGACAGGGATGCCCACTGTCGCCTTTATTATTTGCAATATTTATTGAACCGCTTGCATTAGCCATACGCCAGGAAAGAAGGATTCAAGGAATTCACTCTGGGGTAACAGAACATAAAATTAATCTATATGCCGATGATATTTTACTTTATTTAGAAAAGCCTGCTATTTCTTTAGGGGAAGTATTTAACTTAATAATTAAATTCTCACAGTTATCAGATTATTCTATTAACTGGACAAAATCAACACTTCTACCTATTACAGAAAATGTATGGAACCCTGCAAGCCAGGACCCACACTACTCATTTTCTATAGGTAATTTAAAATACTTAGGCATAACAATCTCACCTAAATTAACTAATTAATTTAAACTTTACTCCACTTCTGGATAGCATTTATAGTGACTTGGAGCGCTGGAATAATCTTCCTATTTCTCTAATTTACCCAAAATAAACTATTTTTTCTCAATGATTCCATTTAAACCTACGGCTAACTGGTTCCAGTTGTTGGACTCAGCCGTTACAAAATTTTACTGGAATAAAAAAAAAGCAAAGATTAGTCTATCTACTCTTCAGAAAAATAAATCCAAAGGAGGTCTAGAGACACCAAATTTTATGCACTACTATATAGCTAACCAGCTACAATATATCATTTTATTGGCACAACCCAACAGAGATACTAACTGTTGGCTGGAACTAGAACAGAAGGATTGTAATAACCTCAGACTTCTAGATTTACTCTTTATTACAACATCGATTAAGCGACATAATTGTTTTAAAAACCCAATGATTTCCGCCACCCTGACTGCCTGGTGGAAGGCACTAGAAATTACAAAAGCCCAAGTGGAGCCCTGTGGGCTTTCTCCCCGATGGCATAACCCCGACTTTCAACTTAACAACCAATCGTTTTATTTAGGTGTGTGGGAGCAGAAAGGAACCACACATCTCCACCATCTCTTCTCAGATAATATGTTTATATCATATACATCCTTGCTCCAAAAATACAAAATAAAAAACTGAAATTTTTTACATTATCTGCAAGTTAAAAGTATGATAAAGAAACAAATTCCAACACTTCAGGGTACGCTCCCACCGCCTGTTTTAGCTAAAGATATTACTAAGCTTTCTCCGACAACAACAAAAAAATTCTCAAAAATATATAAGTTACTTTCATATACTGATAAAACGTCTTTACCCATCTCGAAATGGGAAACCGACTTGTCTATAGCTCCGGAATCTGACTTTTGGATTCAAGTTTGTGAAAGCATTTTTAAAATGACAAAACACACAAATTTACAACTTATCCAATATAAAATTATTCACAGAACATACATTACTCAATATATGATGAAGAAAATGGGACTCTCAGACTCCGACATTTGTCTCCAGTGTTTACAAAACTTATTTTATTTTATTTTCATGCTTTATGGTTATGTACTCCGGTTATGTATTTCTGGACTAAAGTCTTAGAAAAACTTTCCGCTGTCTTGGACTGTAGGATATCGTTCTCTCCAAACTTGTGTTTGCTAGGTGACTTAACAACAACTGACTTACCACATAAACAATTCCAATCTACACTTGTAGCCCTTACTATCGCAAAAAAAACAATTCTTGTTAACTGGAAAAATAAACAAACTCTGAATATCGACCAATGGTCTAACCTCCTCATAAATCACATTTTAATGGAAAAAAGATCTGCCTCAAATAAAAACCAAATATCAAAATTTATAGAAACATGGTCTACGTATATAGAACCTAAACCTGGTTACTTAATTCTGCTTGTTAGCGAGAGCCACCGCATCGTGATAACTTACATTGATGTTTCTGTATTTGGCAATTTGTAACTAATGGTTGTGTTTTTATAGTCAGGAACCAAGCTGCTGCCAATAGCACCTCCAATAGGCACTAAGGGTTAATATTCGGATTCACTGCATGCCAGTGTGTTAATTCTATAGGTGCTGTCCCCCCCTGGCTGGGCGTGGGCGGGTCTGCCCCTCTGTTGGCTGCTGGGTGGCGGCTGCGTCTTGGCTGTTCCCTGGGTCTCTTGGGGGGTGCTGCGTTGCGGGGCTCTCCCTGGTGTCTGGGCCGGCGCCGCTCCGGCGCGGTCGGTCGCTCTGGGCCTGGTGACGCGGTTCGGGGCCTGTGGGCCGCCGGTGTGCCCCGTGGTTCCCTCTCCCCTCTCCCTTCCTCCCCCTTGCTGCCTCTCCCTCCTCGCCTCTCCCCGCCCGTCCTCCGCCTCCCTGTCCCTTTTCCCTTGTCACCCTTCCTCCTCCTCTCCCCCTCTCTCTCCGGCCCTGCCGCTGCTCCTTGCCCCTCTTGTCGTCTCCTTCCCCCCTCCCTCCCCCTCCCCTGTTCGCCTTCCTTCCCCTCCCCTGGGCCGGGGGCTCCATCCGTGGCCCGGGTCTCGGCGCTCCGGGGGCCGGTGGGGTGGGTGGATTTGGTGTTGTGCCCGCCCCGCTCCGGTGGACATCCTAGCACCTCGGGCGGGCTCCAGTATCCGGTGGCGAGCGCTATCGCCCCGCCGGGCTGGTCCCATATGCCCGCCGGGGTGGGCGGGTGCGCCTCCTGCCCCCGCCCGGTTGGGGGGGACCCCGCTGGTCGCTCCTCTTAACTCACTGCACTAGGTTTGCACAATAACACTTTTATAGACATATAGGGCACATAACACACTTTTGGGGGGGTGGGGTGGAAACACCGTCTTCGCCTTACAACTCCCCTCCAATTTTAATGCACCACATAACTGTGTGTGTGTGTGTGTGGGGGGGGGGGGGGTGTCGGGGTGGGGTGCCATCGGTTGGGGCAGACCGCAGTATAGAGCTGTGCTGCGGTCCCCTGTACATCCCCCCCCACCCGCGCCGCCCCCCTCCCCCCTATTTATTTTTTTAATGCACCACATACACTCACTGACATACCTGGGAGGCGAGTGGATCAGAGCGTGGGGATATCATTTCCCTCTGCGCCGGTTCACCTGCTCCCAATTTTAATGCACCACACACACACACACTTGTATATACACTGGGTGGGGTCACATTCAAGGTTTAGGGGTAGAGTTTGCCAGTCGGCGAGCTGGCGGACTCAGTAACAGGGGTTAGCTTTCACTAAGAACGCTGGAGTGACGACCGGGGCCTTTCCCCGCTGGGCCTGGGGTTCGGGGGCTGGGTTGGGGTGGATGGCGGGGGTGGATGGGGGCGGTGGGGTCATGGGCTGTGGACCGGTGGGGTGCCTGGCGGGCCTGCAGTGCCCCGTCCTGCTGCGTTGGGTTGGGGGCGCGGGCCGTGTTGGGGTGGAAGGCGCTCCTGCTCCTGGGTTTGCTCTCCGGCCGGTGGCCCTGGCGGGGCCCGGGGGTCGTCCTTTGGCGCTGCCGCGGCCTGGGGGGCCCTGAGGTGTTGCGCTTGCTCTATCCTGGCAGGGGTCGACGGCTCCCCTCTTTGGTGGAGATTTTCATGCATGCCAGATCCACCACACCAGCATCTATTGAAACTCAGACACAATCTACTTCTTCCTCAGGTCATTGAATCGGTGGAGGCTGGTGTCTGTGGATGTCACTCTGCTTCGTTTGTCCTTCCTTCCTTTCCTCAGTCTCTCCTTTTGTCATGATTGGGGTCAGCTGTTTCTGTTTTCCCTTGCAGTTGCTGGGGAAACAGCTGGAGGGCGGATCCCGCCAAACACACCTGCTGCCCATTAGCTCATCAGGCCAAGATAAAAGCCTGACAGAAACAGCAAGGAGTGTCGGGTTATTACTCCGTGACGCTACTCTGTATCCCACACTACTCGCTGTTTTAGCCGCCCTCGGGCGTGATCTTGTGTTTCCTTGTTTTTGATTAAAACTAAGTTATCAGCATCCCTGCCGTGGCTCTCCTACCTTCCTGCATTTGGGTCCTCCACTCCGTGACCGTAACAGAATAACCCGACCAGAATGGACCCCGCAGACCCCAACAGCCTGTGCCAGGCCATGGCCAGCCATGGGCGCTTACTCGGACAGCACGAGCAATACTTCCGCGAGCTGAAGGAGGCAATGTCGACGCTAACCGCCCAGATCGGGTCACTCACCTTGAAGGTGGAGCGGAGGTCGGAATACACGGCCGCGGAAGACTTACGACCAGCCGGGGCGTCACCTGTCTCCTCCGGGTCCCGATCAGCTGGCAACTTTGTTTTTCGGGAACCCAATATTCCCCATCCTCCTCGCTACTCTGGCGAAATTGGTGGGTGTGATCAATTCATTCACCAGTGTAGCCTGGTTCTCGATCAACAGCCGCACACCTTCCCGAACGATGGCGCCAAGGTCGCCGTCGTAATGAGCCTACTTTCCGGCCAGGCGGGGCTTTATGGGCGATGGCGGTCAGTAAAGCTAATCCGGAGCTCCGAGCTTCATTTCCTGCCTTCCTGGCGGAATTTAGAAATGTCTTCGATCACCCAGTAAAAGGGAAGGAAGCGGGCAGCCGCTTGCTGGACCTCCAGCAGGCCGACTTGTCTGTGGCGGAATACTCCATCTCCTTCCGGGTTTTGGCGGCCGAGAGCCGTTACGACGAAGCGGCGCTGTGTGGGATCTTCCGGCGAGGACTCAGCCCGCGAATCAAGGACGAGCTGGCGGCACGAGACGAGTCGTCCTGTCTGGAGGAACTCATCAACCTGGCCATCCGCTTGGACAACAGGTTGCGGGAGCGGCAGCGGGAACGGGAGGAGGAGCGACGACCTAAGGCAGCAGACACTGCCGCTCAGCCGGTTTCGACCACGTCCGCGGGGCACTTCTTCGGCGCCTCACCTCCCGGCGCTTCGTGGCGACGCCCTCCTGCGGGAGATGGCATAGAGCCTATGCAGCTGGGGGGAGGACGGCTCTCTGCGGCGGAACGCAGGAACCGGTGGAGAAATCAGGCGTGCCAATATTGTGGTCGGCCCGGACACCAATCGGCCACGTGTTGGAGGCTGCCTGATAGACGTCGGGACGTCGCACCCGTTCCAGCCACAACCATTCAACCCCAACGCAACAACCAGTGTGAGTACTCCCAGTCCACCGGATCAGGTGACCCAAATGGCCAGTTGGACACTAAAAGGCTCCAATTGTCAGGAGAAATGACATGGGGTCGGGTGAATGTAAAGATGACGGCTTTGGTGGACTCTGGGGCGGATGATTGTATTGTCGACCCGAAAATTGTTAACATCTTGAAATGTCCTGTGGTTAGACTCGAGAAAACCAAGGAGATGTATGACCTCAACTGGCGCCTCTTGGGGGTGATTACGCATAGAACTACAGAGAGTCTACACATGCGTTTATCGGGAAATCACGTGGAGACTAGACAGTTTTTCATTATGCCCTCCCGGTCAGCCCCAGTGGTCCTGGGTCTGACTTGGTTGGCCAGGCACAACCCTGACATAAACTAGGGCATGCCTAGGTTAGAGAGATGGAGCTTGTTTTGATTAACCTAGAAAATGTGCCAGCAGAATACCACGACTTACGGGAAGTTTTTAGTAAAGACCGGGCCTTATCTCTCCGTCCGCATCGACCTTATGATTGCGCGATAGAATTGGTTCCTGGTGCACCATGATGAGTTATTAACATTGTTTTTTAGTTTTAAATTATATTTTAGCCGTTTATAATTATGTTAACTCAGTATGGCTAAATGAATAGCATTTTTATGTGTCTCACACTCCTGAGAAAATAAGGGAGTGTATGGGTCTGGTATCTGTCTCTTCCGAAGGAGACGGGCCGATGTGTGATTGTTTCTCTCTAATCTGATTTATAGCTATGGGAACTTGCTGAACTTGCAGAAGGGAGGAGAGAGGGATTTTCTTGTGTTCATTTGGTTGTGAACAGGTGTGTTGTGGGCTGACCTTTATCTGAACCCTCTTTGTGAATAAATAGCGATGTGAGCCAAGAGGAAGGAGCCACATTTGAACAGATGATCGCTTGGATGATTTGTCAATGTGGACCAGAAGCTTCTGGTAATCAAAACCTTTGCAAAGGAACTCCTTCAACAGAATCTCACCATTCAGTTAATTGAACACGCAAAGAGTACAATACTTAATATTGTCTACTCTAACAAATGGTGACCGCCGACGCTGAATTATAACGAATGGTCTCCTCCGTTGAACCAAACGGAAGGTGTTATTCTGACGTGGAACAAGCTGCGGCGTTCAAAGACGGGCGGAACTTCTAGGCCTAAATAAATAAAGTACGGTAAGTGGAGATCTTTATCCACGTAGAAGAAGTTTTGTCTGTCTGGTCCGCTGCAGCTGGTTTTTTCGTCTTGCAAATTATCTAAATTTTAAAAGAGATCTGTGTGAACGAGTGTAGTTTGATGTCGTTCTATTGTGAGTTGTGATAATTCCGACGATATTGAACTAAACACGTCGTGGAGTGGTGCATTTGAAGGTGACGTAATGCAGACTCGAAGTGATGAAGCTTTTTTGTACAGGAAGAAATAGCGGTTAATTTTTTGATTTGTTTTGTTTTTCGTCAACGCTATGAAGAATCCTTAGACCATAATATATATTGAAGATTATGGTATGCGCTCTGCTTTTTAAGCAGTTTTGGCCGATTTGGGGACGAGTATCATATTTGTTCATGGCTCTTATTGAAAAAGTCCTATTTACACGTAATATGTTTTTTTTTTTTGAAAAAGCGCCTGTTTGAAATTGAACAGAAAGGGGTCCAGGTTGATTACAGCGATGATTGGATTTTGTATCACTGTATTTGCAATCGAGAGATTACGTGATTTATTTTATTTTGTAGGCGCTTCTACAATATGTAGTTTTGAGGTCAGGATTCCCGTTTGAATTCCTTTTGTTCCACGGTTGAATTCGTGAGCGCGTGACAAATTTCTTAAAAAATAAGCGCCTTGCAAAAAATTTTGCAATAAAGGGAGAACAGTTTAGCTCAGCGGGATTGGGTAACCGCTGTGTATAAACGAGAGGTCACGTGATTCTTATGTCTGTCTGTGTGTGGCCATATGTGTTAACATATTGAACTATTAATACTAAAAGTGAGACGTCACTGTATTAAAACCGAATGTATACATCAAAAACTACAAACAAAAATGGAGGCGATTTCGACCCGGATACAGAATGGTTTGTCCTGAATGCGCTTCCGGTTCAGCGAAAAATAAAAGCGTCGATGAACAATGAAAAAACGAACTATGGATCGATTGTATACAAAGCTTTCGCTGGACAAAATGGTATGTCAGACTTTTGTATTTTCTTTGTTGGTAATGGAAAAAGGCTGAATTTGATGCTAAAATGACTCCAGTATTTTTGGAGCTGTTTACGGGTGCTTTGTTTAAAGTTAACCCGTTTATTGAAATTACCGTACGAAGCTGCGGTTTAAATGCTATAAGATTTGTAGACAACGAATTGAAGGAATAACACCGTTTATTTATTTTTTTTTTATAATGACTGAAGAGTGTGCGTATGCATTTGAGTGTGTGACCTAGCTTCTAAAAAAAGGTGGGGGTTTGTAAGTGAGAAGTGTGCATATGGGGATTTTGTTTGTTTTTCTTCAATATTTTAACTAAGTTTGGTGTTGTTTTGTGTGAGATGATACTGTTGTGATAGTGGCGTTTGTTTTATTAATGGGAATATGATAAAATAGGTTTTGCGATTTATAATGTTAAGATTCCTCCCCCCCCCCCCTTCCCCCGTTTCTAGGTTAGAAAAAAAGGTGGGGGCTGAGCTGTGCGCTGTGAGCATAATGTGTCCTCGTAATGGGACTCTTTTTTTGTCAAAATGGTAAGAGAGGAATGATAAACAATATAAAATAAGTAATAGTATTTGACTGAGCTAATAAATCTTTACACTTTAATGATTGATGACGATGGTTAATTTGTTAACTTTCCCTTTTTGGGACAAATGAATAAAGAGTAATGATAAAATAATGGCATTTTGTTTGAGAGTTGATATAATTATGCCTACATCTTTATAGCTGTGGCTGGAAGTAAGATAGTTGAATAAAGAGTTATGAATGTTTTTGAAATTGACATGTTGATAATGATTTTTAATATTTGTTTTTTCTCTGAGTGTGTCATTTTAGAAACTGATGTTTGAGTTCCAAGGCAGATGAGGGTTTGATGGCCTTCACTGATTACAAACTGCGAACGGGATGCGCCCCAGCTGCTGATACGTTGTATGGCTAGTAGCTATTTGAAGGGGTATTGAAAAAAAAAGAGAAATGAATAAAGAGGCTGTGTTTTTTTACGAAACATTTTTGAAAAAGCAGGGAGTGAACTGTCTTGCTATGATCCCATATCCTCAGTCTGGCATTTTAAAAGCATTGTATCATAATATGCATTTTTTGATCAGGTGAGCTCTCAGAAAGACTGTGTGTCATCGGATCCACATTGCAGACAGCGTCTGAATGGATGTGGCAGAGATCAAAGGTCAAAAGCCGCAGAGCAACAGTCTTCTCGTCCTGTGCCTAAGAAAAACATGATGTTCAAATTCCTCAATGCCCAGTGACTGTGTATACGCCTCATTCTAGTGACTTCTCCCCTATGGCTGTTTTGCATCCAGAGGAAATCTAAATGCCTGCTCTGAACATTGCTGCCACAAACAGCCGCCATGCTGGCCAGGACTGAACATTGACAACAGCTGCCGTCCTGCCTTTTGCTGGGGGTCTGGACAGAGAAAGTTGGTGGTCGGAATGAGATGTGATCCATTCAGTAAAATGCTACATAGTGATATGCAGGGCATTTTAATGTGTTGGTGGGGAACTGTGATCTATAGCAAG
This sequence comes from Leptonotus elevatus, assembly GCF_054856555.1. NCBI lineage: Eukaryota > Metazoa > Chordata > Actinopteri > Syngnathiformes > Syngnathidae > Leptonotus > Leptonotus elevatus. The sequence continues at coordinate 4,038,370 of NC_141247.1, forward strand.
ATATTTCAGAAAATTGAAAACGACATATGTAAATTTGAAATGAGGGATTGAGAAAATTTATTTCAATCTATAGCCTACTAAATTTTTGCCTATATTTTTGGGAGAATCAGTTTCTGAATTGGTACAATGGGAATTTTATTAATATGTTATGATATGATATATTTTTATTTTCCCCGTGAGGAACTTTTTTGGACTTCGTCCAGCTCCAGCTATAGTATAAAATAAATAATAGAATAAAATGAGTAGTAACAAGTAAAAGACTAACTAAGAGTTTGATGGCTAAGTTTGATATATATATATTTTTTTTTTACAGCACTGTGATTTATAAATCCCAGAAATATTTTTGTGTGCTGTGTTTTTTATGAGCCCCGCTAATATGTGAAAGATTAGCAGTTTGAAGATGATTTTATCCTCAGCCCCACTAATCTATAAAAGAGGTGAGGTTGATTGGCAGTTTAAATAATTTTCGGGACTCTAGGAGAATTAGAGTAATATGGTTACCTCTATTTTTATGGCCCCAAAGTCATCATATATTAGTGTCTTAAGTTGTATCTGCTTATGTTTAGTTTTATAGTGTTTTGTAGCTCTTTTGTTTATCTCATAGCCTGATTTAGAGGGTTGAGTTATTTATGACGTCTTTTGAGTCATGAGGTCTCTATTTTGTCCTCCCTTTATCTTGACGTGTTTGAAAAAATCAGTGGATCTTTGTCAAATGAGGGAGTTTATGTTTAAGAATTTAACCAATGTAGACGAGTTAGAAAATTAAAATCAAACTTAAAAACGAAATTAAAAAGGTTGTGGGGTATCGGCCTACACTCTAATTGACAGGATGAGTTTGAAAATGATCATTCACAGTTTGAATATGAAGAAATCTATCAGAGGAAATCGATCGCAAAGTAAGTCTGAAGCAAGCAAGGACAATAATGCATATTCGCCGAATGAAGGTAATTATATTATATTATATCTTTTATCTCAGAATCACATTTGAAAAATGTAATGTTTGGAGCCCAGTGTTTGCAAAAGAGTATAGATAATATGAATATATGTGAGTTTTTCCCAGCATGCCAGGATTCGGCCGGTCATGGGATTCTGGGAAGAGAATAAGATATGAAAGGCACAGTTATGCAAATTTAGAACAAATTTAGTCATGGTAAAAAATTACCTATTATTGAACAAAACCTATTTGAAAGATAAATATTTACAAGCTCTGTCTTATATTAATGAATGAGTGAATGTCATTCAACTCAATCAAGGGCTGGGCTCTATTTTAATGTCACAAAAATAGATCTTTTCCTGTTCCAACAGCACAGGACCTACGGATCTTAATCAAATAACATTTACTAATCCCAACTAACAAAAACTATCAGGGTTTTTTCCTCCAAATAAAATTTATGTGAGTTTATGAGAAACTAAAAATGAAAAGTTTTTGCACTCAGGAGAACGGCCCCAGGGGGTTGGTGAGGAAATCTTGTGCAGTTCTCTGCACAGAGAAAATGCCACATCTGGTCTACAAGGCTTCCGGAGACGTGCCAGGCTCGGCCATCTCATCAACTGATGCTCTCAGGTTGAAAGGAGAGACGAAATTCCACAACTGGAGCATCAATCTTATCACCTCCGACCTGGAGCCACGTCAGCTGAATCCGTGCCCGGTTCCGGAGCTGCCGTTTGAGGACATCAGTCAACGGATCAAGAGCAAGTGCCTTTTCTTGGGCAATCATTCCTTTGATCAGTCACATTTTGGGCAGAATAATCCCAGGTGACAAATCGAAGAAATTGGGTAGTCTACCCCAAATTCTTAAAGAAGAGACGAACTATTGCGACACTCTTTTCATTAAAAAAAAAAAAAAAAAAAAAAAAAAAAAAAAGACCTTCAAAGAACTTCATCACAAGATGGCTTCAAAGAACACATATTTGTCTGCCGATACATTGCGACACTTTTTAATGAACAACATTTTATGTTAAGCCTCACATATGCTATGCTTATTTCACTAAAAATCTTTTAAATGTATCAAATTGTTTTTTAATGTCAAATGATTGCTAAATTACCTCCTCTTCTGCTAAAGGGATGTTTTAAGGATAATTATTTTTATCACACAACCATTGAAAAAAAATGTTTTAATGTGTTGAGCTCTCAAGAGCTCAAATGAGGGAATGATGAGTTATTAACATTGTTTTTTAGTTTTAAATTATATTTTAGCCGTTTATAATTATGTTAACTCAGTATGGCTAAATGAATAGCATTTTTATGTGTCTCACACTCCTGAGAAAATAAGGGAGTGTATGGGTCTGGTATCTGTCTCTTCCGAAGGAGACGGGCCGATGTGTGATTGTTTCTCTCTAATCTGATTTATAGCTATGGGAACTTGCTGAACTTGCAGAAGGGAGGAGAGAGGGATTTTCTTGTGTTCATTTGGTTGTGAACAGGTGTGTTGTGGGCTGACCTTTATCTGAACCCTCTTTGTGAATAAATAGCGATGTGAGCCAAGAGGAAGGAGCCACATTTGAACAGATGATCGCTTGGATGATTTGTCAATGTGGACCAGAAGCTTCTGGTAATCAAAACCTTTGCAAAGGAACTCCTTCAACAGAATCTCACCATTCAGTTAATTGAACACGCAAAGAGTACAATACTTAATATTGTCTACTCTAACAACCACTACCTAGTACAAGCCTGTACCGAATAGCCAAGCCGGAACTCCAAGCCCTTAATGAATATGTCACAACGTCGCTGGCTGCCGGGCTTATTCGGCCTTCCAAGTCGCCGCTAGGGACAGGATTTTTCTTCGTTGAGAAAAAAAGACAAGACTCTACGCCCTTGTATCGATTTCCGTGGTCTGAATAACATAACAATTAAAAACAAATACCCATTGCCGCTAATGGAGTCAACATTTGCTCCATTACATTCTGCTGCGGTGTTTACCAAATTAGACCTTCGCAGTGCCTACCATCTGGTTAGGATAAGGGAGGGCGACGAATGGAAAACAGCGTTTAAAACACCCATTGGGCATTTTGAGTATTTGGTTATGCCTTTTGGCCTCTCAAACGCTCCCGCAGTGTTTCAGTGTTTCATTAATGATGTCTTGCGTGACATGCTTAATCACTTTTGTTTTGTTTACCTTGACGAAATTTTGATTTTCTCTAGAAATCTAGCAGAACATCGGCAACACGTTCGGCTGGTTTTGGAGCGACTGCTGGAAAACCGGCTATACGTGAAGGCAGAGAAGTGTGCGTTCCACACCAGTTCGGTCCAGTTCCTCGGATATATTGTGGAGAGGGGTCAATTGAGATCCGACCCGGCCAAGAGGCCAACCCCCACGTCAAGAAAGCACTTACAGAGGTTCCTGGGGTTTGCTAATTTCTACCGTCGGTTCATCCGCGACTATAGCATGAAAGCGGAACCTCTGACGAGGCTGACGTCTACCAAGATTCCGTTCATTTGGACTCAGCAGGCTGAGGCCGCTTTTGTTAAATTAAAATTATTATTTTCACGTTCACCGGTTTTGACACACCCTAACGAGGCTCTTCCATTTGTGGTCGAGGTCGATGCTTCAGAGACGGGAGTGGGGGCGGTGTTGTCCCAACGGTTCCCGGTTGACCAGAGGCTGCATCCCTGTGCCTTCTTCTCACGTCGGCTCAACCAGGCGGAGCGCAACTACGATGTGGGCAACCGTGAGCTGCTGGCCATTATTTTTGCGTTGCAGGAGTGGCGGCACTGGCTGGAGGGCGCGGCGGAACCCTTCCAGATCTTCACGGACCACAAGAACTTGTCGTACCTCCGGTCCGCTCAGAGACTAAATCCCCGTCAAGCACGCTGGGCCCTGTTCCTGACACATTTTAATTATATCATCACTTACCGACCAGGATCCCGGAATACCAAGCCGGATGCCTTGTCCCCTTGTCCCGCATGCACGGTCCAGCCGCCGAGGGGTCTCCACCCGAAACGATTGTGCCGGAGAACAGAGTGTTGGGAGCCCTCCAGTGGGAGGTAGAGCGGAAGGTGGTGGAAGCAACTGGCGACACGCAGACCCCGGTAGCGTGCCCTGGAAATAAGTTGTTTGTACCCACACACCTTCGTCAAGAGGTGCTGCAGTGGGGGCATGTGTCAAAGGTGGCATGTCATCCTGGGGTGGGTCGAACGCTGTCCCTAATAGCACAGAGGTTTTGGTGGCCAGGGCTACGCAAGGAAATCAGCATCCTTCCTCGTGGGCGTCCCACCTTCCATGGATTGAATACGCCCACAACACCCTCGTGTGCTCTGCCACAGGTTTGTCCCCGTTCAACGCTGCCTATGGCTATCAACCCCCTTTGTTCCCTTCCCAGGAGGGCGAGGTTGCCATTCCCTCGGCCCATATCCACCTCCGCCAGGCTCGCAGGGTTTGGCGGGACGCCAGGAAGGCCCTGTGCCGCACAATGGCCCGCAACAGGCGACTCGCGGACAGGCACCGGATCCCAGCACCATCCTACCGACCGGGACAGAAGGTATGGCTCTCCACTCGGGACCTGCAGTTAGCGGGGAGTTCCAAGAAGCTGGGGCCTCGGTTTGTCGGCCCATTTGAAGTCGACTCCGTGATCAACCCGGTGGCAGTTCGGCTCAACCAGCCACCCACACTCAAGGTGCACCCAGTCTTCCACACGTCCTTGCGCTCAAGCCTGTCTCTGCCAGCCCATTGTGCCCGCCGGCCGCGCCCCCACCGCCTCCCCGGGTCGTCAGCGGGCAGCCTGTCTACACGGTTAGGGCCATACTGGACTCTCGAAAGCGCGGCATGGGGATGCAGTATCTGGTCGACTGGGAGGGGTACGGTCCCGAGGACCGCCAGTGGATCCCCCGCTCCTGGATTCTGGACCAGTCACTTGTCCGTCACTTCCATTCGTCGCACCCTTCTCTGCCAGGTGGTCCGCCTGGGGGCGTTCGTTAGTGGGGGGGTACTGTCATGATTGGGGTCAGCTGTTTCTGTTATCCCTTGCAGTTGCTGGGGAAACAGCTGGAGGGCGGATCCCGCCAAACACACCTGCTGCCCATTAGCTCATCAGGCCAAGATAAAAGCCTAACAGAAACAGCAAGGAGTGTCGGGTTATTACTCCGTGACGCTACTCTGTATCCCACACTACTCGCTGTTTTAGCCGCCCTCGGGCGTGATCTTGTGTTTCCTTGTTTTTGATTAAAGTAATCAGCATCCCTGTCGTGGCTCTCCTACCTTCCTGCATTTGGGTCCTCCACTCCGTGATCGTAACACCTTTGGTCTCTTGAGGTCTCCCTGATTTGTTGGAATTTAGATGTTTCTGGGGTTGGTGAAGTACTCTGGTTGGTGGCCCGGTGGGTGGTGTCTGGTCGGTGCTGGATTTCACTTTCCTATGTTTTCTTTGGTCCTTCTTCGGGTCTCCTGACGGCGGTGTTCGGTTTAGGTGAACGGTATGGGATTTTTTTTAATAGGTTTTTGGTGAACTAACGAATACACACACACTCACACGCACGCACATACTCACCCACTTACAAAGAAGAAGAAAAAAATAATAAAAATGAAATGAAAAGGAGCGGCTCATTCACCCACTGTTGTGTATCACGGGGTTCAAAATGGCATTGCATGTTCGTGTGTTGCACTTCCTCACCAGAACAAAAACGCTGTACTATTGAGGCGACAGCAGTTTAGTAATACACAAAACACCATGGCAAGAGTTGGGTTTAAGAGAGAAGGTGCGTTTCAACTACCCTCAGTTTCGCGCAAAAGCAAGCTAGTAATGGAAACACATGATTTTCGAAAAGACACTCAAATGTGTTTAATAAAGGTTTTTACGCTCTCATGAGGTGGTTTTTGAGATGTGTCGAAATAGAAGTATTTTGCAAAAGTGTAATGGAAACACTTTTTGCGCATTCCCTGTAGTAATGTGACCCCCACCCATCACAGAGGAAAGGACGTAGGAAGTACGGGGCCACTCGCTTTCGTGTCGGAGCTGCCTCCGGAGGGGATACAATTATTTTTAAGCACAAAGTGATTCAGTTATGGAGCCAATATGCCGCCGTTCAACGCACGTCCCATATTTTTGCATGAGAAATGGCCGTTGCCCCTGGCAACAAGCAAAACGAGCGACATACGGCGCACTTTGTTGTTGAAATCCATCCGTCTGCACCTTAACACGAGTTATAAGCGCGCGCGCACACACAACACCAACACCAAATGGCCGAACCCGCCCGATGAGGGGAGGGAGATGTTTTTAAAGTAATAACAACTCCGGGCGTCTGTCTTCCGTAAACATCATGAGCACCTCCTACAAAACTGCGAGATTCCGCGAGACGGAACATTACGAGAATTGCGCCTCAGAAGCAAAACACTCTTCAATGGAAACACCTCCTAGTTGAAATTGTACTTTATCGAAATAGTACAATATCGCTTTTATTTTTGCGAAAAACTTCTGTCTGAAAAAAGTCTGTAGGAGAAAGCCCACTCAGGAACAATAAGAGCTCCGCAAATTTTAAAAACAACTAATAAATGTATTCAATGTTATCAAAATAAAAACACAACAAATATTCTTACTTGTTTAAATTTGAGCATGTACGCAGTTATGGCAAATACCGGTCACGACTCGTGAGCTCACCTACCAATCACTGCTCCCCCACTTTTTTTAACTAACCAATTGCATTTTATGTGATTCAGCAACTGTAGGAGATGAATAACAATGTTTCATGTCAAGCTTTAACAGTGTGGGTATATTTTTATTGACATACAGTACAGTCATCTTTCTGAGTGACTCTGAAGGTAGTGTCACAGCTCACTACTACCCAGAATACAATGCAAGGTTTTTTGTTTTTTTTAATCAATCAATAATAGACTTGGGATATTTTTAGTAGTGCCTGAAGAACAATACCTCAATGACTCCAAGAACCCCCGTCATAAAATAAAATACATTTTTAGTAAACACGCATGCGGCTCTCACGCAAAGCATTACATGATTGTCATTTTGATAAACTTAAAATGACAACATAATGACACCCTCTGTGACTGGTCTGAGAAAATAGAATGTTCCATAAATATATTTTTTCTGCTGACGTGTGGAGCCTCAATCATACAATATTATTAAATATGCATGTGAGCTGTTAAATCAGAACCATGTATGCTACACACAATTGAAATATCACATACTTTGGTTGTATACATTTACACAGGGCTTGCTAACATCACATGACCAAAACCAGGAAACAAGTGACCCGTGATTGGTTGCCCATGACCACAGGGACCAATGTCATTCCAGAGACCCCCTGCCCAGATTGACCGCGGCTCACCCCACACAGAGTGAAGAGCGCCACAGTCCCCCGGGCCTCAAGGGCCCCCAGGACAACCACCCCATCCGCATGAGAAGACCAGCCACACCTCCCAGTACGGAGGCCCACCACCCCCCATGACGGACCACTGGAGCTAAAAACTAAAAGACAACTAAATAAAAAGAGTTAAAAGCTAAAAGAAAACAGAATAAAAGGCAAAAACAAAGCTAAAAGTCAATATGATAAAAGGACCTGAGAACTAAGAAAATAAATAAAAGGGGTAAAAAAGATCATTTAAATGCCAAACTAAAAAGGTGTGCCTTGAGCCTCTTAAAAATAGAAATAGTCTCTGCGGATATGATGCCCTCCGGCTGGCTATTCCATATGTGAGGACCATAGTGGCTAAAGGTAACCTCACCAAGTGTTTTGGTCCTCGCCCTAGGAACAGTTAAAAGGCCAATGCCGCGACGCGACGGTCGAGAAGATAAAAGCAGGTCAGATAAATAAGTTGGCCCAAGACTGTTAAGACATTTAAAGACTAATAAAAGCACCTTAGAATTAATCCGGAAACACACGGGGAGCCAATGCAGCGTTTTAAAAACTGGTGTTTCGACAGTGTAACATACTAAGATTGTAAAGACTTTTTTTTTGTTTTTTTTTACATGACTCCCCTTTAACCTACGTCTATAGCAGTGGTTCTCAAATGGGGATACTTGAAGGCACTTCAGGGGGTACGTGGGGGGGAAAAAAACATCCATGCAAAAAGCCTTTAAAAATAATTAGAGAATTAATTAAATATTTCAGGAAAATATAAATTCATAAAACAAATGTTATGTTCAGTAGGCTATTCAATTTCATTATTTTAAAAACCCGTATTCTCCCCCATACTAGAATGGTTCGACCCAACTTGTCACGTGCCACGTCTCGTCACCTCAATCACTTGGAAACGCAAACAATGGAGTCGTGGTTGAAGCGCAAGTCTTCTGAAACCACGGCGGCACAGTGCAAAAGAAGGCCAAACCTGAATCGGGCTAAATTCTGGTTATATTTTGAACATTTCATTTTATTTGGATTTACATCCACAAGTTGCAACCCACTCAAGGCACTGTGGTTTTTCAGTGGGGAGAAACAGCGCCATCTGACAGAACATGGATGTCACGTTGGTAAGCCACCCAACTTTTTTAACTCTTTGACCGCCATAAACGTTATAAGCCGTTTAGCATAAACCTAGGGAAGGGCGCCGAGGACGTTAAAAGACGTCCACTATGTTTTTTTTGTTTTTTTTTGGGAAACGGGTGGAGGAAAGCCTTGGGCAGCTGTGCTGAAAGTATCAAGCAGATCAAGTTAGTATAATGACTCGTTTTGGCCTCTAGATGGCAGCGATGACTCTCCTTGCACTTAAGGTGGGCCGCCCACCGTGGGCGTCAGTATAAAAGGTGAGGCGGAGCTAGAGTGGAGTGGAGAGGATAATGGAGAAAGCAAAAAGCATGGAGGAAGAGAAAGCAAAAATGACGACCGGTGGAAAGCAGCTCACGCTTGATCGGTATTTTCAAAAAGAAACAACCAGTGCTAAATTGAACGTTGATGGCAATGATGATGATGGCGACAACGAGGTTGACGCCGAAGTTGCGGCTTTGACGTGACGTCTTCGGCCACGTCTTAAAGCGACACCGGTTAGCGATGCTAACGCCGGAAAACGTGGTGCACGACCAAGCACTTCTGCAAACGCGGACGTTGATTCGGACGACGAAGAGTACCCCGAGTCCGATGGATATTCTTCGGAGGAGTGGGTACAGTCGGATCTTTGAGAAAGTGATTCGGACAGCATTTCATCCGCAGAAGACTGTGAAGGTAAGCGCAAACTTGCTATGAGATACTTTTCCAGCACGCTGCTAGCACCTCGTGTAACGTGAATGTACAATTCATAGATCGTGGATCGTGCTCACAGCGACAACCTACAGTTTCCACGACAAAGAGAGGTATAAAAAACGTGTTTTCAATACATCGCAACAACAAAAGAAAACGGTCTTTCGATATTATTGTAATTGTATATATTTCTTTCAGCTGTAGCTCATCGGGCTCAAGGTGACGCGTCTCACAGTGAGCAGAATAAAGGTAAAAAAAAAAAAAAGATTCTCCAACACAGCACTAGTAAAATATTTGATGGTAAATGTCTTCTATAATTTACAGAATGTACATCAACCAGTGGATCCAGGAAAAAAGGTAAACATATATATTTATATATATATATATATATTGCATCACACTGATCTAAAATAACTATTATATGATATTGAAATGTATATTTGCAGATCCCAAAAGTTCTGGCTGGCATGAAACAGGCTGGCAGCCAAACACATTCCCGTTTACCGAAACTCCAGGACCAAGGGGTGCCGCAGCAGAGCTAAATTCAACCCTGCCAGCTGACTTCCTGCAACTATTCATCTCAGACGAACTTCTCCAGCACATTGCTGATCAAACAAATTCATATGCACGTCAATCCATGCAGAAGCAGACTGAAAGTCTGCCACACTGCAGGAGTCGTGCTTGGAAGCCAGTGTCTGTATCAGAATTGAAAACATTTTTTGCACTCCAATTTCTTACTGGGTATATAAAAAAGCCCAGTATAGAAATGTATTGGACTCAGGATGAAATTGAAACCACACCATTTTTTAGTCGCGCGATGCCTCGAAACCGCCTCCAGCTTATCTGGAGTTTCCTACATTTGAACAATAATGAGAGACACAGTTCAGACGACAAATTATTTAAAATCCGTCCTGTGTTCAACCATATTGTAAAATTTTTTAAAGAACTGTTCCAACCCGGGAGGAATGTATGTATTGATGAGGGAATGATGAATTTTCAGGGCCGTCTATCGTTTAAAGTTTACAACCCCCAAAAACCAATCAAATATGGAATTAATTCATACATCCTGTGTGACTCCCAAACAGGATATTGTTTTAATATGCAACCTTATGTTGGTACTAGTTGTTCTCTGCCTGATACCGTGTTCAATTTGCTAGATCGTCTGCCAGGAAATGGGTACACGCTCTTTATGGACAATTTTTATAATTCAATTGGGTTGTGTGAACGTCTCCTGGCAGCACGTACAAATGTTTGTGGAACACTGAGAAAAAATAGGGGTGAACCAAATGAGATCACTTCTCTTACACTGGCCTTGGGGTGGGGGGGAAACTAGTGAGACACAACACAAATGTTTTGGTTGTGGCATGGCAGGACAAGCATTTGTTGAGGATGGTGACTACTTTTCACAAAGATGAAATGCGGACAGTTGATGTGTGGCGGAAGGCACTAAAAAAAAAAAGAGTGCCTTTCCCGAAACCTGTATGTGTTTTGGACTACAATTCCACGATGAATGGCGTGGATAAGATGGATCAAAACATTTCTTACCACCCATTCACGAGGAAGACGTTGAAATGGCACAAATAATTTGTTGCGTATCTGTTTCAAATATGTTTGTTCAATGCCTTTATCCTGTACAAAGCAAAACATCCTGGCAAATGTCAACATTTTTTGGAGTTTATCCAGCAGGTGGTGAGAGGGTGGCTCTTACCACAAGACCAGGAGGAGGACATTGCTACAAACATACAAACTGAAGGACATGAGGAAGCCAGACAGAACACCAGGTCACCGTATAACGATCCTGAAAGTCGACTTGATGGCAACATGGCAAAACACACACTGCAATACATACCTGCTACCCCCCGGAAAAAAAAGCCAGCAAGAAAGTGTAGGGTCTGCACGCGAAGGGGCATTCGCAGCGAAACAAATCTGTGGTGCAAATCCTGCTGCGTCCCCTTGCACCCAGGGCAATGTTACACGATATACCACACCAAAAAAAAACTTGTGTAGTTGAAACATCCACAGAATTGTAAATAGAAACACATACACACACCACACATGCACAGTTGCACACGTTTGTTGTATTACACTGTTGAATGTTGAATGTAAATAAACTGTTATTTTGCTATCAAAAAACACTTTTTCATTCTTGGTGGTAGTGTTTTATAGAAGTAAAGCACTATTTAGGTGTTTGTGGCATCATTCATGGACAAAAAGAAGTGTAAAATTCACTAGAATGCATGAAATAATATCGTTTCACTAAAAGCTTGATTTCTCCGTATTTTGGTCCAAAACAGGCGAAATTGGGTGAAACTAACCATTTTCTATTGTTGATTACTAAAGAACGGAATAAGGTAGAAACAAACTTTTTTCTGATGAAAGATGAAAGTCCAATCTTTCATTTGGTAGTATGTGTGTTTCCATAGTCCAAACAGAACATTTTCTGTGGACCTTGAAAGATCAGTCAAAATGCTTAAATCGGCTGGCACTGACGGCATCCCTTTTCTGAAAACGTCTGGCAGTCAAAGAGTTAAGAGGAAACTCTGAATTCAGATTGTCTCAAGATATGATGCGGAAGGCCTTCACAACATCCTCTTCTGCAGTGTATTTGCTCGTAGCTAAAGCCATTCACTATCGCTGAAGACCTGCTTCTTCCAGCAGCTGTAATGCTGGCTGAGACTTTATGTTGATTATTTTTGTGGACAAATATTTATTATTACTTATTTTTGATAACAGATCTCTACTCACTATTAACCAAAAGATGACACTTTATTGGTTACTTTTCTGTAGACATTTAAAAAAATAATAATAATAATATATATATATCTAATTTAGTTAATTATTTGTTTTTGAGAACAGATGTTTACTATGATCCCAGGAGAGGACACTTTACTTTCATTATTATTTTTATTTACACAAATCATTATCCTTCCATCCATCCATCCATTTTATTTATATATATATATATATATATATATATATATATATATATATATATATATATATATATATATATATATATAGGACTCAGGCGCATAGATAGGAGTTTGCCGCCAAGGCAGATATTTATTAAACATAAAACTCCTCGTCTAGAGGGAATAACAAAGGCTATAAAATGTTAAACTAAAGGCGCTCCAAAAGGGAGGATGTCTAAACTACAAACAAAACACAATTACTCCTAAACTAAAACTATACTGTGGCTATACAAAGTTACAAACAAAAGTTCACACAGAAGACAGGATAACAGGGCTGAGGACTACGACTGTGACTGGCCAGAGTGACTCTGACAAAAACACTTTGGCACAAGACAGGGGAGACGCAGACCATTTAACACATGAGGGTAATGGGAAACAGGTGGACACAATCAGGAATCAGGGTTGACACAGACACCACATGAGGAAAGGCAAGTGACCTGAAACGAAAGGAGTCAGAATTTTCAAAATAAAACAGGAAATGACAGCCAGTAAAAGCCCAGACAAGACAACCTCACCGCGGTGTGAATATATATATATATATATATTATTATTATTACTATTATTATATATATATATATTTTTTTCCAAATAGTTCAGGTGAGACCACAGTAACACTATTAGTAACAGTATTATTTTACAGTATTTTGTTGTAATTAACTTCCGCTGTAATATCCCAATAAACACCTGCATAAACTACAGCATCCTTTGATTTTACAGCATTTAACTGTGATTTTACAGTAAAATCCTGCAGTAAAGAAAACCCTGTAAGGTCTGTAATATCACAGCAACACAGTAACAAAATGCAAGGATTTCACATTATTCAACAGTAATATTACAGGTAAGCCACATGACATGACCAAACTCGGCACTGAACCTGAAGACGCCATTTCCCTTTTCTCTGAGGGGACGACTGGCGAGCACTAGGACCCAGGAGCTCCACCAGAAGAAACGTGACTTTGGCACTCTACAGGAAGTGGATGCAAGAAATTTGCCACAAAAAAGTGCGGGAACAATGAATAAGATGCGAGAGAGGGAAAAAAGACAGAGAGAGAACAGACCAGAAGAGCAGCAGAAGCGGCCTGATGCTGGAGGACTGCAGCCAGATTCTTATTTTGTCTTCTGATTGGGTGGAGAAGGTAAGCTGCATACATAATGTCTGTTTGTAGCACACCCTTGTTATTTGAAGTGATAATATTTACTTTCAAATGAACATTTATCGCATGACACAGTTCATATTTTGTTAGCAAGTTCCCAAAACTGTCAAACGTTCTCTCACAGCATTTGCTAAGTTATAGCTGTATTTTCAGCTATTCAGTAGCTAGCTTAGCTAGCTGCGTGGTGTTTCATTGTGTAGTTGTTTTTCCTTTTTTTGTCACGCACTCACCCAAACACATGCACACATACAAACATGGTCTCCTGGGTGGGGAAGTGAGTCCATACACGCCGCCTGCACCGAAGGCAAGTGACTCCACTCCACCACCCAGAGACCTGTTTCATTGTGTAGTAGTCACTCAACAAATGGCCTGCGTTTGACATGTGTGTGCCCAGTGTTTGTGTCCAACATCTTGGGTTTTGCTGGAGATGCGACAGGTCCTCGAGTACTGTATGTAGGTGTAATTGGCGTTGGCAAACGGTTGCTAGTAATACCATTAGCAACTATTAGCACTATTAGCTGAAGTGATATTTTAAGTTTATGCAAACTTCCAAGCATGACTGTATACATATGTATATAATTTATTGATTAATAAATACAATGTTATATAAAATAATATTGCTCGGCCTGATGTGTGTGCCAAGTATCTTGCGTTTTCGTGCATGTTTAGACCAGCGTTTTACAAAAACTCACAAACATCATGTTTTAAGGTCTAAACACACTTCAGAGCAAATATAGGGTACTGCTGGTTAACCCACTGGGAACGTCAAACAATAAAGATGTATTTATTTTGCCAGTAGGTTGCACTACACTACGATGAAAAATTAAGTTTGTACATGTCTTCAGACCTGGACTCTCACCAGATATGAGAAACACAACAGACTAAGGCCCCGTCCAGACAGAAGCAAAGCCGGCTTCGTTCCTCAAACAAATCTTGTACACAGAAGCATTTCAAGACGTGTGTGTCCAAAAGAAGACGCTGAGGATGTTTAATGGCTGTAATGTATATGCCAAGTCTGGAGTGGCGCTCTAGCGCAGCCACAGGGAGTTAATGGAAAGCGTAAAAAAAGAATCAGCGCAGAAGACAAACACTTTTTTTCTTCTAACGTTATTGCAATCTACAGAACAAACATGGCTTTGCATGTATCGAAACAACATGAAAAAGACAAACACAGGAGAAGTGATAATGGCGGGGGATTCAACACCACTTGTTGAACGTGGGAAATCCGCCATTGTTGCTGACAGAGTGACGGTTCGCGCGCAGTCACGCGAGAATTGGAGCATACGTCATCAAACTGCGACTATGCGTCGTCATTGAGCTGAGACCATTACGTCATCACTGGAGGAGTATCCTGCATATGGTGTCCAGACAGAAGCGTACAGGGCGCGTTTTGAAATCTTTCCACTCTGGAGCCGGGTTTCAAAAGTGTTCGGTGTCAAGCTCCGAAACCGCGCCATCGTGTGGACGAACGGCCTAAATACACCAACGCCAATGACCTAATGAGACACACCTGGGGAAACACAAGTGGCTGAGGGCACTGATTGATCTCACACACACACACTGGGAAGGGAAGACACACACAGGTGGACAAGGTTAGACATCACGAGACAAGGGAATAAACCAGGAAGAACACATGACAAAACCACCAACCACAGACAAAAAACAAGAACACCCAAAACGAAAATAGGCTTGCTGCCTCATTACAATGAGTAAGTGTTTCTCAAAGGAAATGCATTCATAAGCATACAACACCATCTTTTGAAGCCGCTGCAGCAGTTCATAAACATTGGATTTGTTTATATTTATACCATAGCATTACCCTCACATTAATCATAAATAGATTAGACAGATAAACCCCACAAGATCATGGTGTGTTTATTTCATTGATCATTCCCATGTGGACACTGTTGCAGCAAGACAGAAAAACGGCACAAATATCAGTGGTTTAAGCGGCAGTTTGATGTAAGTGCACATGAAGCCTCAAGAAATGAAGCCTTTATCTGCTTACTGTAAAAATAAGGATTGTTCCCAAGTTGTATTGCGCACTATTACGTCCGGTCATTTTCAAAAACGTGTATCTTGTACTAACACGGCAGGGTGTGGTGGAAATTAATTTTGACAATATAAAAATCTGATGTCCACTTCAGTGTCCTTGAAACGTGGCTGTCATGGCCACCAAAAAAACCTAAACAAAGCATCAAACTCAGATGATAGTTGAAGGGCGTCAGCAGCCTCCGTTGTGCAAATAGGGCTGCCGTGGCCAAAAAGTGTAAATATAGCTTTACCACTCTCATTATCAAACAAAGCAACATGCTTTTCAAGACAGCATGCTGGACATTGCTTGTCCTATGCACTTATCACTGAGCAAGCACAAATCTAGATCCTGTAGACTCCCATGTACTCTACATGGGATCATTGTACTGCTTTTAAGCAACTTAGCACAACACCACTTTTAGCGCACTTACAAGAAACCCATTTGGGAATTGATTCTAGTTTGGGTTACCCAAGGTGTTAGCTCTTTAAGCTCAAGTAATACACTCACTTAATGAGACAGAATGACAGAATGTGGGCATAAGGACGTTTTAATAATAAATGCCATAGCAGCTGACACCAAGATGTCTTATTCTGGCCACCTGCCTGTGTATCCCAAGGTGAGTGGGCAAGCAAAATGTGGTGACATGCGGGAGGCTGGTGAGCAAGGAAGCTGGAAAGAGATGAGAACAGTGACAGAGGAGAAGTTCCCTTTCTTTCTGTTGTCTGCCATTTCTAAATGACTTAAAAGTGTGTGCATATGTGTAATTTAGGATTATGTCAGGTGATCGTCAGATCTAAGAAGGACATCTAGAGCAGTGGTCCTCAACCCTGGTCCTGGGGGACCGGTATCCAACCTGTTTTCCATGTCTCCCGCAGCCAACACAGGTGATTCATATCATCAGCTAATTAGCAAGCTCTGGAGAAGCCTGATAACAATTCACACCTGTGTTGGCTGTAGGAGACATGGAAAACAGGTTGGAGACCGGTCCCCGAGGACCAGGGTTTAGGACCACTGATCTAGAGGACATAATGACGTTCCTCACACCTCTTTTTTTGTCAGATGACTTTCAATGACGGGGACAAAAAACTGAGAGCACGCTGAAATCAAGAAGTTCCCAGGTGCCAAAACAACATGGCTCTAAAAAATAAAAGGTTTTGGCAGAGGTGAACATGGTCAAACCAAGGCCAGAAATGTGAAAGATTGACCTTTCCAACAAATGGAAGAACATAACCACTGAGCAATGCCCCTTCACAGTGAGGTAAGGTCAGTGCTACAATGGCCAATTTCAAGACAAAATACAACAGTTCAAAATATTTATTGATAAAACATGCTTTAGGATGTACATTAAAAGCCAGTCAAAAGATGGAAAATAGAAAATTGCCTGTGAGCAAGTGTATCTAAAACAAGTTTTAGATATTTTCATACTGTTCATTTAAGAGAGATCATCATGGGATGATGTGCTATATAATATATTATTTTGATGTAACTGCTATATTTCACTCTCGCTGTAGCAGTGGTGTCAAACGTATGGCCCGCGGGCCGGATCAGGCCCACAAATCCGGCCCGCAAAATGATCTTGTAAAGTAAAAAGAAAAAGAAAGAAAAAAAGAGTAATGTCAGACCAAATAATAAGATGGCCAAAAGCAAAACATATACATTTGTAATTTCACAAGAACTCCTCAAATGAGCAATGCAACTTCTACACGGAATTGACCTGGATGTTATTATTTTACACACAACCTAAAAATTGCGGTTGAAAAAACTAAAAACATAGACCAACATAAATCAAACATTAACTTGCTGAATATGACAGACATTCAGCTACTGGTAACACATATGACATGGATTAACATCCTACATTCGTGTTATTTTTGTAACAATATATTTACAGTTGAACCCGCTATTTAGGGTTGGCCTGCAAATAGCGAAAATCTGCGTATAATTGACGCCAATTGTTTTTAAATTATATACCATGATTTTACAGATCTGGCCTACTTGGTTATATATTTTCCTCCATGTGGCTCCTGAGCTAATATGAATTTGACACCTCTGCTCTATAGTAAAGGGAAAATGAATAAGATCAAGGTTGCATATAGTGATGCTCTCCGAATCTTGTTAAAATATCCTAGGTGGGTGAGTGCAAGTCTCTTGTTTGTTCCCTCCGATGTTCCCACATTTCATGCGTTGTTAAGAAATTCTATATACAAATTTATACATAGATCTTTAAGTGATCTTAGGTACACTTCAATTCAAGAACTGTATGTTTTTTAAACCAAGGGTTAAACTCTTGTGTGCCAGTCTGTTGTTTTGTTTGTTGTTTTGTGTGCCTATTCCAGTGTGTTTGTTTGTTTGTTTGTTTGTTTTAATGGACTTGGGTCTGTCAATGAAGATATCTCTTTAGAGTGGGGAACAGCAGTTTAAGAGTACTTGGTGAAAAAAGTATATCACTGTGGTTGATTTTTCTGTCATACAAGCAAATACGGATTAAAAATGTTGCCCCTTTACACAATCGCGTGTGTGCCTCGACACGGTACAGGACTTAAGCAAAGCAGTGTCTTCTACAAGTCTGCGAAAAAATGCCAAAACTTAGTCTAGCCCATCCATGCGCAGATTTAGGCTACATACTTTTTAACTTCATATTAAATATAATTTATTTAATTATTATTAATATATATGAATATACAGGGAGTCCTCGAATTTCGTCGTACGCGATCTACGTCGTTTCTACTTTGTGCCTCGTCCGTAGCACCTTTTTTTCATTATTTTCCCACACTAATCACGCCATTTTAAAGATATTTAAAGTTGTGTTGTTGTTACCTTCAGCAACGGACGTCCATCAAGCAGGTCGGCACACCATTAGGCGCGTCACATTTCCGTGTTTAAGTTTGAATTAGCTCCGCTCTGCCGTCTGACAGCAATGAATGTCCGTGCGGAAATACGAAATATAGGTTCCGGCTCTTCCAGGTCGCGCAAATATGCTTTTTAAAATTATATTACTATATAGTATTTTGATGTAAATATCGACTTTAACAGTGAAATTCCTCGCGCTAAAATTTTACTCTTATCCTTGCTCTGGTGACAATACAGGGGCCGCTATTTGCTTCTTCCCCAATAGAGATACCTGCCAAAATCTAGCAATATTTTCAGTATTCACCTGTTATCCACATAAATACATGTCAAAACATAGTTGCTGTAAAATTTACAGTATTTTACCGCTAATTATACAGCAAATTACTGTACTTTGTTTTTACCCACAATGCACTTTGTTTTACCTATAATGCATTGCTATATACAGTTAAATACTGCAACATTAAAAAAAAACAAGAAAATGCTGTAATTTTTGTTACTGTAGATTTTACAGAAATTTGTTACAGTGTAGCTGACCTGGACCGACGTCTCTGCTTCCATCCCAAGATTGCTGCAACAAGCCTCCAGCCCAACTTCATGCTCTGGTCCCCCTTACTTTGCTTGGCCTTCATAGTCAAACTGACTGTGGCCAGGGAGGATGCTGTCCAGGAAACCTCTAAGCGAAACGGGCCTCAAATACACTAAGCTGACAGCATATGCAGAACAGCGCAGATGGAAGACTAAGGTATACCCAGTCGAGATGGGGCGCAAAGGGCTAGTAGGAAGATCAGCAGTAAGGCGGCTGAAAGATCTGGCCCCCGACTTGGATAGTTTTTAGGGATTGTAGCATCTAGTCCTATTGTCAAATGTATTATTAAAAAAAAATTTTTAGCATTCATAAACAAGCACACACACACACACAAAAGTACCAACAATTGGTATTGATGAGTACCAGTTAAAATGTGGAAGGTACTTATCCTTATCTTCAAGTGCCCACTACACAGGGAGTTTGGTTGGCTTATGGTTTTATTGAACATATAAACACAAAGAAAGGACAAAACGCATGACAATTACAAAATAAGTTGAAGTAAAAAAGAAAACCAAGAATAGGAAGAAAGAAGAGTTTATATGTTCAAAAAGGATATGAGGAAGTTAAACACTTATCTAGTCCTACCCCTTATTCGTTTTATGTTGATACGATAAGGTTAATGTATTTCAACAAAAGAAAATGTATAAACCTAGTCATATATACAAGTGCACTTTAACATACACATTTGCCAGCAACATATGTACATGAAATTCATAGACATATACCATAATACATTTATGAATCATATCCTCATACTCACATATACAATTTTCATTACACTCATACCGATACATCCAAATAAATTACAGCATATATACAATTTTAACAGCTCATGTCTGATTTAAGTAATTTTTTTAAACTTTGCTTCAGCAAGTGACTGACATCTTTTCAGGTCAGCTCCAAAATTATTCCACAAATTAACACATTTTACAGAAACACAACATTGCTTAATATTTGTTCTTGTTTTAATTGTTTTGTAGACACTTGTACCTCTTATGTTATAAGGACTTTCTCTAATTTCAAACAGCTTCTGAGTACTGTGGCATAGTAGATTGTTGTGTACTTTATACATTATTTGTGCTATTTTAAATTCAACTAAGTCATAAAATGTCATCGTATTTTATTAAATAAATAGAGAATGAGTTGGTTCTGTATATTTTGATTGATTAATAATTCTTATGGCTCTTTTTTGCAGTTTGAAAACAGTATTGGTATTTGTTTTATATGCGATTACAGATCTGATCTCCCTCGTCAATTTTACATCATCTGTCTGGTGTATGAAATGCATGGAATGATAAGATGAAAAAAACAGCTTCAGTAGGGCTGCAGAAATTCCATTTGAACATTAATTATGAGACTTCAAAAGAAATATGGAGAATGATGTTTATACTGTATGTGTTAGACATCATCTGTTTATTTGCCATGTATTTAATAGGTTTACCAACTGGGGTCAGGATTTTAACTGTACATTTTCTAAAACCAACTAATTTGTAGGTGTGTTCTAACGTGCAACATCAGTTCAGTGGTATTGTGGGCTTCTGGTGTGAGTCTTAAAATTCCACAAACTATGCATACATTTTGACCAGACTGACAGAACATACATCTATGTTGGCATAAGTGATATTATTATTATTATTATTATTATTTATTTTGGCTTTAAATAATCATACTTACAATGGGATTCAAGGAGGAATAAGAATTCCCAAAAATCCATCTTTGAAGTACTGTATCTAATTTGCTGCTCTTGCTCACTCGCAGCCTTATCCATGGACCCCTATAAGCCTGAGCATTTTCACTGTTGACATTCTAATGCATTTCAAATCGATGCATCTCTGTTCCTGGATCAGAAGGTGAGCAGGAAACACCAATACTGAACAGATACAGGGCAATGTACTGTATATTTGCTACCTGATGAATGTGGCCGAATGAAATAAAAAGCTGCATAAAAAAATGACTTTAGTTATGGTGTTTGTTTACTGTGTTCATGTTATGAATTTGTTTTAACTGTCTTCGTTATTATATGACTCATTTTTACCCATGTACAACACTTTTTATGCGGAAATGGCTGTTTAAAAGTGCTCAATGATTAAAGTTTAACTGAGTTGAGTTGACTTGTTAGAATACAAGACAGGACTACTTTGTTCGTTGGCCTGCGGCTGTTGCTGGAATATGCGGCACGTGTAGATGCACAGGGCGGTATAGCTTGGAGCCAGCAAAGGGCTAATCCTCCCACCCCTGTTTGCTCACATGATCTTTTCATTTTTATTTAATTTATTTATTTTTCATTTTATTGCTTTATTTGGCAGGGAAAATGCTATCATAGATAGTTACAAAACAAAGCTTGCAAAAACAATTCCACCTGATGAGTTATTAACATTGTTTTTTAGTTTTAAATTATATTTTAGCTGTTTTAGATTTAGTTAACTCAGTATGGCTGTATGAATAGACCTATATTCTTATCTGTGTTACTTTCATGAGAAAGAGCAACGGGTCTGTCTATTCATTCGTAATCTAAAGGGAGGTCCCGGGGATTCTGCTATGTCGGAAGGGAGTCAGGCTTATTATTATTGTATTTTTTCTAATCTGATTTATACCCATGGGAACGGATTCTCTTGTATTCATTCAGTTGTAACCAGGTGTGTTGTGGGCTGACCTTTTTATGAACCCTTTTTGTGAATAAATAACGATGTGGGCTGGAGAAAAAGCATCACATTTGAACAGAGCACTGCTTGGGTGACTTGTCTTATGTGAATCAGAAGCTTCTGGTAATTAAAACCTTTGCAAAGGAACTTCTTCAACAGAATCTCACCATTCAGTTAATTGAACACGCAAAGAGTACAATACTTAATATTGTCTACTCTAACAAATGGTGACCGCCGACGCTGAATTATAACGAATGGTCTCCTCCGTTGAACCAAACGGATGGTGTTATTCTGACGTGGAACAAGCTGCGGCGTTCAAGGACGGGCGGAACTTCTAGGCCTAAATAAATAAAGTACGGTAAGTGGAGACTGTTATCCACGTAGAAGAGGTTGTGTCTGTCTGGTCCGCTGCAGCTGGTTTTTTCGTCTTCCAAATTGTTTAAATTTCAAAAGAGATCTGTGTGAACGAGTTGTAGTTTGATGTCGTTCTATTGTGAGTTGTGATAATTCCGACGATATTGAACTAAACACGTCGTGGAGTGGTGCATTTTAGAAGTGACGTAATGCAGACTCAAATAGGTGAAGCTTTTTTGTACAGGAAGAAATAGCGGTTAATTTTTTGATTTGTTTTGTTTCTCGTCAACGCTAGAAGAATCCTTAGACCATAATATATATTGAATAAAAGGGTTTGCCGGATGACGTAACAAGTCTTTCTTGTTTACTAAGGATCGCGAAGATTATGGTGAGCGTTTCTGTTTATATTAATGATATAGCAGTTTTGGCCGATTTGGGGACGAGTATCATATTTGTTCATGGCTCATATTGAAAAAGTCCTATCACGTAATATGTCTTTTATTTGAAAAAGCGCCTGTTTGAAATTGAACAGAAAGGGGTCCAGGTTGATTACAGCGATGATTGGATTTTGTATCACTGTATTTGCAATCGAGAGATTACGTGATTTATTTTATTTTGTTGGCGCTTCTACAATATGTAGTTTTGAGGTCAGGATTCCCGTTTGAATTCCTTTTGTTCCACGGTTGAGTTCGTTAGTGCGTGACAATTTCTTAAGAAAATGAGCGCCTTGCAGAAATTTTGCAAAATATGGAGAACAGTTTAGCTCAGCGGGATTGGGTAACCGCTGTGTATAAACGAGAGGTCACGTAATTCTTATGTCTGTCTGTGTGTGGCCATATGTGTTAACATAATGAACTATTAATACTAAAAGTGAGACGTCACTGTGTTAAAACCGAATGTATACATCAAAAACTACAAACAAAATGGAGGCGATTTCGACCCGGATACAGAATGGTTTGTCCTGAATGCGCTTCCGGTTCAGGGAAAAATAAAAGCGTCGATGAACAATGAAAAAACGAATTGTGGATCGATTGTATAAAAAGCTTTCGCTGGACAAAATGGTATGTCAGACTTTTGTATTTTCTTTGTTGGTAATGAAAAAAGGCTGAATTTGATGCTAAAATGACTCCAGCATTTGTGGAGCAGTTTACGGGTGGTTTGTTCAAAGTTACCCGTTTACTGAAATCACCGTATAAAACTGCGGTTTGAATGCTATAAGATTTGTAGACAACGAATTGAAGGAATAACACCGTTTATTATTTTAAAATGACTGAAGAGTGTGTGCGTATGCATTTGAGTGTGTGACCTAGCTTCTAAAAAGGTGGGGGCTATTATTGTTATTGTGTGTGAGAAATGTGCATATGGGGATTTTGTTTGTTTTTCTTCAATATTTTAACTAAGTTTGGTGTTGTTTTGTGTGAGATGATACTGTTGTGATAGTGCCGTTTGTTTTATTAATGGGAATATGATAAAATAGGTTTTGCGATTTATAATGTTAAGATTCCCCCCCCCCCCCCCCCCCGTTTCTAGGTTAGAAAAAAAGGTGGGGGCTGGGCTGTGCGCTGTTAGCATAATGTGTCCTCGTAATGGGACTTTTTCTTTGTCAAAATGGTAAGAGAGGAATGATAAACAATATAAAATAAGTAATAGTATTTGAAAGATATTGTTGCTAATAAATCTTTATATTTTAATGATTGATGACGATGGTTAATTTGTTAACTTTCCCTTTTCGGGACAAATGAATAAAGAGTAATGATAAAATAATGGCATTTTGTTTGAGAGTTGATATAATTATGCCTACATCTTTATAGCTGTGGCTGGAAGTAAGATAGTTGAATAAGGAGTTATGAATGTTTTTGGAATTGACATGTTGATAATGATTTTTAATATGTTTTTTTTTTCTGAGTGTGTCATTTCAGAAACTGATGTTTGAGTTCCAAGGCAGATGAGGGTTTGATGGCCTTCACTGATGCGCCCCAGCTGCTGATACGTTGTATGGCTAGTAGCTATTTGAAGGGGTATTGAAAAAAAAAAATGAAAAAATAAATGAATAAAGAGGCTGTGTTTTTTACGAAACATTTTTGAGAAAGCAGGGAGTGAACTGTCTTGCTATGATCCCATATCCTCAGTCTGGCATTTTTAATGCATTGTATCAACGAGTGTGCATTTTTTTTTGATCAGGTGAGCTCTCAGAAAGACTGTGTGTCATCGGATCCACATTGCAGACTGCGTCTGAATGGATGTGGCAGAGATCAAAGGTCAAAAGCCGCAGAGCAACAGTCTTCTCGTCCTGTGCCTAAGAAAAACATGATGTTCAAATTCCTCAATGCCCAGTGACTGTGTATACGCCTCATTCTAGTGACTTCTCCCCTATGGCTGTTTTGCATCCAGAGGAAATCTAAATGCCTGCTCTGAACATTGCTGCCACAGCAGCCGCCATGCTGGCCAGGACTGAACATTGACAACAGCTGCCGTCCTGCCTTTTGCTGGGGGTCTGGACTGAGAAAGTTGGTGGTCGGAATGAGATGTGATCCATTCAGTAAAATGCTACATAGTGATATGCAAGGCATTTTTAATGTGTTGAGTGGGGAACTGTGATCTATGGCAAGATATTTCAGGAAATTGAAAACGACATATGTAAATTTGAAATGAGGGATTGAGAAAATGTATTTCAATCTATAGCCTACTAAATTTTTGCCTATATTTTTGGGAGAATCAGTTTCTGAATTGGTACAATGGGAATTTTATTAATATGTTATGATATGATATATTTTTATTTTCCCCGTGAGGAACTTTTTTGGACTTCGTCCAGCTGCAGCTATAGTATAAAATAAATAATAGAATAAAATGAGTAGTAACAAGTAAAAGACTAACTAAGAGTTTGATGGCTAAGTTTGATTTTTTTTTTAACAGCACTGTGATTTATAAATCCCAGAAATATTTTGTGTGCTGTGTTTTTTATGAGCCCCGCTAATATGTGAAAGATTAGCAGTTTGAAGATGATTTTTAGTTTGATTAAATCTAGAAAATGGTAGATATTTGTGAATTTTGTGTGATTTTATCCTCAGCCCCACTAATCTATAAAAGAGGTGAGGTTGATTGGCAGTTTAAATAATTTTCGGGACTCTAGGAGAATTAGAGTAATATGGTTACCTCTATTTTTTATGGTCCTTAAGTCATCATATATTAGTGTCTTAAGTTATATCTGCTTATGCTCAGTTTTATAGTGTTTTGTAGCTCTTTTGTTTATCTCATAGCCTGATTTAGAGGGTTGAGTTATTTATGACGTTTTTTGAGTTATGAGGTCTCTATTTTGTCCTCCCTTTATCTTGACGTGTTTGAAAAAATCAGTGGATCTTTGTCAAATGAGGGAGTTTATGTTTAAGAATTTAACCAATGTAGACGAGTTAGAAAATTAAAATCAAACTTAAAAACGAAATTAAAAAGGTTGTGGGGTATCGGCCTACACTCCAATTGACAGGATGAGTTTGAAAGTGATAATCCACAGTTTGAATATGAAGAAATCTACCAGAGGAAATCGATCGCAAAGTAAGTCTGAAGCAAGCAAGGACAATAATGCATATTTGCCGAATGAAGGTAATTACATTATATTATATCTTTTATCTCAGAATCACATGTGAAAAATGTAATGTTTGGAGCCCAGTGTTTGCAAAAGAGTATAGATAATATGAATATATGTGAGTTTTTCCCAGCATGCCAGGATTCGGCCGGTCATGGGATTCTGGGAAGAGAATAAGAGATATGAAAGGCACAGTTATGCAAATTTAGAACAAATTTAGTCATGGTAAAAAATTACCTATTATTGAACAAAACCTATTTGAAAGATAAATATTTATAAGCTCTGTCTTATATTAATGAATGAGCGAATGTCATTTAACTCAATCAAGGGCTGGGCTCTATTTTAATGTCACAAAAATAGATATTTTCCTGTTCCAACAGCACAGGACCTACAGATCTTAATCAAATAACATTTATTAATCCCAACTAATAAAACCTATCAGGGTTTTTTCTTCCAAATAAAATTTATGTGACTTTATGAGAAACTAAAAATGAAAAGTTTCTGCACTCAGGAGAACGGCCCCAGGGGGTTGGTGAGGAAAAATTCCACATCTGGTCTACAAGGCTTCCGGAGACGTGCCAGGCTCGGCCATCTCATCAACTGATGCTCTCAGGTTGAAAGGAGAGACGAAATTCCACAACTGGATCATCAATCTTATCACCTCCGACCTGGAGCCACGTCAGCTGACCCAGTGATCGTTCTGGAGCGGCCGTTTCGACATCATTCGTCACCGTTTGAGGACATCAGTCAACTGATCAAGAGCAAGTGCCTTTTCTTGGGCAATCATTCCTTTGATCAGTCACATTTTGGGCAGAATAATCCCATGACAAATCGAAGAATTTGGGTAGTCTACCCCAAATTCTTAAAGAAGAGACGAACTATTGCGACACTCTTTTCATTAAAAAAAAAAAGACCTTCAAAGAACTTCATCACAAGATGGCTTCAAAGAACACATATTCGTCTGCCGATACATTGCGACACTTTTTAATGAACAACATTTTATGTTAAGCCTCACATATGCTATGCTTATTTCACTAAAAATCTTTTAAATGTATCAAATTGTTTTTTAATGTCATATGATTGCTAAACTACCTCCTCTTCTGCTAAAGGGATGTTTTAAGGATAATTATTTTTACCCCACAACCATTAAAAAAATAAAAATAAAAAAAAAATAAAATGTTTTAATGTGTTGAGCTCTCAAGAGCTCAAATGAGGGAATGATGAGTTATTAACATTGTTTTTTAGTTTTAAATTATATTTTAGCCGTTTTAGATTTAGTTAACTCAGTATGGCTGTATGAATAGACCTATATACTTATCTGTGTTACTTTCATGAGAAAGAGCAACGGGTCTGTCTATTCATTCGTAATCTAAAGGGAGGTCCCGGGGATTCTGCTATGTCGGAAGGGAGTCAGGCTTATTATTATTGTATTTTTTCTAATCTGATTTATACCCATGGGAACGGATTCTCTTGTATTCATTCAGTTGTAACCAGGTGTGTTGTGGGCTGACCTTTTTATGAACCCTTTTTGTGAATAAATAACGATGTGGGCTGGAGAAAAAGCATCACATTTGAACAGAGCACTGCTTGGGTGACTTGTCTTATGTGAATCAGAAGCTTCTGGTAATTAAAACCTTTGCAAAGGAACTTCTTCAACAGAATCTCACCATTCAGTTAATTGAACACGCAAAGAGTACAATACTTAATATTGTCTACTCTAACACACCCCTTTAAAATGATAAAATATATATATATATAATAAGGCAGTAAAAGAGGAATCAGACAACCATGACTGGACGTGACGTGACTGGACGCCACAACTGGACAGGATGTGACTAGACTGGTCGCCATGACTGGAATGAGCATGACATGATAGGACCTGATTTGCCGTGACTATGCTGGGGCTATGGTTTGGCTGTGGCGACGACGGAGTGGCTGTAACAAAGACTTGACACACGAACTTCTACACATAACATAGACAACACTGACTAAACAAACCCCACAAACTAAATACACCTCTGCTAATTACTTGACAAGACACATCTGGGAAAGACACAAGCGGCTAAGGGCACTGATAGGTTGACACACAGGGGAAGGGAAGACACACAGGCGGACGTGGTTACACATAACGAGATGAGGGGAAAGAACACAAATAAGGAACACAAAACAAAATACTGAACACACAGACAAAAAGGAACATGAACACCCAAAATCAAACAAAAACGCAACCCCACAGAACCGAAACGTGACAACATGTTGATCACTCATTCACTCCCCCCCTTCATAGAGTACATATGGGCACAGTTGTGATTTATTTTTCAAACAACTTTTAAGTTTGGAGGTCAATGTTTTAAACTCACAGATGGCCTCTTCAAATCCACTCTTCATTTAATTTTATTTCATGCACTTTTCCCACACTTTTTAAATAATATTTTTTACCTGTACAGTATTTATTCTTTGCACTTGCTCTGTTGTTGTTGGGTCTTTAGTTTATAGCCCCTCCCATTCTGGATTAGGAGTAATTCATGTTTTTGCCAAGTTACATAGCAAAAAAATATATTGTACATCGATCAAGCTGCTATCCACTGTTATTTTTATGAAGTGGAGAGTTAACTATTGACTCAAGTCGTCTTTGACTCCTGTCTCATCAACAGCAACATCTCCACAATATCATAGTACATATGTATTATCTCGTGCCAGCCGCACACATGCTTATGTGCAGCAAATTCTGGCCAGTATCCAAATAACGTGTTTGTGTGTTAGCAAGTGCTGCATTTGTCATTCAGTACCATGCATTGTGACCAGTAATGAACCACCCGAGGCCCTGTTGTTCCTCCTCTCATTCATTTCATGAAATACATCCCCGCTGATGGCCTGCGTTTCCTGGAAATTCAATTGTGCCACCACTTCAGTGCTTCCAGTAATAAGGAAGAATACATCCCATTATGTGTGACTCCTAAGTCTGGCTCCAATTTTGAAATCACATTGACAGATCAGCAATTCCCTCTGATGGTTCAGACATAAAAAAAAAACGCCATTTAAAAAAAACTAAACAAGAAAAACTAACCAGCTTTTCAGGGAAATGGTTAATTTCAACTCTTCCCTAAAACAAACTTTAAATTTCGGACAGTCACGTGTTTGGTCCTCGAAAGCCCCTATCCAGCCTGTTTTCCATGTCACCCTCCTCCAACACAGCTGAATCAAATGATCAGCTCATCAGCAAGCTCAACAGAAGTTAGATAACGATCCTGATTATATGATTCATGTGTGTTGGCGAGGGAGACATGAAAAACAGGCTGGATTAAGGGCTCTCGAGGACGGAACCTGGAGATCCCTGCAACGAACAATTTCTTCAGTCACCGAAGATTTGTGTCTAGCCGAAAGTCAAGACGATACAATGATGACGACGTATTCAGCCGTCCCATACATTATGGTGCGCAACTCAGCATATTATGCTCAGCATGTTTACTAGAGATAGACCAATATGTTTTTTTTCAGGGCCGATGATGATTATTAGTAGGCCGATATTCATTTTCAGTAAAAAAAAAAGAAAAAAAAGGGAGGGGGGTAAAAAAAAAATATATATATATATATATATATATATATATATAAAAAAAAAATACAAATACCAATCTTGACTTTGATGTAATATCTTAAAGCAACAATGCTTATTGAACATTTTTTCAGACTTCAAAATGTAGAAACTTTTTCATTAATTTTTTTTAAATCTTAGACAATACACTTCATTTTACATAAAAAAAAAATTTTTTTAAGGGAGTTCCCAATGTTATCAGTAAGTCTTAAAAAGTTAAATGGAAACCAAATACCATAGCTCTGTTTTTTCCAAAATGTAAATAATCCCGAAATCTTAGACTTTCACATTTCTTTGTTTTAATGTCGAACAAAAACAAAAGATTCAGAAAGTTCCCAGGATCAGCAGCATCTCTTATAAAGTTAACTGAACATTTAAATAAATAGTTCATTGAGATTAAAATGGTTTTATCTTTACCTTTTATCAGCCGTCAGATTTAGTAAAAAGGCAGATACCGATATTCGTCAAAATGTCCAATATCGGCGCAGATAATTGGCTAGGCCGATTATCGGTCTATCCCTGATGCTTACCCCGAAATTAGGTGCAGACTATGCTGTTTGCAATGCAACACATGGGCAGGGCACTACACTAACCAGCTGTAACATAGTGTCACCTATTTGTGTTTTAGAAGTACTGTTGGACTTAAATGTTTAAATAGATAAAAATGAACGGAAGGTACCCAGTGCAGAGGGCTCAGGCTTTCTTCCATTCTTATGGTCTAAAATGAGTTTGAGTCCGAGTTGAATCAGCAGCCATGCAAGCCCAAGTTGTGACACTACCTCCACCATGATTTACAGATGACGTGTGTTTTAAACCGGACTGGATTTTGCAAAGTAATACAGAGATGAGCCACAAAAGTTTTAAAACAAAATTTTATGTAGTAGTAGGACCAATAATTAAATTTAACCAAATAAATGGAAAAAGGAAAGGATCGGCTGATGATCAAAAACACAGAGGCGCATCTGAAAAGCAAGGTGGAGGTAATGTCATGGCTGTAATTTATGATGGTTAACAGCAGAATGAATTCTAAAGTCTACACAGCTGTTTCATCTGGCAATTTCTAGAAAAATGCATCCAAAATATTTGGAGAGAAACTGCATCATGCAACAAAATAATGACCCAAAACAAATGGGCAACACAAGAAAGGTCTTCATCTGCAGGTAAAAGTGGAAGGTCTTAAACTGGCCAACTCATTCACCAGACCTGAAACTAATAGAGTATCTATTTTGCCTACTGAAGAGGAGACTGAAGGGAGAAACCCTCAGAAACAAACATGAACTGAAATAAGCTGCCGTAAAGGCCTGGAAAAGAATTTCAAATAAAAAATGCAGTCTGGTGAAGCCAATGTGTCGCAGAGTTGATGCGTTTATTGCAGTAAGCGTTGTCACCAAATATTAAACGCTACTCACTGTAAGTTCATTTAATAGTGTCTGTTCAAATTTTTTGCTCACTTGAAAGTGTGTGGCTTCAAAATAAAATGTGCTCTGTCCAGAGTTTTTGGTAAACACATATGTGATGAAATTAAATCTGGATTTCTGAACTTTTGTCTTATATTCATGTTTTTAATTTGAAATCTAGACGTCTTCAGTATACAACAAAAACAAAAGAATTGACCTTGTCGTTCCAATTATTTGGAGGAGACTGTGTAACAAGTTTGATTCCAGCATTCTTTACATTAGAATTATTACTTAAGTTGTGGTCCTTTTTTGGGGGGGGAGTATGCATTTGCTGTGTGCAATGTAATACTGCATTTACACTCTCTAACGCACTGTGACTCTTCGGCAGAGAGCAAGTTGTTTGAAGAAGAGATTTCAAAGCACAGTGAGAGAGAACAAAAACAATAAAATTCCAGGCAGATAGCAAGACAAAAGGCACAAACTGAATATAAAGTTCCTTAAACTGGCACAATGCTTACTTTATGCACTTATAGAAAGCACTTATGCTTTTATAGAAAGCGTTTTGGGTGGCAAGTTCCGCTTCAAAATCCTGCTAGATGGTTCAATTGAAAAGACCAAAGTGATTTTCATGTACTGTCAATGTGAAATGAGTTACCACTGAAGTACGTTGAGTCTAAAATACCATTTGCTAGCAAAGCATTCAACTAATGCTAGCCTTAAGCCCGCATCCGCCCCTCCTCAACGGCAGTCGTGAAATAATTCGCAACCAACGACAGCATGTATATGTTACCCTCGAGGACCACCACTGCAGGTATCATACAGCGCTTATATGATATAAGCGCTGTATGATGCGTATGAAGAAAAAGCTTAAATGGAGACACCGCTGAGAGAAACAAGGACTGTTGCATTAACTAGTGACTATTGGAAATTATTACACGTACTCAAGCAGCCCTGAGAGATGCACTGGCCCTCCATGCAACCAAGGTTACCACTGCATGTATGTTTCTTTGTAATTCAAAATGGGTCTGTGAGTGAGTGAGTGAGAAGGGTTGTGTGTTGGGGGGTGAAAGAGTGTAAGTGAGTAAGTGTGAGGAAGAAATTATTTAAGGCTGACGTGCTTTTGTTATTGCAGGTACATATCTGATCTTCTAGGAGGAGAGAAGTTTGTGTCCTGCTCAGTGGTGTTGCCAGCATTGTGTCATCTTGCGAAAGTGATGGAGGCTTCCGAGGATGACCCAACTTACATGGCTAAATTCAAGGAGACTTTTAAAATACGTCATACGTTAACAAAACTATTAAAAGCTTGAAATAATGTGACATACATTTGGAACAGAGGGCCAAAAAAAGTGTGATTAATATGTGACTAATCGTGCATTAGCTCATTCACTGCCAGCCTGGTAAAAATTGATCTTTGACGTCTATAGCCGTCTTTGGCAGTGAATGTGTTAACTATGAAAATCATGCGATTAATTACGATAACATTTTAACTGACTGATAGCCTTAGTATAAATACATATGTTCTGTGAAGGCGTCAGTTGAACATGAGTAGACAACAACATCATGTAGGTGGTTTAATAATAAATAAATAAATAAATACCATGCTTTGAACATCTCAAGAAGCACCCTTCAATCCATCATCCAAAGATGGAAGAAGTATTGGGACATCTCAAGCTGACCTAAACTAACAGAGCTAGTCCAAAATATTATGAGTGTGAAAAAAGCACTCCTGAGGGTTTTTTTGTTTTGTAGTATGGGCATCATTGGAAAAGACCTTGCTCTCAACTGGTCTGCCATAAAGAAATAAAGGTTGAAATGAAATGGGGGAAATATTGTGTGCGTGTGTGTGTATATATATATATATATATATATATATATATATATATATATATATATATATATATGGTGTTTAATTCAAACAGACGCTTCCTTACGCTTCTGTTTTTTTTTTTGCGTGCGTCACCACAACATCCTATTTCGGCCATATTCTTTTGGCTTTAATTTTATTGCGTCCCTACAAGCTCCTGGGCGTACAAATCAGTAACAAACTGGACTGGCCCACAACATAAATGGACTCTTCTGAAAATTACAGAGAAGACCCAATGAGATAATTTGGAGTCTGCAATAGGTTCCTGAGGATCTTTTACCAGTCCATGGTGGTCAGCGCACTCAAAACTGGTGAAATGACCGGTGACCGGGGCCAGCAACGTCGGGTGGAAGGCCCACTGAGAGAGAGAGAGAGAGAGAGAGAGAGAGAGAGAGAGAGAGAGAGAGAGAGAGAGAGAGAGAGAGAGAGAGAGAGAGAGAGAGAGAGAGAGAGAGAGAGAGAGAGAGAGAGAGAGAGAGAGAATTATGTCTCTTTTAGAAGTGTCATAGAGACAGGGACCAAGTTTAATGGGTTCAGTGTCCTTCAAACATTCAGAAATACTCTTGCTTGAAAGAAAAGATTTTAAAGGAAAGAGTATTTTACAGATTTTTAAGGACTCTTAAGTTTATTGGATTCAGATTTGCAATCATGTAAAATTGCAATTATGCAATATTTATATGTATGATTGTGGGCCTGTCCACAGAATAACCCCCCCCCCCCACCCACAGACACACACACACCCCAACGCCCCCCTCACCTAATCCCTTTTTCCGCTGAAGGAGAAAAGGGAGAAAGGCAAATATAGATTCAACATTAATTA
The DNA here is from genome assembly GCF_054856555.1 of Leptonotus elevatus. NCBI lineage: Eukaryota > Metazoa > Chordata > Actinopteri > Syngnathiformes > Syngnathidae > Leptonotus > Leptonotus elevatus. The sequence goes on from NC_141247.1 coordinate 4,071,337, forward strand.
AACATTGACCTTTCAAACGTTTTAATTCAATCAAAATACAATGTAGATGCAATGTCATCTTTTAAACACAAACTTCAATGTTGACATAATGTTGAATCAATGTTGATTGACCAATCAATCTTCAACCGTAATCAAAAATGAACCTTCTTAGCCCTAATTCAATGTTGATTTAATATCGTTTGCTATCTGGATACACATCAATTTATTTATTTATTTTTTCTTTTAAGAGCTCAGTATTGTTCATTCTGTAATTTTACCGATTTGACATGTCATCATCATTGCTCTTTAAAAAAAAATATATATATATATTTTGTATGTGAGTGAGTATGTGCATGTGTGTGTGTAAGCATGTGTGCGTGCGTGTGAGTGTGTACTCATTAGTTCACCTAAAACCTATTAAAAATCCCATACCGTTCACCGAAACCGAATACTTCAGAATCCAACTAGAGTCGTGAGGTTGTCAGGAGATCCGAGGAAGGATCAAAGAAAAGAAAGGAAAGTGAAATCCAGCACAGTGACTACCCACCGGGTTACCAACCAGAGTCTTTCACCAACCCCAGAAACATCTAAATTCCAACAAATTAGGGAGACCTCAAGAGACCAAAGGAGAGACTGAGGAAAGGAAGGAAGGATAGATGAAGCAGAGTGAGATCCCCAGACATCAGCTTCCACCGATTCAACGACCAGAGGAAGAAGCAGATTGTGTTTGAATTTTGATAGATGCTGGTGTGGTAGATCTGGCATGCATGACAACCTCCACCAAAGAGGGGAGCCGTCGACTCCGGCCAGGACAGAGCAAGCACAACACCCCCCAGGTCACGCCCCCCCCCCCCCCCCCCCGCAGTGTGTAATGTGCCCTATGTGTCTATAAACAAAGTGTATTGTGCAAAACTAGTGCAGTGAGTTAAGAGGAGCGACCAGCAGGGCCCTTCCTAACCGGGCGGGGGCAGGAGGCGCACCCGCCCACCAAAACCCCACCCACCCCTCCGGGACCCCGGCGGGCATATGGGACCAGCCGATACTGGGGCCTGCCCGAGGTGCCAGGAGGCCCACCGGAGCGGGGGAGGCACAACAACCTCACTCACCCGCCCGGCCCCCGGAGCCCCGAGACCCGGGCCATGGATGGAGCCCCCAGCCCAGGGGAGGGGGAGGAAGGCGGACAGGGGAGAGGGAAGGGACGGGGGAAGGAGACGACAAGAAGGGCAAGGTACACATCATTTTGGAAGAGAACGACATCCCACGTGTGAAATTTCAACATGGTTCAATCGACAAACACACTTTGGAACAGTTTAAACGGTGTTTGACATGCGGAGACCTCAAAGTGGGTGGAAAGAAAGCATTCCCCCCCTATTCCTGAGAGAGCTCAGTATTGTTCATTCGGTAATTTTAGAGAGAGAGAGAGAGAGAAATCAGGGCCATATTGGATAACTCCTCTCCCACTCCCCATGATGTCCTGTAGTATATGGGCAGCTCGTAGGATCACAATGAATCGCTTTTGGCGCTTCTTTGTACAACAACAGTGAGAGCCGCAACACATAGATTCAGTAACCATTTTTATCTCTTTATCTCTCTCTTTATCTCTTTTATCTTCTGCTCAAAAAAGAAAAGCAATTACATACTGTACCACTTTATCCTACAAAAAGTATTTTTACTTCTTTATTGTTATTCTTATCTTTGAAACACTCTTGCTGTCCTCTGTGCCTGAATTTCCCTTCTGGGGATTATTAAAGCGAGATCATTAGACCATTAAGATGTAGTAAATCAGTAAAACAATATTTGATGTACTTGAGATACAGGACATAACATGAGAACTTTACATTCAGCTTAGCATTCAGCTATTAGCATTCAGCTTTGAGCAATCTCACGCAATTTCTGCAGAAATTGCACTTACTCTTGTTGCGTATTGTTTTTGTGGATGGCTGTGGCGCCAAATTAGCGGCCACTAGCATGGCAGCAGCAGCAGCAAGTGACTTCAGGACTCTCCAGCTAATTTTAAGTCAGTTGTGTAGCAGGATTTTGGCTTCCCTGTGTTTATGAAAGAAAATGGTGAGAAAACTACGGACAGGACAAAGACTGCGTGCAAGCATTACAAGAGACTGTACAATAATAGTACGACATCTCAACATATTAGCTGGCACCACAGCGAGCTAATGATGCCACCACAGGAACAAAGATTAGCAAGGCGACAAACAACACTGATAAAAACATTTGCACGTCCTTTAGCTCAATTCAATTACACAGTCCATCGCTGTTTATATTGCTAAAAACATGATACCATTTTCAACTGTGGAAAGCAACGGCATTGAGAAGATGATAAAACACTTTAGAGCCGAAATACACGATTCCGTCCTGCCCACAAACAGCCAGGTGGTGATGCCCGAACTCTACAGGCAAGTAAAGCTGATATTGAGGTGCTTGAAAAGGCTGATTGTGTCATGATTACGACCAATGGATGGAATCTAGAGCAACGCAAAGTTACCTTACAATGACGGCTCATGTGATCACTGCCAAGTGGAAGATGGTAAGCTTTGCACTTCAAACACATTCTCTTTTTGAAACACACAGCGGGACAAACATTGCTCAAGTACTGAGAGTTGCTGTAGCAGAATGGAAGCCGTAACCACCAACGCATCACATCGCTGTGTGACTAGTAACGCAAAAAAAACCACACACACCCAAAAAACAACATTGTCAAGTTGATCATACACTAAATTTAGCAAGTCAGGCAAGATTATTTGTGCCAGGTGTATATCGTCTGTTAGGTCGCATCAGGTGCATTGTTGCTTTTTTCCACCGTAGCCCTACTGCAACCGCTGTTTTGTTTTAGCTGCCAAACAAAAAGCACTTGACAAAGACAAACATCACAAGCTTATTATGGATGTTACGACGCGCTGGAATAGCAGTCTGGACATGATTGGACGCTATCTGGAGCAACAGGTAGCGGTTGCAGCAGCGCTTCTTAGTGCAAACATAAGACGGAATGCACGTGAAATTGACACACTAGATAATTCTGTCATCTGTGATGCCGAGGACGTTTTGAAACTTCCAAAACCTTTAAAAACTGCCACCACTGTGCTCAGTGATGAACACAGTCCCACAGTATCCCTTATCGTGCCCCTAAAATACATGATTGAGCAAAGCATGGGACATAATAAAGATGACTGCTCTAAAGGCAGCTTTCCTGAGCAATCTATCAGACAGGTATGCAAGGGAATAAATCCACCTGCTGGAGTGCACTGCAGTTGACTCCAGATTTCGCACGCTACCCAATCTAGAGGAAAACCAGCGTGGCGATGTATTGTTTACTGTATGATGACAGACAAAGCTGTGCAACTACTCAACCAGGTATTTTCAGTTTTTGTTTGTGATATTTTTGTATTAAATATTGCGTTAGTACATTTTATAATAAAGTAAAGTATTCAGAGCATGAAGATGTAAAATAAAATAGATGTGTAGTTTTTTTGGTGTGCTTTTGGTAATTTCCCTATTGTTTGTTTTCCCTGCTATAGAGACTAGCTTACGAGAAGTGATAAAGTTATGGAGGAGCAGAACCCAGTGCTTCAACGACTGCTGAGACAGCACAGCTACAACCCCCTCCCCCAAGAAGACAGTGTTAGAAGATCTTCAAGAAGGAACCTTTGTTACATCAAATTCTGTAGAGCAAATTTGACTCTTTAGAGTGGGACCAAATAGATTCAGTTTTAGAGTAATATTCACACATGGAAGAGAGTAAAATAAAGAATTGGGAAAAAAAGTCACTCAAGAGTTGAGGAATGAACTCATGACCTTCAGTTTGGGAGACACACTACCATCTGAGCTATGCCACTCCTGTTTGCTTATATCCCAGAGACCAGAAACTTGGTCTCTTGGAGTTAGGAAGATTCCAGCTGACACGAGCGATATACTAACACATAGCAAGAGCTGCGTGGTTCAGGGAGTAGATCGGCTGTCTCCCTATCTGAAAGTAAATATTACTCTAAAACTGAGTTTATTTGATCCCACTCTAAATAGAGTCAAATTTACTTTACATAATTAACTGTGTAGAAACAGAAATCACCAGGTAAAGAAGTGAAAAACCTACACCTCTCAAAAGCTGTCCACTGGACTGGTGGAATGAGCATGGTAAGACCTACCTACTTTTTTCTTCACTGACAAAAGCGTACCTCACCACACCAGCCACTTCTGTGCCAAGTGAACACGTCTTCTCAACAGCAGAGGACATTGTTACTTTGCAAAGATCACAGATAAAAAATAAAAAAAAATCTGCATTTTAAGAGAAGTTCAGGTTGATACAACATAAATGCAAATGTTCAAAGCAACATTTTGATTACAAAAGGATTTGTAATAATAAGGCATATCTATTGTATATGTATTTATGTTCATGTTTAATTCTGGTGCTAACAAAATACCGATAAGACAAAAAATTGAATTATTAGTTCATTTTCTATTTTTTGTGTAAAGTTACAAAAAGTTAGCTTGTAACAAGGACAAAATGCAAACGTTAAATTAAAATCATATTTTGGTTAGAAAACGAGTCATTAATTTTGTGAAAAAATTTAATAAAATAAAAAAATCGGAAACTGAAAATCTAAATTGAATCGAATCGGGGCTGAGTGAATCGTTACATCCCTAGTGTCTGGATTAAGGACTAACCAACCGGCAACAGCGTATAAATCTTGGTACCCACCTCTCCTCCACCCACGCTGTCAGCATTGGCTCTCCAGGGCTGCTTGCCGAGTCCACTTCCTTACTCGCTCCACACATTGACTGAGACAAAGCTGCCCCCGCACCCCTGTTTAACAACAGAGACATCCACATCGCAACAGACCCCGCTTGAACTGAGAACACCGTGGCGGTGGTGAAAAAGGCCCAGCAGTGGCGACATTTTTTCAGGCTTCTCACGAAGGAAAACCTGAACACCCAGCTGCTGGTGAACCTCTACCGCTTCATCGTAGCTTCTGGTGACCTATGCCATCATAGCATTGCACTCCAGCTGCACTGAGGGGCTGCAGAGGATGATAAAGACCGCAGAGAAGATCATCAGCTGCCCTATGCGCCCTCTCTGCTGGACATCTACAGCTCCTGCTGCCTCAACAGAGCCCAGAACATTGCTATGGACACATTCCACCCCAGCCTTCACCTCCTCAACCTGTTGCCCTCTGGCAGGCACTACAGCACATTGCGACCCAGAACAAATAGACTCAGAGACAGCTTCTTCCCAAGGGCTGTCTCAGCACTAAAACTCTATCTTGCAAAAAAGAACTCCCGCATTCTAAGTCTACCTCCCAATAAAGAAAGAAAAAGAAAAACCTTCCACATTCTAATATATTCTTATCTTTATTTAAAAAAATATATATATATTGGAATAAATTGTTCATTTACTCACTTTGGAGCTCCTATTCAATTTTGTTGCGGTACAAATGAATGACATTACTGCTAATAGCAACAAGATAAATGCAACTTTTATACAAACTCTAGCTATTATGTGGCCAGCAGTTGGGTGACTCAGATTTTTTTTTACATTGACTAACCCTATGGGGTTGAGTAGTTCTCACAGTAGTGATTCTTTCCATTCAGATCAACGCAGTGTTCCTTTTTGTAATCAACACTACATTGCTGTTTAGACGCTGCACTTAGTGGATGCAGGATTGGGCACTACTGTGTAATGAAATATTATCAAATATAAAAGCACTGCCATGAAATCTGCGTACCAACTCCAGTCCTCAAGGGTCTCTATCCAGCATGTTTTAGATGTTTCCCTGCTCCAACACACCGATTCAAGCGACCAGGATCCTTAGCAGGCTTCTGCAGAGCTTTCTGAAGACCTGATCATATGAATCAGGTGTGTTGGAGGAGGGGGAAAAAAATCTAAATCTAAAACATGCTGGATAGGAGCCCTTGAGGACTGTAGTCAGTGACCCCCTGGATTATACACTGCAAATAATGTGGCACTTGCCAAGATTTAAAATCTTAAATTTAGAAACTTGGTCTTGTTTTAACGGTTATTAATTTCTTTAAAAATAATTGGCTTTCTATTATTATCTTAAATTGAGCATAAACATGTATAGGTTGTCTCAATTAGTCTGGATATCTTAAAATAAAGCAAATGGTTCTCTCAGCAAAGGTCTTATCAAAAATAATTGTATTTCAAGATTTAATACCAAACACAAGTGGTGGCTTGATTTAAGAATCACACACTAGGCATCTTTTGCATTTATTAAACAGACTCTGACTCAAATGCATGTAGCACATTTCACATGATTGACACAGCCATGCAACAACAAAATGTGGATGGCTCTGCTGAATCAGAACCAGGGCTGGACTGGCCATCTGGCATACAGGGCAGATGTACGGTGGGCTGGTGTCTTTTGGGGCTGATGTGGTGCTATTCAATTCAATTATTATTTTTCTCAATTTTACCCCAAGAGACCGGGCCACACTTTTTATAGGGAGCAGCCATTGATCCATTTACAATATTGAGAGCAAATTGAACCAATAAACATCAGTGGTAGAGCTACATGTTAGCCAAGGATGATCAGGAATCGGGCTGGGCCGGCGGGCCTAAATCAAAATGCCAGGGCCGATTATTTGTGCCAGCCCAGACCTGATCAGAACTGCACTACTCACAATTGCATATCATGATAATACAGTTTACCCTACTGCTCCTGGTGTATTTGTTTTATGTACACTAGATCATACTTTTTGACAGTGGAAATAGTTTTATGTTAATTTTGTTTTCAGGTCCAATCAATACTGTAGTTTTTGCTCAAACAATAACATATTAACGTGTATTTATGTGTTTATGTGCAAACTGCGCAACAACCTGGCAGTTAGAAGATCTTTGAAAGTGAACAGCAGTCACCATTTTCTGTAGCGATTCAAGAGTAATTATTTTTATTTCACTTTTGTTTTACATTTGATATTTTATAGCTTCATATATATTTATATATTTTGGTCTTGTTTATTTGACACAGAAATTGCTGTTTGTGGTTATCCAGAATTTTCCTTTGTAGTTATTCATTTTAATGCTAGGGATGAGTTGAAAATGGAAATATAAACTTCCTCAATTGGAACTAGCTGAAATGCAATCCGTATTTAAAAAAAATTTTTTATTACTATGGCTACTTTTTGGCCAGTGACTGTAATGACTGCATCCCAGAAACATTACATTTAGGGTTCGACTGTCACCTTCACATCGTCAAATTTCAAACTTTGTCTATTGCAATTTTGAAACAACTACAGTTAAATCACAGTACAATACTTAACATAAATGCTAAAAAATATATTAAATAAGTTTAAATTTTATGTTGGTTCTTTTTTCTGGTTAGGTATTTATCCCATTCTTTTTTAGCTCCTGAAAAATAAATAAATAAAATAAAACGTTTTTAAACTCACACCATATGTAAATGTAGCTTGAATAAAGTTTAACAGACAAAAGAACAAAACTTTGCTTACGGTCTCATTTGTTTATTTACCTGACTCTGAGTCGAAATGCTGTGATATGTTTTTAACAGTTAATTTATTTGGGTTTTGTATTTTTAAAAATAGTGTAATACTAAAATACTGCTGTACTTCTCTCCATGTTAGCTGACAAGGATAGTCTGCTTAATCAAGCTATACATTACTAAACCTTGCAAGAAATGTGTAAGAAGCCAAAGCTGAACCAAGACAGTGTCCCAGATTTTAGATCTTCAGCACGAAGGAAGGTGAGCATTGACTGGTCCATAAAAGAAGACACTAGAACTGTCCTTATATTCTATGTTTATCCTTGTTTGAAAGAACTTATTTATGTAAGTAATTAATTATGGTGGTCATCAAATACAATTGGCATCATTAATGCATTTTGAATTATTATTATTTCTTTTTTTTTAATAAAACATGTTTTTATGTTACGTTTGCAGCATAGGATTTTGGATCCACAAAATAAGTTCATAAATTAAGTTAAACAGAGATTGGAGAATTTCTGCTCGACGTCTCAGTTCTGCGGCATATCAAATAATGCAATGTAGCCACCAACGACAATGGATCAAAGTAAGTATTATAAATCTAAAAATACATTCTCATACTCCGAAATGGAGGTCTGAAGGTCTGTTTTATCTGTTTTATCTGTTCTAGCTGAAGCCCACGTTGCGCTGATGAAGGCCCTTGCAACATCTTTCCCTCTCCAGCCCTTCCACCAAAGAAGATATACTTCTTCGTCAGTGAGGCTTTTCTTCATGTCCTAAAGGTAACTATTGCATTTTATTTCCTTGGAAACAAACATGGACTTGAAACAGAATCACTACAACTAAGTTGTGGGGGTAATAGAGGGTAGCAATTTATCATGCCCTGCATTCAAAATATGCACAGCTCACCTAAAAACTAAAAATAAGATGCTTAAAAAAAAAAAAAAATTAAAAATAAATTTATGGTACCAATTGTGTTTGTTGACCATCATCAATAATTACTTACATGTAAGGTTCTTTCAAACAACGATAAGCATCCAAGATTAGGGCAGCTCTATTGTTTTATCAAATACCTGTGTTATCAAAAAAGCACAATACCCCCCACCGTAAATGTGTATTATGTCTTTGATCTGTTACAGCCTACAGACCAACAGAATGTCTTCATCCAGAAGCATAGCTTGACCTGTCTAGTCTTTGTTTTCAATGGCAGCAAGTGTGTCATTGCTGTTGGTAATTAACCAGTTAGATTTGACAAAGAAAAGTTAAAGGTGCACTGTGGAACTTGTCACTTACTCACTCACAACTGTCATCTCTCGCCAAAAGCGTAATCACATCCTCTGTGTCAAGTTAGTGTAGAGGCCTCGATACACCAATCTGATGTCGGCCAAATGTGACCGACACCTCCCCCTGTGGCGTCAGACTGGCCGTCAGCACGTCGCATTGGAAAAATTATGCAAGTACAACCTGACGGTTACGCCTGGACGCTTTCCGACTCATGACGTCAGATTGGTGTATCCAGGCCTTTTGGCGCCACTCCACCCCTCCACTCCCCAATAAACTAGTGTGGAGTGTTGGTCCCGAACACATTTATTGGAGAGCAGTTTTGGACTTTTCAGATGACATTAGTGCAGTGCAATGGTTACATTGTTGGTCAAGGTTGTAAAAGGGCCCTCATTCTCCTTTTGATAAAGGACACCCTTATTAAACCATACTGGGCTTCTTCTCATTCATTCATGTTTCAGTATATCATGTATATTTACTTTTGTCTCCTCCGTACAAATTAAAGTTGAGGTGTTAAACTAGCATGAGCAAAAGCTTATTAGAACTGTGACATGTCAGAGCAGGTTATAATTGTATTACCTGAGGAGATTGTGTTCTAGTCAAGTTGTACTTAAAGTACAAATAAAGATTGACACTTCATGCTCTGTTTGAGTATTTTTTTAATTTTCTATGAATAAAACGAAAAATCTTTTAAGAATGTTTGCCTTGTTTTGATGCTTAGAATAGGTATTTTCAGCTTATTCTAAGCAACAATAAAAGCTATTTAACCTTTTAAAATAAGTGTTTAAGGCTTATTTTAAGATGTAATTGACTTGTTTTTTTTGCTTAGAATTAGTTTGTTAATCTTATTTTAATATATATAGATAAATATAGATCTACACATTTGTCTTATTTCAAGTTAGTAAAATATCTTGCTGCATGGACAGATAATTTCACTAGTTTCAAGTAATTTTCCCTTGAAATAAGTGTTTATTTCTATTATAACCCTGTGATTTTGCAGTGTAAGGGTTCACTTTGACGCCCCCAGATCTATCTGTTGTTGAATTTGGCTTTATTGTGCTGAGATATAATACATTCGTTAAGACGTTCCGTTACATAAATATTTGGGAGGACACCATAACGAACGGAACATCTGAAAAGCTGTTTCAAGTGAAAAGATGCATAGCAATATTTACTGATTTTTGTGGAGCATCGCGGCTCACCTGTTTTCTGGGTTTGTAATGTTCGCAAGCTGAGCACTTAGGCACTGTTTTGCCATTTTCCAGTTGACAGTAAGTGGCAAAATGACAGACCCCTGAGATGGATAAAAACCGGTGGATTTTTCATCTTAATTCATATTCCACAAATGCAATATTAATCATTTTTGTGTATTTAGACTTGTAGTGACGCAAAGAACATAATACTGTGAAGAAAATGTTTGACTTGACTTCCACTTTAATAACATCTTAATCTATCTTCCTGTAAAAACCTTTATGTCACAGGACTGGATGTCCTCACCACTCCCATCTGATTCACTGCAGACAACTGAGCTTTGAGCTAACATAATCAAACTTTAATTGTTTTGCAGCACTACAGTCCAGAGAGAGGAGAGTGCCTTTGTTGAGCACGGATGAGCTGACTTGTTTTCCTCTTTATGGAAATTGGTTATACTTGCATCCCTCACCTTATGAGCTAAGGCATGCAAGGACAGTGTATTGTGTATCATGGGGTCTTACAGGTAAAGATTGTGTTGTTTTATCGTGGACATGTGAGCCTATGCATGTTTTTTTCTCTGGAGGATGACAGGGAGACATGGTATCTGTAAAGCTAACATTTACAATAGAGTTTGGGGAAAGAAAAAACGTGTTTCTTTATACAGGCAGCAGGGTGGAGCCGTGATTATCTTGTCTGTGACATGGTTGAGAGGTTGTGAGTTTAAAATCTCTCCAGTGGGCAAGCTGGCTTATCAGTCCAGGAAGTACATCCACTTTTACCTGATATCAGCTGGGAAAGGCCTTGGTGGAATAGTGTAATGAGTTCAAACAGTATAATAATAATAATAATAATAATTATTATTATTATTATAATAGTAATACTATGAATAATATAAATAATATGAATAAGAATCATTTGGTTTGTAAGTGCTTTTAAAGACCCTGAAAGATAAAGTACACATCAATTAAACAGATAGATAGATATGTTTAGTGTTTGGATTTGGATATTATTATTATTATAGTATTAGGGCCACATATAAATATATATTTTTAGAGGGTGGGGGCAATATTCTGAGGAAAAAAAACTCACAAATTTGCCACTTGATTAAGTCGAAAATTTGCGAGTGTCAAATTAGCGACTTTATAAAGTGGTAGATTTGTGAGAAAAAAACTCAGAAACTTAAGAGAAATACACGTGGCGTACTACTCAGATGTTTGTGCCAATACTTTTTGGTCGGGTTTTCAAATAAGAAGAGTAATGGCTTTAGCAGAGATTAACCATATAATGTTAAGCATTTGCACTTTAACGCGTTGGGTACTGCCAGTGACAAAGACGCCTCACTTTGCAAAGGTCCACACCTTGAGGACCAAGCATTTCAGTTAATTTGTTAAAATATATATTTACTTGTACATTTATGTTTCCAGAATTATTATTTACTCATTCATACATTTTGGTATTTTTTTTGTACAAGTAACTATGTTAATGTGTCGAATCTGCTGCACTCTGTCATTCACTTGCATTTACCTCAAGTATGCTAGCTTCTGATTGGTTAGTGTTAGTCAGCTGATAGGGGATCAGGAAGTGTTGTCGCTCTAGCTGCCGCGTATGACGAGTAAAGTTTAAATTTAGAATGAATCCGTCTCCATCCTGCTTTTTAACTTTATAAACTGTGTTCCATTAACCACCAATGAATCCTCATATTAGATTATAGCTACGCTATGTGTTTTTGTCGTACGTTTCTCGCAAACCTGCCACTTTATAAAGTCTAAAAGTATAAATAGCTTTTTTTCTTGGAATATCACCCACCCCCCTAAGAAGAAAAATATGGCTGAAAGATCTCCCCATGGTATTGAGACAAGCAGAGGGTGCGGTCACATGGATGGAGGACGACAATCAGAGGGTGTGGGCGAGAGTGGCAATTTGGAGGAGGTTAGACAAATATTGAAGTGGGCGATATTGTGATTTGAAGGTGTAAAACAGGAATTTGTAGTGGATCATATGTTTAAACAGGAAAAAAAAGAATTTCCTGGTGGTTGGGGATACTGTGATGGAATGAGGGGGTTTGGGTAATGAGGCGTACAGCAGAGTTCTGCACCAGTTGGAGCTTATAGGGACTTGTGAGCAGGGAAGGATTTAAGAAAGGCAAAGGTTGGCATGGGGCCCTTTCGATTGAGAAGACAGATACATATATTTTAAATAGGGATGTTCAATACCGCTTTTTTTTCAGACCGATACCAATACTCAACTGTTGAGTAGTCAGATACTGATTAGTGTTGTTCCGAAACTAATACTGGCATTGGCAGAGGCACTGATACTGCATTAAGACAGTGGTATCGGTGAGTACTAATAAGTAACATGCCGATACCATTAATTCTGCCGCTAATATAGGACTTTGGATGCAGCATCTTGTGTCTTGCTCATGCACGACATTCACTGATGTGGGACATGTTCACTGCATGCCGAGCTAAGATTTCCTATTGGCCCTTGAATTCTCTGAACCAATGGCAGGACAGCTTTTTCATGTTGAGAGAAAAAAAACAATGTAGATATTGGTATGGCGTCGGCATCGACCGATACTGCAAAGTTGGGTATCGGAATCGGTATCGGGGGTGAAAAAACGGTATTAGAACAACACTAATACTGATACCAGATACCGATACCACTAGTACATAAAAATTCCTTCCCAAAAAGAGACAGATCATTTTAAAGGCAGACCTAAACATCCCAATATAGTAGTTTTCCTTAAAATTGCATGACATAATTTTATAATTCTCACAGAACATCCCTGTCTCATTCTGAAACAAACAAGCACAACACAGTATAAGGCTTCTTATTCAGTGGTATACTCAAGTGCTTGTGAAATTTGAGGATTTTGTCTGCTTCGCTGTATCTCTGATGGAAAATGCTGCACTCTCTACTTTACTATTGTACAGTGCACAGCATAAAATGAAAAATAACACTTATATGTCAATGAACACAAAAACAATTTCCAAAAAGACAAGACAAAATTTATATAACATCTGTTTGACTTATAACTTGAAAGTAAGGTTAATAATATGAACTAGAGAACAACATTTTCATTTTTACTCAAATAATGGTGTTGCACAATTAAGTACACCCCACAGAACGTCTTTTTAGATTAAAATTTTAGACTGCAAGCATCTACAGGTGAGTCTCATTATTCATTACACAGGTGTCAAGCAAACAGCTGATTATAAATGGGTGTTACTTAAAGAAAACACTTTTTTTGTATTAAGAAATTGTTCAAAGGGAGTGTACTGTTTTACACTGTGCATTGTAAATTATGTTGCTGGTTACATATTTCAAACCCTTCCTGCTCAACGAAAACCATATACCCCCAAATGATGATTTAATGCTTAAAGTGAAAGAATATTCCTTTGCGGGGTGACTTCTTAAGACAAAACTTAAAAAAAGAAATCACTCTGGGCCAGTTTGGAAAATGCATCATGACAAGCCTAAAAACAGGCTGGCAGTAACTCACAGTGATGCTACAAATATATGATTTTTTTAAAACTGTCCAACAGCACATGCATTCATTTAAAATGAGCTAAAAAATCGCACGTAAACAGGGTCGTGACGTACATGTCCTAAATGTTCTAAAAATAGCAACTGTCATGCGGGTGGTAAGCTACAACGATAACAGGCCCTCCCAAGTTCAATGAGATGAGGAAATACTTACAGGGGAAATGTCACCAGCTGAACAGTTGCTCACTACTTTTGGGTCCCCAACAGGCGTCGATCTTGTTGTTGCAGCTGCAGGCTGTAAGTCGCCATAGACGCAGTGAAAATATTTCATTTTTGGTAACTTTGCACTAAACTTTTTGCTTTCCTCCTTATTCTTTTCGACACCATTGGGATAACTTAGTTAATTTTTTTACGTTCCCCATTCTTCTTAGTCTCGCTCACTGCTGTCACTTCGCGCAGAACAAACATGGTTTTGCATGTATCGAAACAACATGAAAAAGACAGACGGGAGAAGTGACAATGACGGGTGATTAAAGTACAACACCGCTTGTTGAACGTGGGAAAAACGACTACGACACGGCTATCCGCCATTGTTGTTGACAGACTGACGGTTTGCGCGCAGTCACGCGAGAATTGGAGCATACATCGTCAAACTGCGACGATGCGCCATCGAGCTGCGACCATTTCGTCATCGCTGGAGGAGTATCCTGCATATGGTGTCCAGACAGACGTGTACGGGTCGCGTATTGAAATCTTTCCACTCTGGAGCCGGTTTCAAGCTCCAAAACCGTGCCGTCATGTGGACGAACGGCTTAAACGGTAAGAAACTTGTGAGGATACATTGAAACTGGCTTTTGTGTGGACGGGGCCTTAGTTTGCCTAATAGTCCGCCTCTGCTTGTGAAGGAGGACAAAGAGGAGAGAGTTGCAATAGCCAATACCGTGTGTTCCTCCTATGTGAATTTGAAAGATATTAGCTAATGGAGCAAAATTTGGTATACATCGGCCAATTGTCTCTCTGACTTGCTATTAAGTTCAAATTATCCTCTGTAGTGGCGGTGCACATTGCCCTCATATTTAAGAGTTGTTCTAATCTAGCCATTTGCTCGTCATGTGATCGCATGTCGTAGAGCCAATCACAAGCTGGGATCGAGGGGGTCATGTATAATGCTTAATATGATTGGCGGAGACGGGGGACATTGACGCAGTTTTTTCTTCCAGGTCAAGTATTTTAATCATTTTCATGCATTTAAAAACAATTGTAACGACCTTGTTTTGAAAATGTAGCAAGTAAAAAGTACAGTTAGTCGTGTTAAAATGTAACTGATAAAAGTAAAAAGTAGTCTAAAAAATAAACACTCAGGAAAGTACAAAGTACTGAAAAACACTACTCAAGTACAGTAACAAAGTATTTGTACTTTGTTACTTGCTAACTCTGGTCTTAATTGTTTTGAAAGAAAGCCTAAAAGGCAGCACAGGGAATCTACCTGGATGACTTGCTGTTAGGAGTGACTACTAATAAGCAAAACCGAGACAAAGTACAGTTAATTGGGATTGGCAATGAGAAGCACATTTGCCAAAACAATATAAATTATCTCAGGAGGCTGTGATTTCTTGTAATTTTAGTATTGTACAAGCTCAAGCTTGCTGTGCATACCTTTTGCTCCTGAGAACTGCAGTGGGTGTTTTATAAAGTTAACATAGCTGCAGAGATTTACCATAATTTCCGGACTACAAAGCACACCTGATTAAAAGCCACAACAGCTAAATTTAGCAACAAAAACTAATATGTAATAATCTAATTGGCCGCTCTGCTTTATTAGCAGCAGATCTCGGCATTATAACGAGGTATGTGCAAAGAAAGAGGTCACACAGACAGATTTTTAAAAACTTATAATTACCTTAAACACCCAAACAATGCAAGTTACACTCTCTTGTCGCACAAGGCAAATTCGCATTCGTTTGTGCAGCCTTTTTCATTTTGCAACCTTTAGAAACCTGTTTGTTACTATTTCCTGCTCCGGTTGCCTGACCATAGTCGGGAGACACAAGGGAGATGTCTCCATGGCCGGAGTTGCTGTCCTCTGGGGATAACGCCCATCGTCTGACAGATGCGGGTGGCACTGCAGAGATAGCTTTATTTATGGTACTCGTTCTCTATGCTCATTAAACTCAACTCAAGATTCTTCTCTTTGCTCTCATTTGCTCCTACAGAGTCGCGTACCACTTCGCACGCACACTTCCGCACTTTTCTCACAAGCAGCTTGCCTCTCCCACTCACGCACAGGACACACACCAGTCTCAGTCACACCCAAGCACATCACAATAGTGCTTTATGCATTATGTCAGCCAGACATCATCAGTCACCATTTTGAATGGTATGGCGAATATACACAAAGGCATACTGTAAAGGCTGCATATTTATTTAAAAAACACATTAAAATGTAAGAAACTGGTGGAATTTCACCAGAGGTGGGCATTCTGTCAATACTGACGGAAGGTCTGGCAATCCGTCAATGACGGACGCCCATTTTGTTGACGATTGCAGATTGACAAGAAACTTTGAAAAATTTACGAACTAAGCATTGCCGGAAGGGTGTTTTCGTCTGTCAATGTAATCATCCATCCATCAATAAATTTGTCAATCCGTCAATGACGGACGTCACATTTTGCTGACGGATTGACGAATGATGGACCATTGATGCCTACTTCGAATGACAGAAACATTGACGGATGGTCATTTTGCTGAGGGATGACAAATTACGGATTGATGATTACAATGCGGTTCGGCTTAAAATATTGACATATTGACGATAACGGAAGGGTTTCCCGACTGTTGACAATTCCCGAATAATGAACGCTCAAAATTCATTGATGCGCCCACATCTGGATTTTACAAGGATGAACAAGAACACAAAGCCCGTGACCTTGCAAAAATCCGTATTTTAAATAGTTTAGATCCCTATGAAATTCCCAATACAGAATGGTGCTGCGAACCCGCCTACTGCCTCTTTTGTGTGTGCTGGGTATTTTTGCGTACCTCGTGTGTGGTGTGAGTGCCTACAATTCGGTCGGTCAATTTAAAAAATATAAATCTTTAGCCTCTTGTGCAGTTTACAAGAGGGTGGGTGCAGGACCTGCAAAGAGTAAAGCCAGCGAACAATACCAACACCATTTTATAAGTCCACTTAACCTACATAAGCTAATGATCCTGCAAGCATATAGGATTATGGCATAAAGACCGAGTTAAAGCCGTTGTTTTATTTCTAGTGTAATTGACTAACACACACTAAATAGCCACTGTCTCTGACCAGTAGTCAAGTCAACTTTATTTGTATAACACCTTACCATATGTGTGCAGCTCAAAGTGCTTTACAGAAGAAAATAACATTTTACAATTTAACCCCTTTAGACCCATAGATGGTCCCAGTGGACATGACATATTCACATGTCTAAACCAATAAAACACATAATTTGGATGATGTTAACATTTCTGGTTCATGATTAAATCGTAACTAACAAATCACAATTGCAAGTTGATTTGCACGATGTTCATGTTAAAAATGTTACATATAAGCTTGGTAAGTTTACAACAGGTTATAGCCATATTATCCTGGTGTCCACTATAACAACTAAAAACGAAATACCCATGTTGTTCTTATATGGTAAAGAGTCAAAATCAGCAACAACAACAAAATGCCCAGCAGAAGAAATGCGGGTCTGAAGGGGCTACAAACAATAAATAAAAGCTGACAACAAACAAAGCCACCCTTGCAAACCACCCAACCTCTGGACCCATCCAATAACCCCCCACTCCTCAAATAAGCACCAACAAAGACTCAGCTTTATTTATAAAGCACTTTAAAACTAGCATTGCTGTATACAAAGTGCTGTACATAGCTGTTCACTTGTGCTTGCTCACCAGCTCTGCTTGCTGTTGTTAGAGTAGTGAATATTTGTATTCTACTCTTTACGTGTTCAATTAACTGAATGGTGAGATTCTGGTGAAGAAGTCCCTTTGCAAAGGTATCAAAAGCTTTTGATGACAACAATTGAACTCTCTCAAACAGTGTCTGTTCAGATTGTGTGTCCTCTTCTCCGGCACATCATTATTTATTGAAAAGTGGGTGAATACGAAAAGTCTCCTCCCATCAGCCCACAGTACATTTGTTTACAACTCAGTGAATACAAGAAAATCCCCCCTTCTGTTCCCATCAGCAAGTTCCCATAGGTATAAATCAGATTAGAGAAAAACAATAATCAGCCTGTGCCTCCCCTCTTCCGACAGAGACCGGTACCAGACTCCCTTCAAGATAGCAGTGGAAGAACTTGTTGCCCTTCTTCTGAGAGTGAGACAGATAAGAATACAATTCTATTCATTGAGCCATACTGCTATAACTAAATCCAAAACGGCTAAAATATAAATTGAAACTGAAAAACAATGTTAATAACTTAACATTCCCTCATTTGAGCTCATGAGAGCTCAACACATTAAAACATTTTTTTCAATGGTTGTGTGGTAAAAATAATTATCATTAAAACATCCCTTTAGCAGGAGAGGAGGTAGTTTAGCAATCATATGACATTAAAAAACAATTTGATACATTTAAACGATTTTTAGTGGAATAAGCATAGCATATGTGAGGCTTAACATAAAATGTTGTTCATTAAAAAGTGTCGCAATGTATCGGCAGACGAATATGTGTTCTTTGAAGCCATCTCGTGATGAAGTTCTTTGTTGAATGAAAAGATGTCGTCGTCATCTTTTTTGCAGAACCCCAGAATAGATTGCCTGCAAATGTGATTCTCGTGATGATTGCCCAGGAAAAGGCACTTGACTTGATCCGTTGAATGATGTCAAAACGATGTCGAATGATGTCGAAACGGCCGCTCCAGAACCGAACACTGGGTCAGCTGACGTGGCTCCCAGGTCGGAGGTGATAAGATTGATGAGATAGCCGGCAGCCTTGTAGACCAGTTGTGGAATTTCGTCTCTCCTTTCCGTTATCAACCTGAGAGCGGAATATGTTTTTAGTCTTCTCATAAACCCACATAAATTTTATTTGGAGGAAAAAACCCTGATAGTTTTTGTTAGTTGGGATTAGTAAATGTTATTTGGTTAAGATCCGTAGGTCCTGTGCTGTTGGAACAGGCAAATATCTATTTTTGTGACATTAAAATAGAGCCCAGCCTTTGATTGAGTTGAATGACATTTGCTCATTCATTAATATAAGACAGAGCTTGTAAATATTTATTTTTCAAATAGGTTTTGTTCAATGATAGGTAATTTTTTACCACGACTAAATTTGTTCTAAATTTGCATAACTGTGCCTTTCACCATCCTGAAAGGAATCATTTTACTAGCATATCATATATTCTCTTCCCAGAATCCCATGACCGGCCGAATCGTGATGATCCTGGAAAAAGCTCACATATATTCATATTATCTATACTCTTTTGCAAACACTGGGCTCCAAACATTACATTTTTCTAAAATAAAATATATAATATAATATAATTACCTTCATCCGGCGAATATGCATTATTGTCCTTGCTTGCTTCAGACTTACTTTGCTGCTCGATTTCCTCTGGTAGATTTCTTCATATTCAAACTGTGGATTATCACTTCAAAACCTTTTCATTTTTTAATCTACTAATTCGTCTACATTGGTTAATTTCTTAAACATAAACTCCCTCATTTTGACAAAGATCCACTGATTTTTTTCAAGATAAAGGGAGGATAAAATAGAGACCTCATAACTCAAAAGACGTCGTAAATAACACAACCCTCTAAATCAGGCTATGAGGTAAACAAAAGAGCTACAAAACACAATAAAAATGAGCACAAGCAGATACAATTTAAGACACTAATATATGATGACTTTGGGGCCATAAAAATAGAGGTAACCATATTACTCTAATTCAGGATACGAATTACACAAAACTTACAAATATCTACCATTTCCTAGATTTAATCAAACTAAAAAATATCTTCTTAGTTAGTCTTTTACTTGTTACTACTCATTTTATTCTATAATTTATTTTATACTGTAGCTGCAGCTGGACGAAGTCCAAAAAAGTTCCTCACGGGGAAAATAAAAGTATATCGTATCATATCATATTAATAAAATTCCCATTGTACCAATTCAGAAACTGATTCTCCCAAAAATATAGGCAAAAATTTAGTAGGCTATAGAATGAAATAAATTTTCTCAATCCCTCATTTCAAATTTACATATGTCGTTTTCAATTTCCTGAAATATCTTTCTATAGATCACAGTTCCCCATTCAACACATTAAAATGCCTTGCATATACCGTGCAGCATTTCACTGATTGAAGGGTCGCATCCCAGTCAGACCACCAGCTTTCAAAAGTCAATGTTCAGGGCGGGGCTGTCAGACAAAGTTCGATGAGAGGAGACATCTGTAATGAGGCTTGTACACAGTCACTGGGCATTGTGGAAGTTGAGCATCATGTTTTTTTAGGCACAGGAGGAGAAGACTGTTGCTCTGCGGCTTTTGACCTTTGATCTCTGCCACATCCATTCAGACGCTGTCTGCAATGTGGACCCGATGACACATTTTCGGTCCTTCCAGGCGCTCACCTCGACCAACGAATGCACCCGGCTGATCCAATGCACTACAATGCCAGACTGAGGAAATGGGATCACAGCAAGATAGTTCACTTCAAAAATGTTTCGTAAAAAAAAAAAAAAAAAATGCCTTTTTTTTTTATTTTAAATACCCCTTCAAAATAGCTACTAGCAATACTTGCAAATACAACGTATCAGCAGCTGGGGCGCATCCCGTTCGCAGTTTGTAATCAGTGAAGGCCATCAAACCCTCATCTGCCTTGGAACTCAAACATCAGTTTCTGAAATGACACACTCAGAGAAAATTTTTTGCAAGGCGCTCATTTTCAAAACAACTTGTCACGCGCTATCGAATTAAACCGTAGAACAAAAGGAATTCATACGGTAATCCTGACCCCAAAACTACAATCGTAGGAGCGCCAAAAAGTAAAATAAAATTCACGTAATCTCTCGATTGCAAATACAGTAACACAAATCCAATTATTACTGTAATCAACCTGGACCCCTCAATACTGTTCAATTTCAAACAGGCGCTTTTTCAAAAAACATATTCCGTGTAAATGGACGTTCTCAC
Source organism: Leptonotus elevatus (assembly GCF_054856555.1). Classification (NCBI taxonomy): domain Eukaryota; kingdom Metazoa; phylum Chordata; class Actinopteri; order Syngnathiformes; family Syngnathidae; genus Leptonotus; species Leptonotus elevatus. The sequence continues at coordinate 4,091,909 of NC_141247.1, forward strand.
CAAGAGTCATGAGCAAATATGATACTAGTCCCCCAATCGGCCAAACTGCCAAAAAGGCAGAGCGCACCATAATCTTCGCGATACTTAGTAAAAAGAAAGACTTCTTACGTCATCCGGCAAACCTTTTTATTCAATATATATTATGGTCTAAGGATTCTTCATAGCGTGACGAGAAACAAAACAAATTAAAAAATCAAATTCGCTACTTCATCCCGTATAAAAAAAGCTTCATCTCTTTGAGTCTGCATTTACGTCACTTCTAAATGCACCACCCCACGACGTGTTTAGTTCAATATCGTCGGAATTATCCCAACTCACAATAGAACAACATCAAACTACAACTTGTTCACACAGATCTCATTTAAAATTTTAGACAATTTGGAAGACGAAAAACCAGTTGCAGCGGACCCAAACAGACAGAACCTCCCTACGTGGATAAAAGTCTCCACTTACCGTACTTTATTTATTTAGGCCTAGAAGTTCCGCCCGTCCGTGAACGCCGCAGCTTGCTCTACGTCAGAATACCACCATCCGTTATAATTCAGCGGAGGTCACCATTCGTTATAATTCAGCGTCGGGGACACCATTCGTTATAATTCAGCGTCGGGGATCACCATTTGTTAGAGTAGTGAATATTTGGATTCTACTCTTTACGTGTTCAATTAACTGAATGGTGAGATTCTGGTGAAGAAGTCCCTTTGCAAAGGTATCAAAAGCTTTTGATGACAACAATTGCACTCTCTCAAACAGTGTCTGTTCAGATTGTGTATCCTCTTCTCCGGCACATCATTATTTATTGAAAAGTGGGTGAATACGAAAAGTCTCCTCCCATCAGCCCACAGTACATTTGTTTACAACTCAGTGAATACAAGAAAATCCCCCCTTCTGTTCCCATCAGCAAGTTCCCATAGGTATAAATCAGATTAGAGAAAAACAATAATCAGCCTGTGCCTCCCCTCTTCCGACAGAGACCGGTACCAGACTCCCTTCAAGATAGCAGTGGAAGAACTTGTTGCCCTTCTTCTGAGAGTGAGACAGATAAGAAAACAATTCTATTCATTGAGCCATACTGCTATAACTAAATCCAAAACGGCTAAAATATAAATTGAAACTGAAAAACAATGTTAATAACTTAACACTGTCATCCAATTATTTCCAAACCTTCATTCAGTGACTTGAAGATATTCTCCTATGCGTGAGGTCTTCAGGTCAGCAACTTCAATCTCAAAATTGAGTGAGTAATTCTGCAAGAACACAATTAATTGCAGCGTCCATTCATCTATGGGTGTATTCAGACCAGAAAAGTATTTTCGCTTGTTTGGTCCGGACCAAAAGCGGACTTTATTTATTTTTTTCGTTTGGTGCGGTTGACTGTGCTTTTTGCAAGTGGACTATATTGCGTAATCACGTTGACCAGAGTGACGATCTGTGCTCCCATTGGACAAAAATGACAAGGGCTGAACGCTTAACGAAACCCGGAAATAGAAGAAAACATGACATTCCGACGTGCTGCACTACTTCCCTGCATATTTTTGGAGTTATTAGATGCAAGATATTTGCGAGCGTCAAGAGCAGCTCATTCAACGGAGGTTCCACGACGCTGTTTCTAATTTTGGAACACCCTCGTCGATTGCGTGCAGTAACCCGAAGGAGCCGTTGCGCTCCTCGTGCCCCCTGACCCACAACATACTGACAGCAGCGCGGCTAAACAGAATACGGAGGATTATGAATAAATTTAGCACAATACTACCGGTCAATATTAGAGATTGCTTTTTTCTACTCGAGCAGCGGAGGAAATATTCGGTTTAAAAAAATACCCTGCTAAATGTGTACAAAGCCTCAATTAAAAGCTGCCTGCGGCCGTCGCGGCCCAGAGTTACAAGACTGAAATTACTTTGCGGCCCACTTGAAGCCGCTCGCGGCCCAAGGTTAAGACTCACTGCTGTAGACTATATTAATATAAAATATTAACAGAATAAAACATAAATTACACCAAAGCCAAAGTCTATCTGTCACACTAAAGTCAAATATCTGCTCCTCTTTACACATTGAACAACAAATTGTATGAGTAAATAATACGAAGTAGCTAACAAGGTTGTGTTTTATGCAACACTCTCCACCTTCTTATAGCTGATCTCCATCCAACCTGTCTTCCTCCACAACCTGATTCCACTCGAATGCTGATTTTCCTGCCTTTGTCCTCTTACTTATTCATAACTTGCGGTAGGTCATGCTCTAGCCATATTTATTAGAGTTGTCTCTGGATTTGTATGCCTGCAATTTATGGTATGTCGCCTGTAAAAAAAAAAAAAAAAATCTTCCTGAAACATTTATTTAACATTGATCTTTAATGAGTGTGTGAGAGTGGTGTAGAGTGAGGCATCTTGCTGCAGAGATGAACGATCATGTAAAATTCATGGCCAGGGTAAAATGTTACACTGCTATCGAGGGACAGGAGGTGAGGAAGGAAGAGACGCCACAGG